>NW_028240934.1:0-364067 GCF_964263255.1 Lissotriton vulgaris | reverse complement strand
TTTTAGTAATGAGGGTTTGGTAGATTTTTGATATTTTGTGGTCTCCAAGGTCCCCCATCAGAAGTTTGCCTTCCAGTGGGCTGAATTACAGAAGGTTGGTTAGGTCTTTAAAATGTGGTTGAAGGGCATGTCTCAGTTGTAAGTACTTATAGAATTGTTTGTGGGGCATAAACAATATGGCCGAGATACCCGCCACCCCCTCTCAACACAATCCCCAACAATTGGGAAACCGGAAACAGTTTTTGAACTTTTGGAAGGCGGGAAGGGAGTCACCCTTCCCGGCCGTATTTATTAAAATATGAAACAAAAGAAAACATTAAAATAACAGTTTCATATAATGTACAATTTCATTTCCACATTACGATGTTGGCTAACCTTAACAGATCTCTAATACAAAGGTTCTCCTAGCCGAACTAACATCCTACAAAACATTTGACTTGAAATTGTACATCCTAACGTTAAGGGCCAACGGCAAGGTCGTAACCGGTGTCAGATCCCTAAACCAGAAATACCCCCCTCACTTGTGAGAGGGGCGACCGCACAGAGGCGTACCTCAAGTGCATTTACCAATTTCCCTTTGTACTTGACGGGGGCCCAAATAAACTCGACGCCATTTAACGGTCGTTCGAGGACTCGTGTGAGGTGTCTAAAAGGTAGCGTAAACCCCCTCCTGCACCCCACACAACTTACCCATCTGCCGTCGCAGATGTCCTGGCCCCGGGAAATTCCCCAGGAGGGGCCGTAGCCCCTCCTATCCAGGAAGGGGCCTTGACCACCTTTCCTTTCCTTCCGGCGGCCTCTCCTTAGACAGGACCGCCTCCCCGTTGAGGGGCCAATTGGCCACCTCCCCCGCGCGCTCCCATCCGTAATGGGTGACGCCCCCTCATAGGGATCTTCCAATTACTGCTCACCGATCATGACCTTACCGCCCGACCAAAATAAATACGACAGTTCTACCTAAGTTACTAAGATCTATAAAGCAAAACAACATTTATTATCAAGCGTAAATACTGATCAATCCTTGTTCAAAATTACTTTATTAGCAAAACATACTGAAAATAGTCAATCTTTATTGCATCGTTAAGAACTTTCACGACAATCATCACAACCTGTAAGAAAGCAGAGAAAACCCAAGATACTATATCAACTGTATTTACAACGAATCGCTGTCCTCAGGGGCTGGTGGGTGGGTCAAAATTGCTCTTCGTTCCGTCTCGAGCTCACGTGCAGCGGGGAGGTGCAGCTTCAGAGCACAGGAACAAGAGGATGCTTTGTTGGCTTCCGCTCCTTTTATCCGTCTTCAGGGTGGGTGTGAACCCGCCCCCGCCTGCCTCCAAGGGCGTGGCCGGCCGTGTTGGTGTCTAGGCCAGCCCACTCTAGGGCGGGAAAAAGGCGCGCCCCGGCTACGCCGCTTCGGGCATACCAGCCGAGACTCGCCTCCCGCCCAAGATGGCTTCCCGGGGGGATCGTGGTACTCGACCATACGTTCGGGGGGACCGATTGGTCGCCCCTTTCCATATGGCCGAGATACCCGCCACCCCCTCTCAACACAATCCCCAAGAATTGGGAAACCGGAAACAGTTTTTGAACTTTTGGAAGGCGGGAAGGGAGTCACCCTTCCCGGCCGTATTTATTAAAATATGAAACAAAAGAAAACATTAAAATAACAGTTTCATATAATGTACAATTTCATTTCCACATTACGATGTTGGCTAACCTTAACAGATCTCTAATACAAAGGTTCTCCTAGCCGAACTAACATCCTACAAAACATTTGACTTGAAATTGTACATCCTAACGTTAAGGCTCAACGGCAAGGTCGTAACCGGTGTCAGATCCCTAAACCAGAAATACCCCCCTCACTTGTGAGAGGGGCGACCGCACAGAGGCGTACCTCAAGTGCATTTACCAATTTCCCTTTGTACTTGACGGGGGCCCAAATAAACTCGACGCCATTTAACGGTCGTTCGAGGACTCGTGTGAGGTGTCTAAAAGGTAGCGTAAACCCCCTCCCGCACCCCACACAACTTACCCATCTGCCGTCGCAGATGTCCTGGCCCGGGAAATTCCCCAGGAGGGGCCGTAGCCCCTCCTATCCAGGAAGGGGCCTTGACCACCTTTCCTTTCCTTCTGGCGGCCTCTCCTTAGACAGGACCGCCTCCCCGTTGAGGGGCCAATTGGCCACCTCCCCCGCGCGCTCCCATCCGTAATGGGTGACGCCCCCTCATAGGGATCTTCCAATTACTGCTCACCGATCATGACCTTACCGCCACAGGCCGGATAGTTGACCGGCTATCCGGACCCCCCACAAAACACTCCTACCTAAAGGTCATGCTGTAAACTCCTTAACCATGCTATGAAGTCTCCTATGAGTAATTCGTTCCCCACCCGGGACAAATGAACACCGTCCCCCAAATACATACTGTCCCCTTTAATACAACCATGCGAAACAGAATGCAGTGTACTTGAACGAAACAATCTACTCATTTTATTATTAATTTTCCTTACTGAATGATTCAGCGCAGAAACAAAAATAGCCCCCCGCCACACTTTCCGTGGGATCATATGGGACCATGCAATTGTGCACCCTGGAACTCTTCTCGCCAACCAACTTACCGTGGAAAGCATCGCCTCAAGAAGAAGTCGTCTACCAGTGGTCACCAAATCATTGCCCCCAAGATGTACTATGACTACAGACGGCGGTGACCTTGTCCGCCCTAACAAACCCTCGAAAAATGATCGAAACTGGTCAATACAGAGCCCGCCCTTTCCGTAGAAGGACACACTGTACCCGTATTCACCAGCCACGTGAATCATGTCACCTGCTTTGAATACGTCCGCGGCACGCCTCACGTATGAGTGGCCCACGACCCACACCTCCTTTTTCACAGCCGGTAATGTCTGACCGCTGGCCCCCCGGTGTCGGGTCGACTGGACAGTCCGCCCCGCCTTGTAGGCTTGCGCAACTGAAAACCAAACAAAAACAAGAAGCGTGAGTACATCGTTACAGCTTCACAACATGTGCAACCGTACATACCTCTTATAACAGTTCGAGGACCAACGCCCCACACGTTTTATTTGTTCAACATTCAGACCCCTGGCTGTAGCTTCCATAGCAGCCCCTATCCGAAAGGAATGGGTCCCAAAGTCGCCGGGGTTCAAGCCCGCGGCAGAAATCGACATCGCAAGCACCCGCTGAAACTGAAACCTCGTCAGTGGGGTGGCGTCAGCGTGTCTTAACAAGGTCCCCCCCCATGCTGCCACCCTCTGCGCTAAATATGCTTCTACGCACCCAACAGGGCACATGGCAGACCCGGGGATCCTCTGGATGATTACGCAGTCCCCGATTGCATCCTGATCGGATTTGGACTTTACAAACGAGACCGTCATTGTCTCCTCCCTGACCTGAATGTGTTCCCGGCACAGTCCTCCCATCGTATCCTGCTTGTTCTTTGCCACTAATTCGCTTACCCGCATAGCCCCATGGAATGCTAATGCAAATGCGGCTCGGAACAACACTGCTTCGTACTGGGATGAACATGTTACCGGTAGCACGGATAATAACAGGGCCAACCTACCCAAACCTATCGGGTGCCTATCGTCTACTCTGCGACCCTCAAGGCGTTGCCACCCACGTAGCGCTTTCTGCACAACGAAAGACGCTGTCGGGTCCTGGATCCCATGAGCCCTTGCCATGAAGGAAATGGCGGCCCGATGCCTCTGGGCCGTAGCTACTGACTTGCCTGCGTGACGTAAAGAGAGCAAGAATCTTACTACAGACTCTTCCAGACCCCAAAGCTCCCTCCCGGCAGTACCCAAAAAGGCCCAATAGGAACGGAACGCCCCTTCATATGCCTTCCTCGTCCTGGGTGCTAAACTCTCTCCCACGAGGTCTTGTAGTTCGGGGCACCGAGAGACCAGAGAGCTTCGGGAAAGGGTGCCGCCACCGGGTCCGCTGTGGGCAGAAAACCCCAGAAGGCCTGCATACGGAAACGAGAGAGCGCATCAGCCGCTTGGTTCATCACCCCCGGCACGTGTCGCGCCCTAAACAGTACATTTAGTTGCATGCACAACAACACAATTTCCTTGAGTAGTCTCAGAATCAATTTGCAACGTGCTGCCTGACTATTGATACACTCAACCACGGTCATGTTATCAGACCAGAAAACCACAGAGTGACCCCTAAACCCTTCTGGCCATGTTTTCAAGGCCACCAGAATAGGGAACAGTTCGAGAAAAGCAATGTTACTCGTCAACCCGCACTCATGCCACCATGACGGCCATTTTTGAGCCGACCATTGTGTACCCAATATGGCGCCAAAACCCACACTCCCCGCCGAGTCTGTCCATAGCCCCAACTCCTCAAAATACACTGCTGGTTTATTCCAGACAACTCGACCATTGAAATCCGCCAGGAATGCAATCCAAATGCGCATGTCCTGGCGAACCTCCGCCGAGAGTCTTGTACGATGATGTCCTTCCTTCAAGCCGACCATGGACTGTGCAATCGAGCGGGAAAGGGGGGCGTGCCATCGGTATTACTCTTAGGGCAAAATTCAACTGACCTACCACCTGTTGCAATTGATGTAAGTTCACTTTCGTTGCATGCATACATGTCTCAAGGGATAACCTGAATTTTAACACCTTTTCTTTAGGTAAACGAAAACAACCTTCCACTGAGTCGAGCTCGATCCCCAGAAACTCGATTAAGGTCGAGGGACCAACCGTCTTACCTGGCGCCAATGGCACACCAAATTGATTCATTAGGACACAAAATTCATGTAAGGCCTGTCCACACTCAGAATCCCCGGCTGCCCCCAGAAACAGAAAGTCATCGAGATAGTGCATAACATGTTGAAAACCTGTCTTCCTCATGAATACCCACTGCAGAAAACAACTGAATTTCTCGAAATAGGCACATGAAATCGAGCATCCCATTGGCATACATTTATCCATGTAATAGCGACCCTGAAACTGAAAACCAAGGAGACGCTGATCGTCTGGGTGCACCGGGAGCAACCGGAACGCTGACTCGATGTCCGATTTGGCCATCAGCGTCCCGGGCCCCAGGCGATTCAACATGGCAACGGCCTCATCGAAAGATGCGTACCGCACCGAACATACTTCCGGGTCTATCGCGTCATTCACGGAAAGACCATGTGGGGCTGACAAATTGTGTATCAGCCGAAACTCACCCGGGTCCTTCTTGGGAACCACCCCTAGAGGAGAACACACAAAATTAGCAACTGGTGGCAAATCGAATGGACCGGCGACACGACCTCGAGTCACCTCTTTCCCAATCTTTACCTGCACCACCGCCGTGTGCTGTAAGACCGACATTTGATTCTTACAGTCCGGTACCCCCTGAAAATCCCCCACTGGGATGCGGAAACCATATGAAAACCCGTTCCGCAACACCCCAGCGGAAGCATGATCTGGGTATTCGCTGAGCCAAGGAATCATTGCCATGGTATCAATCGGGGTCGGTAAAGGCGCCCCTCGGACTATATTAGACCTGTTTGGCGCCTCCCTTACCACCGTTATCACCCGTTTTGGCTCTGCACATGGACTCAGGATGGGATGGCTGCCCGCACCCCCCACACTCATGTCTGAATTTGCATGACCCCTGGGGCCTGGTACATTTGCCCCTGTTAAAATTCCAACAGATCCCCCTTTTACCTGTGTTGCCACTCGGCTTCGTGTGGAACTCGTTACCTGTACCCGTCCGAAAGGGCGTCCCAGAGTTTTGGCGGGAGGATTCCCCCCCGTTACTCCCTACTAATGGCACCTTCAACATCCCTGTACTCTCCATTTTTTGCCAAGACACAGAGTTGTAACAATCCCAGGACAACAACGGGTCGTGTTCTTTAGCTTTTCTAAACAGATTATCATAGCAGAACCACTGATTGCCCCCATATGCCACAGAATACTCCATAATACGTGACTGATAAATGGGTAACTCGGTCAACAACTCAGGTCTGCGCTCCCCCATGATGGAAGTAAAAATTCCCCACGCTCTGCCCCAAGTACCAATGGTCTCGTCGACCTTAAAGGCGGCCATTTTAGCGCGCCAAACACTCGGATGCATGAGCTCCTTTTGACTCTTTACATGCTCGATCTCGTAATGGTCGGTAAGCAATGAAAACATGTTTACATATTTTTCCGCCCAAATCAATTCCTTGACTTCTAGTGGGACGTGCTGGGCAATCTTCTCCTTTCGAGAAGGTGCAGACTCCCCCCCCCGCAATCGGCAATGGCCGCTTACCTGAAGTAGACCCCACGCTTGTCGCCGAACTTGGGCCTGCTGTACTTCCCACCGCTGGGACCTGCGGGGGAACAGGAGATGGAGTCTTCGCAGCCTCCCTAGATTCCCGCAGTTGCCTCATCACTGCCCGGGCGTCGTCAGCCGTGGCGCCCTCGCTATCGTTTCCCAACCACGCTGCCAATTGCGCCGCTAACTCGGGGGGCATATCCTCCCTGTTCGCAGGGGTGAGCACCACAGGGATTGGGTTCCCCTCCTTTGGCGCCGGGGTTGGCTCCTCTCGTGGCGCTTCGGGAACCGGGGTCTCCCCCCAAGTGCTCCCCTTCTGGGCCTCTTGCTCTTTCCACCGGGAATTGTTCCCTGTAAAGGCCGTTTCGGTCCTCCCTCCCCGTCCTTAGCCTCAACCTTTCTCTTTAGATCGGCTATCTCCTTCATGAGCATGCGGAGCATCTCCTCGGTACCGACCCGCTTTCCGACCTTCTTGGGCATTCTTAGACGGGATATCTGTAAGACAAAAAGAGGGATTACACCGCTCAAAATTGCTCTTCGTTCCGTCTCGAGCTCATGTGCAGCGGGGAGGTGCAGCTTCAGAGCACAGGAACAAGAGGATGCTTTGTTGGCTTCCGCTCCTTTTATCCGTCTTCAGGGTGGGCGTGAACCCGCCCCCGCCTGCCTCCAAGGGCGTGGCCGGCCGTGTTGGTGTCTAGGCCAGCCCACTCTAGGGCGGGAAAAAGGCGCGCCCCGGCTACGCCGCTTCGGGCATACCAGCCGAGACTCGCCTCCCGCCCAAGATGGCTTCCCGGGGGGATCGTGGTACTCGACCATACGTTCGGGGGGACCGATTGGTCGCCCCTTTCCATTCTTTTTGAATGTTTTGGAATGGGTTGAGGAAATGCCCCTTCATTACATCGCCTAGGGTTGAAATTCTGATTTGTCCCTGCCGCAGAATCCCTGAAGGTCTGCAACCTGTAGGAGCAATCGATTACATCACAGTGGGGTCTCCCTTGTAATATGGCCCCACCAAACCCATTTGTACCGAAGGGACTGTTGCCAGGTTATGATCACTACCTATGTCTCTGGGGGAATTCTTTTGGGTCGGATCTATTGTATAGGAATGTGTGTAAGGATGGTTCTTGATGATCTTTTGTTTACCTTTGGAGAGTTGTCCCAGGGCCCGTACCACCATTCATTCAGAATCTGCAGTTGTGCTGCATGGTAGGATTGTATGTCGGAGCAGTTATACCACCACAGTATGTCGATTGAAAGCAAGTGCATAAGGCAACGGGCCGTGCTGCCTCCCCATAGGAAATGCCCTAGTATAACGTTGATTTGATGGAACCCGGACAAAGGAATTAAGTAGGGGTGGGACTGTAGTTGATATAATAGTCGAGTTAAAGAAACCATTTTGAAAATGGCTGAATGTAGACCAGGTCTTCACCTCGGTTTTGACTCCTTTTGTCATTGCTTCTAGTGTTCATGTCCATGAGACTGCTTCGCTGTCCCACACGAATACGCCCAGGTAAGTGAAGCCATGTCGAACCATTGAAAGGACATCTGCCCAGCGGCTGCTCCCTAAGGAACCTCTAAACGGCTAGACCAACGATTTTGTACTATTCATGTGGAGGCCTGACGTCTTGTCTGAAGAATTCTGGGACCATACCTGTGAGGGTCAGTGAGGAAGAATAGGACATCATCTGCATATAATGCTATACATTCAGATATCTCCGTAGTCCATTCAAAGCTGTGAAATAACGTGTCTCGTCTCACCCAGGTAGCTAGATGCTCAATAGCAAGGGCAAATAAAAGGGGGGAGAGGGGACATATTTGTCTGTTTCCCCATTTGATTGGGAATTGGGTTGATATGTCTCCTGCCACATGTGCTATAAATTGGGGGTCCATATTTGAATGTTTCAGCAGTATGAACATATAAATTGACAGAATCAACGGCCTTGTCTATTTCCACATAAAGTAGAGCTGCTGAGCTACTTAGTCGATCAATGGCGGCAATCGCATTGTGGGCTCGGCGTATATTATGCTGGGTTGCTCTTTGCGGCATGAAGCCTGCTTGATCAGGTCACTAAGATGTGGGATCAGTCTATTTGCTAGTACCTTGACCAGCAGTTTAGCTTCGATATTCAAAAGGGAAATTGGCCGATAGGATTAGCAAAGTTCAGGTGGATGCCCCGGTTTAAGGAAGACTACGATTTCAGCGTGTCTCCAGTCTCGGGGCATGCCTTTATTTGTGAGGACTTCTGTGATGGCCGCGAGATATCAAGGCCCCAGTATAGATGCAAAAGCTTGAAAGAATTTGCATGGAAATCCATTGGCTCCCGGCGATTTTCCAGGTGTCATTTTGGAAACGGCTGATGCTAATTTCTTGAGCGAGAGGCGAGTTTCTAATAATTCATGTGCAGTGTCAGACAGTGCCTTTGGTGGTATGGCTTAATAGAAGTCTTCTATCTGGGATTCAGTTAGGACTTCATGTGCGCTGTAGAGGGATTGATAGAGTTTTGCAAAGTATTGGGCGATATCTGCAGGGTTAGTGAGTATCTCGTTGGTGTGTGATTTAATGGTCGGTAATTGAATCGGTTTCAGGGTGTGTTGGAACAACCTGTGCAGGAGTTTCCCAGATTTATCTCCCCCCATCCCCCCCATTGATATATCCTACTTTGAGCAACCTGCCATGCATGTTTGGCCTCGGCTAGTAGCTCACATTGATATCGTCCCTGCAATGTACCTATTTGTCTCGATCACTACTACTGTTCTGTTCCTGAGCGCTTCTCTCAGTGTTTATGATCTGTGCTTTGAGCTATATTAAGGCCTGCCTTTTCTGAAATTTAGCCACTGTGCAGTGACTAATATTGAATCCTCGAATGGTTGGTTTAATTACTTCCCATAGTGTGGTGGTGGAGCTTGTCATCTCTGCATTAAATGAAAAGTATTTAGTCAGCCTTTTTTGAAGGTTGTTTTTATAAATAGAGTTATACATGTGCCAGGGCGATAGCAAAACGGTAATCGCCTGGAGCCAATTAATAACCAGAGTTTAACGGGGTAGTGGTCTGACAAACCTCTAGCCAAGATTTCTGCTTTAACTAATCTATGGATGTGTTCCCTGGTGGCACTATTGTCCCCCCACACTCTTCGATCATCTAATCAGCACTTGTTCTCGGTTCCTAGAATCAAAAAATCCAGAATGGGAGGCCGTTCCTTTTCATGGCTGGCCCCCTCACTTCCCCTTCTGTTGCGTACTGAACCCTGCTACCTTAAGTTTCGCAGACTGGTAAAAACTTGGTTATTTAACCTGTAATTGCCCTCCTTCCGACTTTCCCACTCTCATTTGGTTTTAGCGCCGGGAAACCTACGGGTAGCTGCGCGCTTTATAAACTTAAATATAATAATAATAATAATAATAATCTAATCGAGAGAACGATCCATGAACGGCTGAGAAGGATATGTAACCAGCATTTGTGGGCTGTAGGGTCCCCTATGAGTCTGACCAGCCTAGTGTCTCCACACTTGGTCCTAACGGAGACTCCCTTGGTGTTGAGTGTAGGGAAGTGGGACGCCATCTGTCTTGGTGAGGTTGAATAACATCATTCCAATCCACACCAATCAATGCAAGGACATCAGGTAGTGATCCCCAAATGTCAAGGATGCGTTCAATGTATGTTTGGCCAATGTGCTGGGGGCGTACATGAAACCCAACACTATAGGTTCTACACTTATCGTGCCTTGAACAAACAGATATCTACCCAACGTATCAGCCCACGTGCATTATGTATGAAGGAAATGCTTCAATGAATTAATATAGCAACTCCCCTGGAGCCTCGAGTAAAGCCAGAATGAAAGACATGTATAAAACTAAAGCAGGCTAAACATGGGGCTTTAGTCCACATTGGGTGGGTTTCTTGTAGGAGCAGGACATCAGCCCCTATATGTTTCGAGTTTGACTATTCTGATGTGTCATCAAGGCATGCAGCATGAAAAATTGATGGTATAATAATCAAGAGCTAAGTAGAGATAATATGATGAATGCGCAATTTAACCATTAAGTCTAACAGCATATGTAACTGGTACTCCCATCCCTCTCCCACTCCCACCCCGTCCCACACCAATACCTCAAAGAACATTGAAGCATCTGTCACGGAAAGTAAGCAGTTCCCACCACAACTGGGGGTGAGGCCTGAAACAGTTCAATGGTTCCCGAAACATCCCATCCCTGAACAATGTCCCAGGAATCTAAGGAGATCTGTTTATACATAGTAGCCCATGTTGGTGCAGATAAGAGAGTGTGCATTCCAAAGGGTATTATCGTTGACGACCTTGTGGTCTGGGAGTAAAGTAATGTTGGAGTTCTTTGATTCAGTTGTGAGGTAATTCAGATAGTTGGTCACCTCGAGACCTGGAGCACCAGGATGACCGTGAACCGTGCCTTCGCTTATCTTTTTTATTGTTCTGATGGAGGCGTGGGTCTCCAGTAGATAAGTCAGAGGCGTATGAGGCTTGACCGGATGGCGTCTGCCCGCCATTAAAAAACCTCCTCAGGAGTGTCGAAGAACAAGGTACTATTTTTGTAGCTGACTCTGAGATGGGCCGGAAAAAGCAGCATGTATGGGGCTTGTAGTTCACAGAGGCGTGTCTTCACAGCCGTAAAGGATTGCCTCTGCTGTTCCATCAGTTTGGTGAAATCGGGGAAGATCATTTTTGGATGGGATTTGAAGGTGAGGGTCTCTTGGCTTGCCACAGAATAATATCCCTATTGTGATAGTTAAGAATTCCGGCAATGACTGGTTGAGGCCTGGCACCCTGGGGAGGTTTAGCTGTGAGTGCTTGGTGGACACGCTCTAGGACAAAGCAGGATGAAAGATTTTCAGCTGGAATCCAGGTTTAGAGCCATTTAACTCGGAATGCACACATGTCGGAGCCCTCACATCCTTCCAGAAACCCTACAAACCTTAGGTGTTTGCGACTGGCTCTCCCTTCGGTGTTCTCAACTCGATTGTCCTGGCCCCTTGCGAGTTTTTCAAGGATGGTGACCTTTCCCTTTAGTGTGGTAATTGTCTGCACCAGAGATCCTATATTCAGCCTGGGTTAAGCATTCCACGGCATTGCAGAGGTCTTGGCGCATGTAACGGCCGGATTCTCGGACAAGATAGTACCTACCTGAGGATGGGGAACTCGCAATATACAAGCTCATATCATCAGAAACACCACTAAATCTATAGGGATTACTAGGGATACTCACTGATTACTAAGGACGTCCATGCCCTACACCACACTCATACCTCATAGTCTCCATCCACATGGGCCCAGACTAATTTACCCTAGGGCAGTTCTGATTATTTACCATTACACACTGACCACAGTCAGTGCTCGCTCGGCAAGTCGCAATCCTGCGTGCCTACGCACCAGTATCCTCCCTGGTGTTCTCTCACTCACAGCCCGATACACAATCTGGCGGATCTACGCACCATTGTCCTCCCTGGTGTTCTCTCACTCACATTCCGATCCACAATCCAGCGGATCTACGCACCAGTATCCCGCCTGGTGTTCTCATTAACGCCGCTACACAACGACGATCACTTTCCTATGAATACCTTCAGCTCTCTCTCTCTCTCTATGTTGGGAAGTTTCTCTCACTATTCACTAGAGGTTCACTACTACAATAATATTATGGAATGGCCGAATTACTTAGTGTATAACTTATTCTCCTAGCTCAAGGGCTCCTCTCTCTCCCTAATTATTCAGTGGCTACTTACCTGATATGGGGTAGCATCTCTTCTGGCTGTAACACCTGACTAGAAGAAAAGGTTACCTGCACTATAAGAACAAGAGACACACACTGTATGCAAAAGTTATTCCCTGATTTAAGCGCTCCTACTCCCTTTTGATCCATCAGTTGCTACACAGCATCTGGTTAGAAGAAAGGTTAGCTCTATCATAAGAACAACACATGCACACTGGTTCACTAAGAACTGGGGTATCTTTATTACAATAACAATAAAATGGGAATAGGCACATGCACAGATCTGCGGGGTCTCTGTAAAGCTTTATTACTATACTACATCCACATGTAACCAACAGGAACTGTAAATAGACTGCACACCGCTGAAAGAAAAAGGATTAGCAATACAATAGGGGGCTTTAGCCTAGGAAATAAAAGACAAGATTAAGGTGTAAGTGTAAAGCAAACTAGTTCAGAATACCTCACCCTATTAGAAGGAATGTTTCTCTCTCTCTCTGGTGGAATCAGGGCTCTCTCTCTCCCTCCGTCACCACAGCTTCACTCCTCTGGTTCAACTGCTCCAGCTGGCAGCTTCAACTCCTCCATTTGACTGGTAACTGCTTTAATGCATTCTGATAAACTGGCAGCTCCAGCTGATAGTTCCAACTTCGTTCATCTGACTGCTCTCTCCAGCTTCAGCAATGATCTGCCTTCTCTCTCCATTCCAGAAAACCAATTGAACTGAACTGTACTCTTCAGCTCCAGCAACCATCCTACTTCTCTCTCTTCAAGAACCAAACTGACACTCCTCCTCTCCTGCACTTCGATAATATGGAATCCTCTCCCCTCATGGAAATTTCCAACAGAGGGCTGCCTCCCACCGAATTCCTGTGCTAGCTCCAGAGCTCTCCGCGCAACCGCAGTGCGCATCTGCATGTTACGTCTGGGCCCAAGAGACAAACACATTCTTCCGATAAGAACCAGTCCTGGCTGGTTTTCCCCTAGTGGACAACAGCTCAAAACTAAAACATTACCTTTACCCTGCAAGCATCTCAGTTCTGCAGGGACAGAAAGCAAAATGGAGTCTCTCTAGTCCTTGGCCTTGTAGGCCTGAGAAGGATAAAATAACACTTAACTCTGTCAGAGTACCTACACAAACCATACCAATATGTAATATAAAGTCAGGACTACAGGATCCACCCTCTATTATAGGCAGGATGATGAAAGGACACATAATTATGTCAAAGCCAAATGGCAATAGATGGATTAGAGTCAAAAATAAGGGATCTATCATCATATTAAGCAGCTATCCTCTAGTTTATGCTTCTAGGTCTGGAAAAAGGCTTTAAAAGGACCAACACAAAGCAAGAATACTGATTCCAGATGTTGGCAAGCTTAAAGTCATCATCATCAGAAATAGGGCCAAAAACCATGTCAGAACAGCGCAGCAGCATGACTTTAGCCCCTCTGCAATTTTAGCATCCATCATGTCTCTCGACTGAGTAATTGTGGCAATAAGTGTAGCATTGTCCAGTATAGTAGTTTGGGTGTCAGTGGTGCTAGTGGATCCTGTGAATTTGTCTATCATGTTTTACTTCGTGGTTGGGCCCCTTGCCTGACTCCTAGACATGTTTGCAGTTTATCTGATATATACAGAGTTGTGGTTAAGTGATTATGGAGGTTGAATGTTTTATGGGGAGTAAGATTGCAGTATCCCCAGAGGCCTGTGAAGGACCCGGGTCGCGTATGTAGGGAGTCATGTGCTCAGGTGTATCCCCCCTCACCCACAGGCCGCACCAGGACCTAGCCCGGCTGCTTCCGTGGATAAGGTTACACCCCCCTCCTCTATTGAGTGCTTCCCTTCACTCTTGCTCCTCTCAGCCGTGTATCCCAGATACAGTGGTACTAAAGGCCAGGTTGGAGGTTTGGCAGATTTGTTCCTGCGGATGTATGTCACTTGGTGCTTTTCACATTGTCTTATCGCTGCACGTCCTCGAGCCAATTTATCATTAAATGCGTCCTGGGGTCTGGTTAATGTAAGGACTCAGTGGATTCTCCAGGCCTTGGCTTTACAGCCTTGCCCACGTGCTCATGTTATGGTGTATTGATACCTCGTTTGTGCTGTGCGCCTTGGCCCACTACAGCTAGATGCCAGTGTTTAGAGTGTGGCGCATACTAATTATTAGCTGTGTTATGATCTCTGCACTAATTATGCCATTCCCTTCGGTCATGCTGTGTCTGGAGTCGAAATATGGTTCGACCCAGGCCACGCATGTGCACAATGCTTCTCACCTTCGTATTCGAGTAGTTTCATCCACGTATCACCAGGTGGCCACCCTGCTGAGCCTGTGGGATTCCGGCGAGCTCACTCATCAGCAGATCGCAGCTGCAGCAGAGCCCGGCCGCCCCCAGTCTTTATCCTGGAGCCTTGGCTTCCCGGGGGTAGACTCACATAGGCTAGAGAACTGGAAGGTGCCCAGGAGCACAGGACGACAAATAAGATGCGAAGTGAAGACAGTAGAAAGGGCTTGCCAGCAGGATTTAGTTGGATATTTGTTGGGCTACAGGAACTGAGCTAAAATGCATCTGCCATGTTGGACCACTTGGACACGCACCCCCTTATTATGAGTTTGGTGGTCTGTGAACTTCTATACCCGCGGTCCGACGCAGCGCTCTCGGCAGCCTGACTGTTGTATTACGAGTTGTGCATATTGCGATTGCTAAGACCGTGACTGAACCACTGATACTACCAGCCATCCGCAAACTGCCAAGGTTGTGGTTCGGGAAATCAGCTGCCATAGGGTGGTACATTGGAGTTTTACTGCCATCCGTATTACGAGTTGTCATTTTGATAAGCTGATTACAGCGGTGGGACTGCTAGAATCTCAAGTTGGTGGCAACAAAGGATTTGGGGTGGGTACTCACCCCTATCTTGTTCTTTTGGCCAGAGTTCGACATGGATGCCTTTCTTCAGGTCCCCCTTCATAGCAGCATCTTCACCCAAGGATTACGACACTGTTTGTAGAAATGTACAAGTGAGTCCTTTTTGTACCATATACACATTTCCTGGACTGCCCACTTATATGGGCCAGACTCCGGCAATGGGTAGGTGGCTTTTTTTGTGTATCATTCATATGTGTGCATCTGACACATATGCTGTCGAAATGCTCACACAGGCATCGATATATATGGAAAAGTAATTGCTACTGCAGCAAGATCTCCGGAGCCACACCACGGGCACTGAAGTAAATTCATAATTCTGGCGGTCTCCTGGTGCCTGCCGCTGTGGTATTCGTCGGTCAGACTGCCAAACTCATAATAATGCCCTTTGCATTTTGAATCCCCTTTTGTTTCTTGACCCATGCATGATAGATCACTGGGGCCAAAAACATTTTTGTTTTTTTAATTTTTTAGAGAAGCCTCAAATCCACTGTACATTTTTAAAACCCCTTGACATGGGCAAGGACCTGGGGGGGCAAAGTTAGGGTTTTTATTTTTAGAATGGGGCTTGTGACCCCCCTCTCCGAGCCTCTGAGAGGCCCCAAGGATCCCATACCCTGGGCTGATGTTAAAAAAGAGAGTAGGACATGCTGTACCCCTTCGGGAGCCTAATTAGGCCCCGGGGACCCCATACCCCTAGGGCCAAAGTGTATTAAAAAGGTTAGGGGGGCCAAGTGACTATAACTCATGCCCTGAGGTGACTATAACTCGTGACCTCACCATGCACTGCTAATTACACCACATATTACATCACTTATGACATCTTCTGTAACATCATTGATAATATCCCTCCAACATTTGCAATTACGTTATTGATAAAACTGTGCATGGCAGGCGTGATACTTCAGATAACTATAACTACTGAATTTCAGTTTTTTGTTTAAAACAATACATTGTCACTGAAAATTTCACATAACTATAACAGTTTTTTCAGTATATATATGTGTGTGAGAGTGTCTGTGTGTGTGTGTGTGTATATATATATATTACCTACTGGCGGTCGACAGTAATTAGTTATAGTTAGGACCTAGTTTCAATAGGAGGAACATTTTTTTTTTGCTTATAACTTTGGCGTTCAGTCTAGCTACTTCCCTCTCCTTCGTGGTACCAGACAGGGTTGCCCCCTTTCTCCCCTCCTTTTAATTCTTGCCCTAGAACCCTTCCTTGAAACTATTCGAAGCTCTGATCAATACACTGGCTTTCAATTTCAAAATGTTGATATTAAATTTACGGCCTATGATGATGACATTCTTCTCTTTATTTCCAACCCATCTGTTTCTTTGCCAGAGTTCTTTTCCCTATTAAATTGCTACTCCGTTGTATCAGGATATAAGTTAAATGTTGATAAATCTGAAATTCTACCCCTCAACAAATTTTGTCTTCCCTCCATGTTTTCTGATTCTGGCTTTGAATAGTCCTCTTCCCATATCAAATGTCTTGGTGTTCTCTACTGTAACAATCTTAAAGACCTTATTACAATCAATCTCGCTGAAATTTGTAGGACATTTTTTGCCCTTGTTGATAGCTAGTCCCCTCTTTTCCTTTCATGGTGGGGTAGATTGGCTACAATCAAAATGATGCTTCTCCCTATTACCAATTTTTACCTTTCCATGCTTCCCATCTCTCTTCCTAACACTTTCTTTCATACTATCAACTCCATACTTATTAAGTTTTTATGGAATAATTGTAAACCTCGCTTGTCAATTGCTAGACTCCAACTTCCTAAGGACTCTGGGGAGTTAATTTCCCTAATCTCAAACGATATCACTCTGCCTTTACTCTTAAACAAATCTGGATTGTTCTTTCTGACTCTTCTACTCTATCTCACACTGCTTGGAGTTCTTTAGAACAGGCCCAGCTCTCTCCCTTTTCCCTTCTTTCTGCCATTTTGATTTCTGTACCCCCTAAAAGTTTTTCTTTCCCTACATTCACTCATTCTAAAAAATTTTTTTTTTCTTCTCTCCACGCCCATTCCTCCTTCAACACCTGTTCCACCAGCATTCCTCTTTGGTATAACAAACATTTTAAGATCAACAATCGCGCCTTGTTTTGGAAGGAGTGGATTGATAAGGGTATCCTTACCACCCAACACCTGATGAAAGATGGTATTCGTATGCCCTTTACCGCTCTTCAATCTCTTTACCATATTTCCCCACATTATGCATCTCACTATCCTTTACTCACTGATGCCCTCACTCGCTACTATTTCCCCATCCACTCCACTTCCCCTTCTTCTCCTGATCAGTTACCTCAATCCCCTATTAATATTGACTTTTCTACTTAATTTAAGGCAGCTACTATATACAAACTCCTCTCCCACCCCCAAGTTACTAGAAGCAAATCTCCTTTAGAGTTGCAATGGGAAAAAGATTTAAGCCTCGATCTTCCTTTGCATTCTTGGGAATTGCTCTGGTCCAGAATCCACACCACCTCCCGCTCTGCTAGCACTACCCAAACCTTATATTATTTTATAACAGACTTTTCTTTACTCCCAGTGACCTTCACCGTTTTCATTTGATAGATTCCCCTAAATGTTAGTCTTGTCCTCATGATAAGGCTGATATACTTCACATGTTTTCCCATTGTCCTATGATTCATACTTTTTGGAACACTGTTTAGAATAAGCTCAATGATATCCTCCAATTAGATGTTCCCTTTCATTTTCACCATGTATTTCTGGGCAGTCTCTCTCCAGTTTTTGCCATTAATAAAGAGGTAGCTCCCTTCATCAACCTCTATCTCGCTATTACTATTCAATGTATTACAGTGAACTGGAAGGATGCCTCAAAATTATCATACCAAGCTTGGTGGAATTTGTTGTGTTATCACCACAGAATGGACAGAGCTTATGCCAACTCAACCCCTTTGCTAATCAAAAGAGACTTGTTATGGTTACCTCTCACTAATTTTTTGTGTAGAAAGTTGACCTAACTTATTATTGATTTTAATACTTAACAGTTACGCATCTTTTTCGCTGTGTTTTTATTGCTACAGTTCTTCTCTTTTGATCTCCTTCTTTTTTTCTTTCTTCTCCCCCTCTTCTCCTCTTTCTTCTTTCCTCCTTTTCTTTTTTCCTCCTTTTCTTTTCTGTTAAAATCTTCTCTCCAAAAATGCTCTTGTTACTAAGTACAGTTATTCCTTCTTATTTTACGGTTTATTGCACTTTTGTGCTGCACTCCAAGGGCCCGATGTAGGTCGGTCGGTAACAGCCGAAAATCGGTATTTTCGGCCGTTACCGATCGGTTAACAGTTGAATGGCATGTAGGGGGCAATATTTTACCGAATCGGTAAAATTACCGATTCGGTAATTTTACCGATTCTGTAAAATAAAAAATCGGTACATTTACCGAATCGGAGCCACCCATATGTAGGTGGGACTCTTCAGAGTCCCAGAAGCCTTAACGAATCGGTATTTTACCATCAAATCCAATTTGATGGTAAAATACCGATTCCGGTGTGCATGCACACCTATGCCATGTGACAGGCAGACCTGCCTTTAGGGCAGGTATGCCTGCCACATGGCACCCGTGCCTGTTTTGGTGGTGCCAGAGGTGGCAAAGTGACACCCCCTGCACCCTTGTGTAAATCGGTATTTACCGATTCGGTAAATACCGAATCGGTAATGCCCATTCATTCCTATGGGCTTCAAAGCCCATAAGAATGAATGGGCATTACCGATTCGGTATTTACCGAATCGGTAAATACCGAATTCATCCGATTCGGTATTCCAGCACATCTGGAATACCTACATGTCAGACCCATTGATTTACCGATTTTAAATTACCGAATCGGTAAAATTCGGTAATTTAAAATCGGTAAATCGTTCCTACCTACATCTAGCCCCAAGTTGTTACTTTTATTTTTAACCTGATTGCTATTCTTATGTACTGTTGTTTTATATTGCTTTTATCTTTTCAATAAAGCATTTTAAACTTAAAAAAATAACCTTGGCGTTGTTTGATGAATCTTCATGAAAGTTTCAAAACAAATTCTTTGTTGATATCAGCACCTATGTTGAAAGTTGTGGGGTGATTCGTCAAAGGGGGGGCTGAGAAAAAAAGGGGGTCCCAAAACGTGTTTTCTCCATGTTAATTTCCATAGGAAACTTTAGACAAGGCTAAAGGCCGAACGGGTGAACTAAATTACCCCAAATTTGGGAGGGAGAAGGGTATTCGTCTAGAAAACACACTTTTGTTTATTTGGTGTAAATCCGTTCAGTAGTTTTTGAGAAATATTGAAATTTACAGATATCGATTTTTGGGAATTCTGCCACCTAATTGGCTGAGGCGATACGAGCACGAGCTTGCTGCTGATTGGCTGCGAGCGGTTGCAACTAGAAAGTGTTGGCTGCCATTTTGTGATTCCGTTGAAGCGAGTAAGGGGAAAAAAAGGCAAAAAAAGTGGGAAAGAGGAGGGTAGGAGCACTGTAACCTCTGTGGCGTGTTTAGAGTGTTGTATAGAGGGGGTGCGAAGCAAAGTATTCACCCCTATTGTTGTGAAAGTGCTGGGCTACGGAAATTTAGTGAGGTATTGCGTAGAGTCTGATACTGGTAAGGTGAGGTGGTGCAGGATTCGGGGATTAAAGTGTGAGCCCAAACTGTGTGTCTTATGCTGTGAAGTCATGTTCCGTGGCCTCTGCACTACAACTGTGCAAGTAGTGTCAGCATGTGTTTATACCTACTAGGATGAACTACTGACCCGTACTGGTCTGAAAGTCCTGGGGTATGGAAAGTATGTGAGGTATTGTCTAGAGTCTCATGCAACTAGGAAGTGTTGGCTGCCATTTTGTGATTCTGTTGAAGCGAGTAAGTGGAAAAAAGGGCAACAAAAGTGGAAAAGAGGAAGGTAGGAGCACTGTAACCTCTGTGGAGTGTTTAGGGTGTTATATAGAGGGGGTGCGAAGCAAAGTATTCGCCCCTAGCGGTGTGAAAGTGCTGGGCTACAGAAATTATTGGTGTATTGCGTAGAGTCTGATGCTGGTAAGGTGAGGTGGTGCTTACTCGGGGATTAAAGCATGAGCCCAAACTGTGTGTCTTATGCTGTAAATTCATGTGCCGTGGCCGCTGCACTACACCTGCGGAAGTAGTTTCAGCATGTGTTTATACCTACTAGGACAAACTACTGACCCCTACTGGTCTGAAAGTCCTGGGGTATGGAATAAAGGTGAGGTACTGTCTAGAGTCTCATGCTGCTAAGGTGAGGTGCTTCCAGACTCGGGGATGAAAGCGTGAGCCCAAACTGTGTGTCATATGCTGTGAAGTCATGTTCTCTGGCCGCTGTGGCACATCTGTACAAGTAGTGTCAGCAACTCAGCATGTAGTTATACCTAATCGGAGGAACTTTTGTTTTGAACAGTGTAACTTGTGTATGGTGCTTAGGGGGTGTTATATAGGGAGTGCAAAGGTAAATGTGCTCGTATCAAAAGAATTTGGTATTTCTAAAGTGGAAAGCACTGACTCCTACGGGTCTGATGGCGCTGGGGGCGTAAGTTGAGGTGCTGCTGGAGTTGGGGATAAAGCTGATGAACTACTGACCCCTATTGGGAACTTTTAACCTGCACATGCCTTTAAATGTGCGATAAAATGTTGCAAAATTATATCGTTAGGTTAAAAAAAATTATGAACTTTTAACCTGCAGGTGTCGTAGAATGTTCCAGAAAGTGTGGTGATAAAATAGGTTGAACTTGTGACCTGTATGTGGCATGGAATATTAAGTAGCTTTTCGTATGGAAAATTCAAAATTAAGCAATGGAGATAAGTTTTGGAATGTCGTTGAAGGAATGAAGTATTCTGATTTGTTCTTTACATGTATTTATGTGTGGAGCGACAGAGAAATTGTGCCACTACTGGTTCCATTCTTGATGAAATCTGTGCTTTACATGTACTATGTAACAAAGAAAGAGTTGTGAGACATTTGAAATCTGCATACCAACTACAAAGGTGAGTTAGAAATGAACAAGGTGTGTTATGTGTTCTATAGTAGTGATTAAGTATTTGGGGTGATGTTTTTAAGTTTGAAAGTATTTTTTATTTCTAAATAATATAGTGTTAGTAAAGTGTGATTTGATATTGGTTATAAAATAGGCATAAAGTTAGACCTGCTAAATAAGTACTTTGTATATGTTTAGGAATTTTTCACAAGGAAGAAGTGTAGTTTGTCATCTTTAAAGGACTGTATGGTTTTGAAAATGAGGTACAGCGTTAATTTGGGTTTGTAATGTATTCGGGCGAGATAAACAAAATGTCGCACGTTTGCAAATTAAACTTTTAATAGTGAGGTGGGGCTGGTGGTAGGAGATGTATGTGTTATTAAGTTCAAAGTGATAAAACCCAGAACTGTTATGTGGGCAGGTTGTGCTCTCATTTTTGACACTGAGAGGTTGATTTGAATGTAAGTCAAGGTAGGTTGTTGTACTGTGAGGCCGTCTACAGTGTTTGGAGAATACATGGAGAGGAGATGGCGATAGTAAAAGTGATACATTCCTTTTATATGTACGCATAGTTTGAATAATTTGACCATAGATTGAGATATAATATGAACATGGTTTCTGGTTTGCATTTGGGTATAGTTAATAGTTTTCGTAGTTTCTTACTAGTGAATAATAAAAAGGCATATATACTAAAATAAATGGTAGTAAACATATTGATGATTGTCTGTTCTTATGGAATAGAAGTGGTTAGGGAGTGCTTCTTTTTTTTTTTAAACAGAATTTATTAGTTTTTTGCAAGAAAGCCATTTAAACCACAGTAAAAAAGGGCGCCATTGCGCAGATGGCTCGTGCTGCCACAGGATAAAAGCAAACATCAAATACTCATCCCTCCCTCCAAAATACCCCTCCCCCCCGGCCCACACCCTCCCCCCGCCAGTGTGCCCCACTTAGGTCGATCATAGGAATAGCAGCCAACTACCCAGCTACACAGCCGTGTAAACCACCTAGAATCAGATGTAGCAACATGGTAAAGTGCCTTCACAAGATAATCAGAGCCCTGCAGCCCCATCCAAAGTCGCAAACGCAATCAATCCTGGATCGCCGTTGGGTGCCCCTCCAATTCACCCGCACCCCTCAATCCCACTCAACGCACTCTCCACTTGTCTGGCGCTGGCAATCAGTCCCCCGGACTAGCCTCAGCATTCTCCCCTCCATCCTCCTCCTCGGTATCCGCAGATTGGGTCTGCAGTTCCGTCACCGGTGCCTCCCACGCTCTCGCTGTTTCTAGCGCCTTCTCATTAGTCGAGCACCTAGCCAATTGCAGGCGGAGGGTGCCCTCGCTGCCCGCCCAGGTCAAGAAGCTTGTCCGCCATCTCTGATAGTTAGGGTCCGTCCTAGACTTCCAATGCATGGTGAGTTCCCTTTATGCCATGATCAGCCCCAAGTCGTAGAATTTACTAGTAACTTTGGTACGAGAGGTATGTGGAAACCAGAGCAGCAGGCAAGTAGCCATCTCAGCCTCCAGTGCCTGCCCCATCACACGATTCAGGCACTTCACCACCTCTTGCCAATAGGATCCCAACCCTGCGCATGTCCAGAACATGTGCAGGAAATCGGCACCGTCCGCAGTGCATCTCCGACACGTTGAGTGGGTAACCCCAAAATATCACAGAATCTTGGCAGGTGTCAGGTACGCCCTATGGAGTGTGAAAAACTGTACCAACTGGAACCGGGCATTATGTGTCCCCTTCCAGGCTCGCCGCAGTAGGTGGGGCCACGTCGTCTCTGGTATGGACCTGCCGATGTCTGTCTCCCACTTACCTTTTAAGGTATCTTCTGACGATAAGTGTTCAGTCGAGAGACGTCGGTAGAAGCAAGTGACGGCTTTAAAAGTGCCCGCCGCCATGGTGACATACTGGCAGCCCAGCGAGGTCGGAGGTTCCTGCAGCCCCGTCTTCCAGCGGCGCTGCAGTCCCACCACCAACGCAGCATGCAATAAATAGTCTCGTCGTGGCAACCCAAACATGTCTTGTAGATCCTGAAAGGACAGCAACACGCCATCTCCATACAGATCTCCCACTATATGGAGGCCCAGCTCCTCCCAAACTGCCAGTACAGTCCAGTTACCCCCGTGGGGAAGGCCCGTACACATGCCCAACGGTATCTACGGGGCATACGGGGAGGAACAACCAACCCGTTTCTGACTCCGATTCCAGCACAAGCGAAGAGTGCGTTCTTCAAGAGTGAGCTGGCTAAGATCGATCTTTTGTTGGAAGACTATGAAAGACAAAATGTGTTGAGGGATCACTCTGCCACAGAGTCCCTCAGGTCCCCGGAACTCCCGAGCCACCGCCAGCGTAAGCCACTGAAGCTGTGCCGCCAGGTAGTACCATTCAAAATCAGGCACCGCCAGTCCCCCATCAGCCCGTGGAAACATCAGGGTGGTAAGCGCAACACACCGCCTACCCACGCCCCAAAGGAAACCCGTGGTTATAGCCCGAAGTGTCCGGAAGACCGAGGTCAGAATCCACACAGGCAATGTGCGGAAAAAGTAAAGCAAGCACCGCAGCACCACCATCTTTAAGAGTGCCACTCGGCCCACAACCAACAGAGGGAGAGAACTCCAAAAAACCATACTGCCCCTCAGGCCCCTTATCGCCTTGTGCATGTTACCTTCCAAGAGATCAGACTGTGTATGATAAATACGGGTGCCCAGATAAGGCAGGCAGCAGGGCTCCCACTTCAGGTCTTTCCCTGCCAGGGTTTGCCGCCCAGTCGGGGTCAAAGGGAATAGGCAGGTTTTGTTCCGATTCACACACAGGTCCGACAGTCAACCAAACTGCTGAAGCAGCGCTCTGGCACCCTGTAATGCCTCGTCTTCTCCTGACAAGAACATCAGTATATCATCAGCGTATAGAGAAATGTAATGGCCCTCTCCACGCAACAACAGCCCATCATACGACCTCCCCAACCTAGCATGTGCAGCCAGCGGCTCGATCGCAAGTGCAAATAATAGTGGAGATAACAAGCAGCCCTGCCGGGTGCCCCTCCCCACCTGACAACCAGCTGATATGGTCGGCCCCGTTTTGACCCTGGCGGAGGCTGAGTTGCATAGTAACGCTGTCCACTGCACAAACTGATCTCCCAAGCCGAACTCTCTTAAGACCTGAAACATATAGGGCCATTCCACGCTATCAAAGGCCTTCTCAATATCTACTGAAAGCACAGCAGCGTTCGGAACATCCTGGCAACCCCTCTCCATAACTCGGAGCTATCGACGTATACATGTTACCGTGTTCCTGGTAGGGATAAAGCCTGCCTGATCTGGATGCACCAAGGTCGTCATGTGCTCCAAAGGTCGCAAGGATTTTACTCAGTATTTTATAATCCACTGTAAGCATAGAGAGCGGACGGTACGCTGAGCGCAAGCTGGCATCTCCGCCTTCTTCAGCAACGGTATAATAATCGCCTCTCTGGCAGATGCAGGCAGCCTTCCCAGATCCCAAGCTTCCCTATATACCAAGAACAGTCTTGGCGGTAGGAGATCCACAAATTTCGCGTAAAACTCGACTGGGAGACCCTCAGCCCCCGCCGTCTTCTGCCGTGCCATGTGCTTGATCGCAGTTCGTATTTCATCCAGAGAAATAGCTTCCCCCAACTTGTCTCCCTGAACTGGGTCCAATCGTGGGAGCTGGGCCACTAAGAGGAAGTCCCGGGTCTCCCCCGGTAGGTACGGCACCGCGCTCCGATAGAGCGCAGTGTAGTAGCTAAAGAACTGATCATTGATCTCCGTCTGCGAATACACAAGGTCCCCAGTAGCCGTGCTTAAGGACAGAATCGGAGTGTCCTGGGCCACTGGGTTCACTAGCCATGCTAATAAAGAACCCACTTTGTCCCTTTCTGCATGGGCCCTCACCAGATACTCCTTGTAGTCAAGACAACGCAGGCGCTCCACCTGAGTGGCCACCGCCTCACGCGCCTCCAGCACTGCCGTCCGGCCCGCCGCATCAGTGTGGCTAGCCCTTTCAGCGTGACGTAGCCGGTTTTCCTCCCGCGTGATATCCCGCAACAACGTCTTGCGGGCTCCCGCTGTGGCCGAGATGCACACCCCTCTCATCACCACCTTAAACGCGTCCCACTCATGGGCTCTACTAGACGCCGTGCCTGCATTTTCAGCGAAAAAATGTTCTATGCGATTGTTAACCTCAGCACTAAAAACAGGGTCTTCCAAGGCCATGGGGCTCAACCGCCATGTGGGGATCGCCTGGCGCTGCCATGTCCACCGCACCGCAACTAGGCAAGGGTTGTGATCCGATAGCGTCCTTGCCAGATACTCACTGTGATAGACCATGCCCTGGGCTTCCGGTGAGCACAGGATACCATCTATTCGCACATGTAAATCATGCGGCATGGAATAGAACGAGTAGTCCCTATCCGTTGGGTGATGGGCCCGCCACGTGTCCACCAGGCCCCATGTACTCTGCCAGTCCCGCTGCACCTTTGCTATTCTATGTACCGGCGACTAGGCCAGTGGAGGATGGGAGCGATCCAAGCCCACATCAGCGACCGAATTGAAATCGCCCCCCAAAACACCGTACCAGTCAGGAGGGTCGCCAGTTTTCCAGACAGGTGCGAGAAAAAGGCCGGCAGTTCCACATTCGGAGCATACACACTGCACAGGGCCACCTCCCTTCCATCCATACGCCACTGCACTGCTACAAACCTCCCCTCTGGGTCAATCACTGTGGTCAAAGGCTGGAAACGCACACCTGCACGCACCCAAATCAATGCACCTCGCGTGTACGCAGAATATGTAGTATAAAACAATTGACCCCGCCATCTACGCTGTAGCGTCTGACCTTCAGATTGAACAATATGGGTCTCCTGCAGGAAAGCTACCTGGTTCCCCCTGCGCCCTAGATATGCATGCACCTTATATTGTTTCCTCATGGAGTTGAGCTCTCGCACGTTCCAGGAAATGCATTTCAATTCAAGGCGGGTCCCCATAATGGAGTACATCAAGGCACGACGTCTCCCTCTCCCAAGAGGGCACACTGGCAACACCCCAATACCCCAAACATCCCCAACCAACCCCCCTCCATCCCTTCTCCAGAACAGGCGCTAAACTGCAGTTACCCATCCAAACTTGGTCCCAAGAGTGGGAACTCTCTGGCAACTACCAGAGTCTCATACCTAGCGTGAGTATGGGGGGTGTCTCTACACCTGAACGGGCTAGGCGGTAATAACACCCTATCCTATCAGCGCTCAGCCTCCAACATAAATCCCCTAGGTCCTCAGCGCCCCGCCCCGGAGGGACTCCCCAGCAAGCTCCGACAGCGGCCATCCCCTCTTAACACAAATAAAACAATAGGAATATTCACCCATCCCGATGACAGACCCCCCGTCTCTCATCCCAACAGGGCAGCCCAAATCCAGGTTAACACCCCCTTACTGTACACAAGCTGGGCAGATAAGAATCACTCGTCCATGAGGCCATCAGCAGTTCCCGGCGTGACATGCGGCAGGGCCCGACCGTCCACATCAGAACCCTCAGTTACTAGGTCCTCCGACCCCTGCTGGGAGCCCGATTCCACCTCAGGCTCTACGACCACTGCCCCCGAAATGGTGGAAACCGCCTGGAGGGCCGCCCGGCAGTCCAGTTCAGTCTGTGATTGTGATGGCATTCGGGTAGATGCCATGCGACCCCTGAGCCACCGCCTTCTACGAGGCTTCGGGCTGGGCTCCGCCGTCTTCTCCACTGCCTTCTCCGTCACCTCGTCGCCATCTCTGCCAGCCCTATATGTTTCCAGCCAACACCAAGCAGCCTCAGTCGTGCAGGGAAAAGGAGAGAATACCGTATGCCCTCCTCGCGAAGGGCCTTTTTGACCGCCAGGAAAGTGGAGTCACTGTGCTGGACATCATATGAATAGTCAGGATAAATGGATACAGATGCATTATCCACCCGGTAAGGACCCAGTGCTCGCGCCTTCTGCAGTATAACATCCCGGTCTTTAAAATGCAACAGCCGTGCCACCACAGGTCGGGGAGGGCGGCTGACGGCTGGTGGGTGGGCAGGCACCAGGTGGGCTCGCTCCAGAGTGCAAAACTGCGACAGACCCTCAAGGGCCACCACCTCACACAGCCAGGCCTCCAGGTAGGCGACCATGTCATTCCCCTCGATTCTTTCAGGCAGGCCCACCCCCCGGATATTTTTCCACCTGTTGCGGCCTTAAGCATCCTCCGCCCTCTTCGCCAGGTGTTGCACCCTGCACAGCAGGTCCCCCACCGCTGCATCATTTGCCTTGTGTGCTGGGTCCAGTACCTCCAAAGTCAGTTCCGTGGCCTTAACTCTGTCAGCCAGCTTGCCATGATCCGCCCTCAGCAGGCCCAAGCTCATGGACACCTGCATGATGTCGTGATGCAACGCCTCTCTCGTGGCTGTGATAGCTTGTAGAATCTGCTCCAGCTGTTGCTGTTGTAGTCCCGGCACCTGCGCCCCGGCAGATTCCTGATCCTGGCCCACCGACATCTCCTCTACGGGATCGGGAGGTGGCACCCCTGTTTTTGCCTTCGGCTTCCCCATGTCCCACGGTGCCCGTGCACTTCTCAAGGCCATTCAAGCGGTGGCCACACAATGCGCACTTATCCGTGGCAACAAGAGAAGCACGAGGTCAGGCCCTCGCCCCACACCAGGCCAGAGTCACAAGCCCGTGTCAGCCGCCTCACCACTAGGCCGCCCCTGGGACAGATGGGTATCACAGGCACGAGGCGCGGCCCCCCCAGCGTCCGTCTTCCCCGAAGGTGTCTCCGGTCCCAAATTGCTAGGTTACCGCTACTCCACGCAGTCCTGAGGCGGTGTCACCAGCTCCCCAGGCGACCATAATCTGGGGCTGCTCCGCCACTCCAGGCCTCCCCTGCGTGGCCCCAACCGGGTCGTGCTCCTCATCGTCGCTGCCCAGTACCCGGCAGCAGGGCTATCACTCCCACTGGGGTGTTCCTCACAGACCCCAACTTGGGGTCCCCGTTTGCAGATGAGGTAGGGTCCGGTCACACCCACGGTGAAGCGCCGCCGCCGTCCGCCACCCGGCCGCTGAGCAGGCCGTCAGACAGCCAAGGCCCAACCTTGAGGCCCCAATAGCGGGCGAATCCGCAGATAATGAGGAGCCTCCTGCTCATGCTCGACCCATGACCACCATTTAGGGGCCCGCTCAATAGCGGGCACAGGAATCAACCAGTGATGCATGCAATCCTAGTCCCAAGGCCCAGCTGGAGCAAGCGTTGTAAAGTGCTCTCCTCGACGTCACAGGGCCACGGTGGAGGGCCCCACAGCCACCTGGGTCTGCCACCATGGAGGGCGATCCCCGCAGTAGCAGGTAGCAGCCCCGCTGTCTCTCTGCCCCTGCCGCCGGCCGCGACAGGAAAAGTCCGATCCGGCCGCAAGATGGCCGCTCCGCCTCCGCTCCGCCTCCTGAGTACGTGAGGCCGGGGATGAAGTGCTGGGACCAGGCCCCACCAAGATGGCCGATCGCCCGACTGAAGACCCACAACAGTTTTCACTCCGCGGGCGGCAGTGGGCTTTGCCAACCCCCTCCGGTCAGCGCAGCGGCGTCCCTACTGCTTAGGGAGCCCCTCCAGGACCCAGGCGCCGCACCCCAGGTATGATGACAGGATAAATCCGCCGAGGAAGGCGCGGAGCTCCGAGCTCAAGCAGCCATGCCCGTCGGTGGTCAAGCCACGCCCCCTAGGGAGTGCTTCTTTATAAGAGACTAGCAGCCCGTCCCGACGATGTCCGGGTATGAATTGCTGCCGGCCAGTAGTATATTGTTTTGTAGGATTTCGTTTTGATAGCATTTCTTATCTGTGACAGGCCTGTGAAACGCTCCCATTCACAGTGCACTGCTTATGCACTTAGGAGTGCGCGTTCAGTAGTGTGTGAACTCGAGTTTCCCTACTTTATTTTTCGTTGCAATATTATATAGCACGAACTCGACAACATGGCATGAGCACAATTTACATTACAGAAGAACACATTCATTTGTGGTAGGCACGGGGAGACAAAGCGATTTGCCTGGAATTACAGGATGTTGAGCTGATGCCGAGATTTGAACCTAGCTCCCAGCTCTAAAGTTCGCAATTCTAGAACTTGTGGCGGGAGGTGTGTCTAAAAGTGTATGTCGGTGCTGGCCATCAATGAGAGAGACCTGTTCATTTTTCAAATGGTTGGTGAAAAAATATGAATATGTTGCTGGAGATGTGGGCCGCCGTACCACCAATGTACTTACCGGGGGAGGGTAAACACCCATTATTTCCGCATACCATCACTCCTCATACTTTCATTACGAAAGTACCATGACTCCAAAATGCCATTATAATGCATGGCTTTACATTTTATATGCTTTTACCACGCATACATTTACAACGAAATTCGTTGTAAATGCATGAACGGTAAAAGCATTTTTTTTAATGTTTGGATAAGGTAAGTATGGGTATAGGGGTATAGGGGTATATGTTTTGGGGTACTGAGGTATATGTTTTGGGGTGTTTGGGTATTTTAAGGGTTCAGATATAGTTTTGGGTTATGGGGTACAGGGGTAGTTTTAGGGTTTAGGGATAGGTATGGGTTTTGGAGTACAGGGGTATTTTTAGGGTTCAGGGCTAGGTTAGGGTTTTGGGGTATAGGGGTATTTTTAGGGTTCGGGGGTAGGTTTGGGTTTTGGGGTACAGGGGTATTTTTAGGGTTCAGGGCTAGGTTTGGGTTTTGGGGTACAAGGGTATTTTTAGGGTTCAGGGGTAGGTTTGGGTTTTGGGGTACAGCGGTATTTTAAGGGTTCAGGGCTAGGTTTGGGCTTTGGGGTACAGGGGTATTTTAGGGTTCAGGGGTAGGTTTGGGTTTTGGGTACAGGGGTATTTATAGGGTTTAGGGCTAGGTTTGGGTTTTGGGGTACATGGGTATTTTTAGGGTTTAGGGATAGGTTTGGGTTTTGGGGTACAGGGTATATTTATAGGGTTAAGATGGGTTAGTGTTTAAGGGTTTTGGGGTATTTTAAGGAGTATGGTGGGTTATTATTATGGGGTGCAGGGGTATTTAAAGGGAGCAGGGTGGGATTAGCACACGATATGAGACATGGCATGAAGGGCGGAACGTACCACACGCCCCCCAGCGTTTGTCACGCCCCCAGCACACGCCCACAGCACAACGCAGACACGCCCACAAGGGACTACTTTGCTGGCACGGTTCTTTTACCTTTTAAATGCATATGGTGGGCGTCTGCATAGCCTATGTCCTTCTGCTGTAACTGCCCTTTCCAACGCTGTATTGGGTGTTGTGATTGGTGCTGTGGTTCCTGAAATTACCCACCTCAAAGGTTTGGGCTCTCTCTTTAATATATTAGTATGGATGTTTTATAAATGTGCGAGAGATAAAAGAAATGAAACGTGCGGCATATTTTCTGTATGACTTTGTTGACATTAGAGAACTACGTGTGATTATAAGTGATACTATTTGTTAGGCTGTGTCCCTGTGGTGAATATACGAAAGTGTTGAAGTGGTCCGGGTGTTACGGGTGCTCAGCTTCACTATCTCTTTTAACCCCTTCGCTGCTCATGACGAGCTCAGCTCGTCATGCAGTACACTGGTCGTGTGCTTATGACGAGCTGAGCTCGTCATGAACAATGGTATTTCAAGGGAGTCAGCACCCGAGGAAAATCTCCCTAGCAGCCAAGGTGTTAAGACACTTGTCAATTGTTTCATTCCATTTAATGTCTTTAATATAGATACAGTGAAGGGACGGTATATCAAAAGTTTGGGAAATAGAACTTTGTTTACTCTCCCCATCCCCTGCTATACACTCTACAGAGTGTTTAAACAACTTTAGTAACATATAGATGTCTAGCTAGTAAAGGTGGTGTAGTTCCACTGGGCCCATTTATAAACGGTGCTATGGGATGGTCTGTTTTACCCGCCAATTTGCATGTTTGAAAACTTTTTGCTGATACGTGTTCCAGCAGACACCTGTTAAAATTAATGTGGTATATGGGTAAAATTAGGAGTTGCGCACCCAGCACAGTGCTCAACGTGGCCCTCCCCGGTGTGAATGCGTTGGGTACGCGACTCCTAATGCGTTGGGGGCGCGACTCCTAACGCGTTGGGTGCGCTAATCCAAGCCAAAAAAAGTAATATTTTTCACATATACATGATGCTTATGTTTTTGGATCTTGGTTGGCTCTAAAAACGCTGTTGTGTTTATTGGGAGATTTTGGTACCTATAAGTAAGTGCAGATGCAGAGTCTAAAGTTGTTGAGGAAGAGTCTGTTACCCTCATCTGTGAAATTTACACCATCTCTCCTATAGATGCCATCCATAATAAAACGCAGATCTTTGTTGTAAATGGACCCCATCCTATAATCTCGGAGATACGCAGAAACAGCTTTTTTGACATGTTTCCTAGCTTTCTCAATCTGTGGACAAAAATGATTGGACCAGTTCCAATACTGTCTTTCGCATATGTTATTTCCAGACCTACTGCGTTGGATCGACGCTCGATCTGTATATTATTTTAAATCGTATATAACCAATGAATAATACATTTGTTCTTATTCAATCATCCTTTGATTTATTATTTAATTTTTCAAATGTTGAAATTCACATATTGAAGCATGTCATAATCATACATCCATAAATCCATCAATCCATGTGGATATATAAGGCTTTTCCCAATGTATTCGTACCTCTGATAGGTACTTCATCAGGGGAATCTGTAGAAATAATACGTATAAATGAGGGTCCATCAATCTATCATTTCTATAACAAACATATATTCAAATAGCACACACATATGCAGTACATTGTTCCACATGACCGTACTAAATGAAAATCCTACTTGAAATCAATTCAACAGTTCTCACAAAAACTTAGAAACACGCTGTCGCCCGTAACGTGAGCATGGTGCGTTTTCCTAAACCAAAAACTCAAATGTGTCGTATATAAGCCAAAATCAGAGTTACTTACAAACAGTGTCTTCGAGTTACCATTTAAAAAGTGCTCATTCTAAACTGAGTCTTGCATATAAATACAACCTGTTGTTAATCCCCACTCTAATCCCAGTATAATCAACTTACCGCTGTTGAGAAGGTACGTGCATAGTACTCGCAAAATGAACAACCGCAGCATTAACCCGTCGTCATTAATGCAACACGGTGATCTCCAAAAGTGAAGACGGCCTTTCTCTCAGGTGGTTTAAAAAGTGAAAGCGGACTAAGATTGGGGTGGCAAATGAGTCGTTCCCAAACCAAAGGGAAACGCTTCTTGCTACATGGACAACCACACCTGATGTTCGACTAGGTTATACCTCCGTGGCACTCTATACTCGCACAACTGTTCAAACTTTAAGCCTGTGCCCAACCGCCCCCTTTTTTCAATTTCCAGACCTACCCCAGTCAAAGTGCCTAGGTCATTGCCACCACAGTGCACAATTATGAGTTCAGGGTGTTGGAGATGCAAAACGGATTTAACCAATGGCATCAATTTGTGCCACTTTAATCCTCTCTTTCCAATCCATTAAATGTCTACATTTGGCAAAGCTAGGTCTTTGTCAATACCTCTGTTTTCTACGTACCTTTGGCTCCAGAATATATATCCGTGTTCCACAATCCACACTTTAAGCATCTTGAAGGGAGGTCTGGATGCACTCAGAAGGTGTCTGTGTGTGAAATGGCAGTTTGAAAACTATGATTTTTCTGAAATGGTCGATAAGATGCAGTTTTGAAAAAAGAAAAGAAATGATTGGTTGTTGAGGAAGACTCTGCTACCCTCATCTGTGAAATTTACACCATCTCTCCTATAGATGCCATCCATATTAAAACGCAGATTGTTGTTGTAAATGAACCCCATCCTATAATCTCGTAGATAAGCAGAAACAGCTTTATTGACATGTTTCCTAGCTTTCTCAATCTGTGGACAAAAATTATTGGGCCAGTTCCATTTCTGTCTTTGGCATATGTTAGAATAGACAAAGGCAGTTTGGGGGAAAAGTGACATCAGTTCTCCAAAGGTGTTCTTCATAAGCATTTCCAGATCAACCACAGTCAAAGTGCCTTGGTCATTGCCACCACAGTGCACAGTTATGAGGTCAGGGTGTTGGAGATGCAAAAAGGATTTAACCAATGGCATCAATTGGTGCCACTTTAATCCTCTCTTTCCAATCCATTTAATGTCTACATTTGGCAAAGCTAGGTCTTTGTCAATACCTCTGTTTTCTGCATACCTTTGGCTCAAGAAAATATAGCTGTGTCACACAATCCACACTCCAAGCATCTTGAAGGAAGGTCTGGATGCACTCAGACGGTGTCTGTATGTGAAATGGCAGTTTGACAACTATGATTTTGCTGAAATGGTGGATAAGATGCAGTTTTGAAAAAAGAAAAGAAATGATTGGCTGTTTAGGAACATTATAGACTGAAATAATAGACTACATACTAATATCCTCCTTTGCCAAAAATAGAATTGTGAGGGCTAAAACTAAATGGAGCCCCTTTAGTGACCATAATCCTCTCGTTGTGGAAATAAGACACACCTGTGGGGCAGGCAAACCCAAAGGGGGGGGGGAATTAGCCTCCAAACAACAGACCAGGGAAGGCGACTTAAGTGGGCAAGGGTAGACGCTCAAGAGTTTTATAAATCCCTTGTCCAAAATGGAAGAAAAGAGATAGGAGACTGTCTGGACCCCCTAAAAGATGGTATAGAATTAACAGAATCCTTTGTAACCCTTGCAAGCATAGTGAATAAAATGCTGGAAGTCAAAGGCCTGAGGAAAGAGCAGAAGAACCCACGCTGGTTCGATGAGAGCTGCTCCAAAGCATTAAGGGATCTAAAAGCCTGTCTTAAAGTTAAACCAAGGAATAAGACAGACGTGGCCACTTGTAGATTAAAATACAGAACCAAAGTAAAAGAGCGGAAGAAGCTGCTTCAAGCAGAAGTGTGGGCAGACCTTAGAGAGGTGGGAGAAAACAGGGATTTTGCAGAATTCTGGAAAATTGTAAATCGACCCTGTTTTAATGAGAATTCTGCCCCGGTGATTAGTAATAACATTCTCCCAGAGGAATGGGTCAACCACTTTCAAGGGTTATACAATAATTCACACCTAGCAATTCAGGAGGGCGAGTGGCAGGGTACTCGGAGTGATAAAATAACCTTCTTGCTAGGTGAGATAATAAATGCAATTAGTGGATTGACCCCAAACAAAGCCCTTGGTCCGGATGGTACCCCACCGGATCTATATAGAAGTAATATAGATCTATGGGCACCAATCTTAACAAGGGTGATAAATGCAGCTATCAAATCTGGCCTACCACGCTCCTGGTCCACGGCACTGATTGTACCCATATTTAAACAAGCATTTACAATGCAATGGTCTCGGCAATATTATAGGTAGAGCTATTGGAATTGCTCATTATTTTTTTTCTTTTTTGTATCCCTAAATAAATGGCATTGACATTTGTATTGGCATTAGCTTTGTTTTTTGCATATGTGATACCTATTGCATTAGCAGAGAGAGAGTGAGGTAGTGAAATAGAGAGAGCGAGTGAGGTATTGAAATAGAGAGCGAGTGAGGTATTGAAATAGAGAGAGAGTGAGGTATTGAATTAGAGAGTGAGGTAGATGGAGAGTGAGGTAGTGAGGGAGAGGGATGTTGTGAGGTAGTGAGATATAAGCATAGAGTGATGTTGTGATATAGTGAAAGAGAGTGAAAGTGAGTTAGTGAGATAGAAAGAGTGAGGTAGCGAGATAGAGAGTGATTGAGGTAGTGAGTTAGAGAAAGAGAGTGACGTTGTGAGGTTGTGAGCTAGAGAGTGAGGTAGTGAGCATGGAAAGTGCAGAATGAACAGGGGTGCAGAAACAGGCAAGAAAAGTGCACAAAGACAAGCAACAGAGGTGTAGAAAGAAGCAAGAAAGTAAAGAAAGAGGCAAGTGAGATGCAAAAACAGGCAGGAAAGGTACAGAAAGAGGGAATACGAGTGCAGAAAGAGACAACAGGGGTGCAGAAAGAAGCAAATGATGTGCAGAAAGAGACAGTGAGAGAGTGAGGTAGTGATGTTTTGAGAGAGAAGTAGTGAGAGAAAGGAGTAGAGAGTTATGTAGTGAGAGATAGGTAGATAGAGAGTGAGGTAGTGAGAGACAGAGAAAGTGAGGTAGTGAAAGAGTGAGGTAGAGGGATGTTCTGAGGTAGTGAGATAGAAACAGTGAGTGAGTTTGTGAGGTAGTGAGATAGAGATTGTAAATGTTAAAATGTGTATTTATGTGTTGGTTTTGAAAACAGATAAATAAATGGCATTGTCATTTACATTGCCATTAGCTTAATCTCGGCAGTCACTCTGCACTCCCTAGTCACTCTGCACTCCCTAGTCACTCTGCACTCCCTAGTCACTCTGCACTCCCTAGTCACTCTGCACTCCCTAGTCACTCTACACTCCCACTACTCTGCACACTCCCACTACTCTGCACACTCCCACTACTCTGCACACTCCCACTACTCTGCACACTCACTACTCTGCACACTCACTACTCTGCACACTTACTACTCTGCACTCTACACAAAGATCCGTTACAATTAAAATAAATGCGAGATTAACCGGGTAGGAGTTGACACTTTATGCTCCAAACATCACTCTGAAATGCTATTTTATTAATACAGCTAATGTACAAGCCCTCCCCGAATCCAAAGAAGATGAGAAGCATGATTGCGTATTAATTACTTAGGAGGAAATTAAGGGACAGGTAGACCTGACGGATACCCCTATATATGACCCCAAGGGGAACTGTTCGTGGATGGTTCATGTTTCAAATTACCCGAAGGCACTAGTACCCCTGCTCAAACCTGGAAGTTTTGGACTAAAAGGAGGAAAATAGTTTTACATGTATGTACTCTACGGCTAGATTTGAGATTGTTGGCATATTTTGGTGGATTCAAACATGTTACCCTAATCATAGCGTAGTGCCTCCTACTCCTATCGCATCTGAACATAATCACTTCACCTTGTCCCCTCTTAGGGATTACGGTTACTCTCCAAGTTGGTGTTGCCAAATAACAGTTTCTGACTTCAATGAATACAAAACATCACAGCCAGAGATGTTAAGTTGCAGTGAAAACATACCAACAAACAAGAGACCAGATTTGATGAAATCACAATCAAGGATCAAATTCAAAATGTCACTTCTAATCTATACTCTGTAAAGCCTTTCTCAAGCACTCCCATGAGCCACCATGATAGTCACATAAATCCGCTCAGTTTGAAGTCAAAGAAAGAACAGTAAACACCAGGCTTCCTGGAAGAGAGAGCTTGACATTCGACTCTTTGAATGCACAGCAAATGTGATAAGATGAGAACAAGATTTAAAAGCCTGTTTGCAGAAATCGAGCACTGGTGGACGAATACAGTAAATAGGGTTTGGGCGCGGGAACTAACTTGAGCTGGACAACCTAAAACAAATAGACCCTACTAATAGAAAGCAAGCAAATGTGCATTATAAACCACAAAGACAATAGCAAACTACAGGTGTAATGCATACCCAGGGAAGCTTAACAAAAGTCCTTAAGATGTTGCAAACCATACACCTGCACTGTCTGGTAGTCTTTGACCTAAACATAGGACTTTTAAACCTTTCAGTAACAGTCCTTGGCCTTCACATCAGCTTACTGAAACTAAACATTGCTCAAACAAGGAAAATATATATACAGGGACTCTATTGACCAAGGAGGAAGAGTTTGCTTGATGGCACCAGTCTCAATTTGAAATACTAATTGCTGTGAGTTGCTCAATACCCACACCTTTCCTTTAGTCAAGCCGACAAAGGTATTAAACTGTCTGCAGCCTCAAGGATATCAAACGATTACACATTCAAGAAAAGCATCACAGCTCCAAGGGTAAACAGCTATTGCCAAAAGATAGGCTATGGAGGCAGAAGATTGGTTCTGTCTAAACAGATCGGAGATGGAAACATTGCAGTGGCCAAGTAGCTGAGGACAAGCCCCAGGACTATTAAACCTTTGATGTATAAATCATTTTACATACACTTCGAACTGATGAAGTATTTGGAGTTTACGCTTATCAGACCACACTAGAAAGGGCAGACATCTTCTAGAGAGACCGTCTATATTTATAGCACAAGTGCGAAACATGTTCAATCAATCATGAGGGCAGCTCCACTAATCCTGCACTAAGACAACAGCACACAGACAACCCACATTGGCAAAGCCAATAGGTCTCGCTTTTTAAACATGAAAAGGATTAGGGGCAGAGAAACCAAGAAACAGTCAGGAAGAGAGATACGCAAGGCACCACGTTTTAAACCACACACACCTTAGAGTTTAAAAGCTACATGATTGTTTTTTTTGTTTTTTTTTTTAAGGACAAACCTTTATTGATGTATTTAATCTGATTTTATTTCGTTTCTTCATTGCAAGCATGTTTGTTTTTGCATATGTATATATTGTGGAATGTTTGTGTTCACCTATGCTTACAGGACTTCATTAAAGCCCTTATGAAGTTGAACTGGAGCGACAATGTAATGAAACTTCCACCCTGCCCTTTAAGTCCAGCTTTGGACAACGCAGATTTCGAAAGCTGGCAAAGTGCTAACTGAATAAGTTAACTCCTCCCGCCTCCAATCACAAAATATACTAACTAGAACTACCTCCTATAGTTTTAAAACACAAAAAAATAGAAATCCCATGATTCATCAGATCCGTCCTTCACATGGCAATTAAGTGCATTATAAACACTATGCACCGATGAAGGATATAAATCAAAAGGACACGCGTTTCAAATGGGATAAAATAACATCTGCACGACGTATTGCAAAACATTTTGGGAAGTGGGCAATGAAGTGTACAAAAAGCACAATTAAAGAAACGACCCACGTCGGATGGGGCGCTCCCCTTGGCCACACCTCCTAAAATGTGCCATGGTTGAAAAATGTTCTGATAGTCCATCCTATAGAGTCTGCAAATGAATGGGACAAAGCATAAAAATGTGTAACTAAATATCTCGTAGAGAACGCACCCTTACCCAGGAACATTAACCAGAATTACAGCACACACATCCACATCCTAACACATGGCTAAAAGACAGTCATTGACAATGCCATTAGCTCTAGGATTGCTGAGACCTATTGCATTTGCTAATGTTTGGCTTTTTTTGAAGAAATTTCTGCAGTGTGTATTCTGGGAAGGGCTTCAGCATCCAGCTGCCCCCACCCCCCACCTCTGCGACTGACTCAGTATAATGAAGTACCCCAAAAAACGGAACATTTTGGACCGACTAATAAGTAGTTCACGGTGATGTTTTTCTTTTTACTTCCTACCAAGGGCAGAAAAGGGTCTCCTTGCATTAAACTTTAGGAAAATACATTAAACACCATCATCCGGTGAACTCACAGCAGCTTTTCCAACTACTAAGAACGGATTTCAGAAAAACCTACCTCGTTGTAGGCACCACACTTTGAAAAAGACTGCAGGAAGGCCATAGGCTTCTAACAAATGCCTTCCTTTCAGACCATCTCTCAACATATTCTGGCTCTATACACTAAAATCGACTAAACAAACATGAAATAAAAAGCTCAAGCCTAACTCAACTAACGTCCAAAGGAAAAGAAAAAAAAAACATTAAACTATTAAACTCTAGTGTTTGGTTCCGGGGTAGCTGCTACTAGCCGAAAATCGCCTCAATGCCTAGTCTGGGTTGGTACGCACTATATAAATACAATTAGCAGCTTTTCCCTTCTTTACTGTAAATTGAAAATCTGCTCTGAGGTGATACTGGAAAATCAAAGGTAAAAATCCCGAGCAGGGTGGCACAGACATGCTCAAAAACAGCTCCTCCGACGTGTGGAGAAATTCAGATTGAGAATCGCAAAAAAATATACAGAAGACGCAAACTAGTTATCTACAAAAAGATAGGAGAAATCTGGACTGGTTTGAAATTTGTTTTTCTACACTTCGTCCACGAAATAGTGCGTACGGGGTCAGTTTTCGGGTAGGGGCCGCGAGGGCCAGACGGGGGATCGAAAAGCAGCCACATTCCCTTCGCCTCCTCAGCCAGTCTCTATCCACCTCTAACGCGTTTTCTACTCTCTTTTCTCCCATTCTGAACACGTTATTTCTATCCTCTCTTCCAGCCAGTGTCTGCTTCAGTTTATATTTGGGGGATAAATAGAGGCCCCAGGAGCGCCCCGGGGCTTTTAAAACCGCCCGACACACTGGGGAAATGCCCGGTGGAATAAAGGGGCCCGCCTTCCCCTAAAATATCGAGTCTTGACTTTTCACCATCTTTGAACGCACTCTCGCACATTGGTTCTGGTTCACTTACTTATTGCTCGATTTATGTCGGAGGACTCAACAGCAGTTCTTTCACAGGCAACGTAAATAATACATCCGTCCCAGAGTTTTTGTTTGGCATTCTGGGGCGCGCAGTCCCATTGTTCAGTCTGGACTTGAAATCCCAGAATGCAAAGCACCAATAACAAGATGAGCTACTCACGCCTGAATGCGGCAAACGACTTCGGTTTAATAAATATTTTCAGTCAAATAGGGCCCGCTGACAAGGCCATGATACTCTTCCTCCCGTCAATCAGCTGCTCCGAGCCGCATACACAGGATGCTTTGTTGCTTACCTGTTTTGCCTCTTCGGTTTAGGTTTTCTTTTCTCAGCCCCTACAGTCCGCCCTCATCTCACTGCCTGCAGTCTTTGTCTCATCTTCAAAATTCCCGCCCTGCCACACCTTCTCTCTTGCTCCCACTTAACTAGGCTGTTCAGGCAGGGTCTGAAGGTGCACGGGGTTATGCAAGTAAGGTGTGATGATGCATGGGGCTGTGCAGGCAGTATTCGAAGGCGAGAGGGACTCTGCAGGCAGTGCTGTGCAAGCTACACGAGGTTGTGCAAACTGGGTAACAAGCATGAAGCACGGCGGACAGGGGGGGGCGGGAACGGCGCACGGACAGTGGGAGGGGGGGCGGGAACGGCGCGCGGGAGGGACTGTGCAGGGGCTGCCGATTCGATTCTCTCTCGCAAAAGGAAAAACCTGCAAAGAGGAAAAAATGGGCACACAGAGACTGCCAGGTGGAGGAGGCTGCGACTTCTTGGGGCGGCTGTTGTTGAGAAATGGCCTAAAGAAAAGCGCCGCCATTTTCAGATTCGGGGGCGTGTTTTTTGCGCCCTGAGTGACAGACGACGTCACAGGGCTAAAGAATGCAAAAAATCACGCCCCCGAATCCGAAAAAGACAGAGCTTATTTGGAGGGACGGCTCTCTCCTCCAATGGCTGGCCTCCTTTTAGGAAGCCAGCCAATGGTGGAGAGACAGAGCAGGGAGGCGGATTCTGAAGCCCCACTAGAGGACATTAATTCTCCTGACCGGAAGCTGCTTCGCAGCTTAACGGTCCCGAGACCTAAAAAGGGTCCAGGTATGACCCAAAGTGATATAGGCCGATTTTGCTCATAGATGTTTCTGCTAAAATTATGGGGCGAGTGATTTTGAATAGGCTCATGGAGTGGACGGCGGAACATCATATATTGGCAGAAATACAATACGGGTTTAGGGAGGGTAGATCGACAAGTGACCAGTGTCTAAATTTGTATCTCTTGACAACTAAGTACACGAAAGCAGGTAGGGGCACGGTCTACATGGCATTCATGGACCTAGCCGCGGCCTTTGACAATGTCAATAGGTCTAAACTATGGACCATGATGCATAATTTAGGGATAGAAGAGGGGCTGATTAATATCCTGAAAGAGCTGCACTGGAACACTAAGGTCCGTTTCAGTCCAGAGGGGGGGCGAACTGATCAATTTCTATGTTCAGGGGGAGTAAGACAAGGGTGCATATTAGCCCCTTTTCTTTTCTCCCTTTACATTAATGCCCTAGAGAGTGCCCTCACTGCCCTAGAAGTTGATTCCCCCAAAGTAGGACCGCGTCATGTCCCAGTACTATTGTACGCCGATGACCCGGTCCTGCTGGCCAGGACCCCAAGGGCTTTGCAACTCCTGGTGGACGGATTGGTTAAGTTCATGGGGACTTGGACTTGTCTGTCAATTTAACAAAATCCTTTGTCATGGTGGCCGGTAAAAAACCTACTAACAAGAGCGTGTTCAAAATTGGGTCACAGACTCTGGGCAAAGTAAAGACCTTCCCCTATTTAGGGTTGCTAATGGATGGGGACATGCTATTTAATCACTTGCTCGAGGCCCATTGCACCAAGCTTGTGTCCTCAAATGGGGCTATTTTGAGCTTTGCCCGTAGATTGGGACGCTGGTGCCCAGAACAGATAATGGCACTATACGCCTCAATTAGTACAGCTAAGGCCCTATATGGTGCTGAGATATGGGGCTTTAGGGACTGTAAGCAACTTCAACAGCATGAAGATAAATTCTTTCGGAGAATCTTAAAAGTTCCGCAAGCCATCCCTGCTGAAATTGCCCATGATGAACTGGGGATGCCATATATCTCTGACATTGTTAAACTAAGGCCAATTATGGCATGGATGAGAGCTTGGACTAATCCGGAGGCAGCTTTGACCAGGGAAATAATCACAGATTGCTTACAAAGAGACAAGGCCCTACAAATCCCTTGGTTGAAATATGTGAAAGATTCTTTAACAAGTGTTGACCAGGGACAGCTTTTTAATGACCCCTCCTTGATTGAAAATAGTTGGAAAATGAAGATAAAAAAATTGCTTTTAGAAAAATATGTTGCTGATAGAAGAAGTCGTGGCCTGGCAAAGAAATCTCTAGCAGCCTATGACCTTGTAAGAAATGGAGGGGGTATGGAATCATATCTGTTTCTTATGTATAGCCAAAATGATCGTTTTTTAATGTGTCGTTTTAGGCTCAACTGGTTACCCAATATTTTAGCTTACCCTGCTGGTTTTACTGTATCAATTGAGCAGAAGGGTGCCTGCGGCTGCGACAATAGGTCTCCGCAGGACACCCTTCATTTTGTACTTTTATGTTCATTTTATAGCAACCCTAGACGATTGTTTTTGGTAGACATTTTAAAGAAACAGAAATTCCGCCAAGCAAGAACTGCATTGTTGTTTTTACAGAAAGTCACTGATCCCCACACCTTATGTGCCATTTTAAGCTTTTTAAAAGTAGCAGTAAGATTGAGGAATACAAGAAATGAATTAGTGTTGTAAAATGATATGTGCCCCATAAATCATATCCTCTCTTCTCTATCATTGTTTTTAACATGAAAAGTTCAGGAATGAAATGTAATGAAATCTAATGAAATTTCATGTAATGTGCTTTTATGAGGAATTTTTATTCTTCGAAATAAAGATTTACTGAACTGACTGAAAAGTAGGGTGCATGTTTCTGTTTTTTAAAAGCATGTTTCTTATTGGTTAACGAAAACCTTTTGAAAAGAACATTACATAGGATAAGCTGACATTTTGAAAAGTCAAGCACACTTGCTGTTTGGATTAGCTACATTGTGTGCTGAACTTGTGACCTGTGTGTGTTCAGTTGAGTGTTCCATGAACTGTTACTATGGTAACAGGCAGTAAGCAGATTGGGGGTAGGGTTCAAAGTTATGTCAATTGGAAAGGGTTGAAATGTGTAACCAAAAGAAATGTGTGTTAGCTTTTGAATTATTGTGGAAAGCAATGTGATTTGATATTTACATGTATATGTATGCAGAATGAGAGGGAAAGTTTGCCATGTTTTGGTTTTGCTAAGAGCAGTGCAGTACAGACATTCTGTATAAGAAAATCTGGTGTGTGACTGACATACTTCTTAATCTACAAATCAATTTGAAAGGTGAGTTATTAATTTGTGAGGGGTTGTATGTGGTGCCTTTGTTATTAATAAGACTAATGCGTTTCTCCTTCTAAGGTCCAGGGAGTAGTCTTGCTTGTCTAGAATCACATTGTGAGTCTGTGTGCATTTGAACAACCATTGTAACAGAAGCATTTGGTTACTTCATGTCTTTGCTGTCACATAACTGTTTAAAACCTATCCTGTGATCAAGTTCTAGTAGTATCAGAAGCCAGTCATTGCTTCTGCATTTTCAGAATGAGTCATGTATTCACACTAGAGTGCAGTAGTGAAATATGTAGAATGTGTGCAGTCACTTTACTCCTTCCAGACTAGTGAGTCTGTTTTGCTACAGTCCAAGGAATAGTGTTCCTTGTCTAGAATCACACTGTGATTCTATGTGCATTTGGGCAACCATTGTGAGAGAAGCATTTGGTTACTTCATGTAGTTGCTGACACATAACTGCTTAAAAACATATCCTGTTGTCAAGTTTTAGTAGCATTAGAAGCCAGTCATTGCCTATGCATTTGCAGAATGAGTCATGTATTCACACTAGAGTGCAGTAGTGAAATACGTGGAATGTGTGCAGTCACCTTACCCCATCCAGACTAGTGAGTCTGTTTTGCTAAAGTCCAAGGAAAAGTGTTTCATGTCTACATGTCTGTGTGCATTGTGGCAAGCATTGTGAGAGAAGCATTTGGTTACTTTATGTCTTTGCTGACACATAACTGTTTAAAAATCTATTATACCCCTTGCATTTCTCTAGTGACCCATTCAGCGCCATGTACTAATCCATTCACTGCTCCAAAACCCAACCACTTATAAATTCACCCAGGCACTCTCTTTGCAGTACTCTAATCATTCAGTCAGTACCTCAAGTACTCATGCAGTGATCCAGGGCCTTAGCACAAGGACTGCTTCAAACTCCTATACACTATGCATGTCGTCCTCTACCTACATACTTGTGTTGCAGGCCTACAATTCCATAATCAGCATCTATGCACTCCTGCAAACACCCTGTTACTACCCTTGCTCTCCACTAGTGACCCATTCAGCACCATGTACTAATCCATTCACTGTGCCAAAACCCAACCACATATAAATTCACCCAGGAACTCTCCTTGTAGTATTCTAATAATTCAGTCAGTACCCAAGTACTCATGCAGTAATCCAGGGCTTACAGCGAGGAGTGCTACAAACCTCTGTCCAATGTGCATGCAGTCCTTTAATCACCTATACACTTATCTTACACACATTCATTTACCCAGGGAGTATCCATACACTCCAGCAAACACCCTGTCACTGCTCTTGCAATCCTATAGTGACCTATTCCGTACCATCTACTAATCCATTCACTATGCCAAAAGTGAACCACTTATAAATTCACCCAGGCACTCTCCTTGCAGTACTCTGATCATTGAGTCAGTAGCCAAGGACTCATGCAGTAATCCAGGCCTTACAACATAGAGTGCTACAAACATCTGTCCAATGTGCATACAGTCCTTTAATCACCTATACACTTATCTTACACACGTTCATTTACCCAGGCAGTATCCATACACTCCAGGAAACACCCGGTCACTGCTCTTGCAATCCTGTAGTGACCTATGTAACACCATCTACTAATCCATTCACTGCGCCAAAACAAAACCACTTATAATTTCACCCAGGCACTCTCCTTGTAGTACTCTAATCATTGTTTTGATACCCAAGTACTCATACAATTAGCTAGACCTTAACACATATACTTGTACAAACTCCTGCCCACTATGCATGTAGTCGTCTAACCACCTACACACTTGTGTTTCACATCTTTAATTACTCAGGCAGTACCTATACACTCCAGCAAACACCCTGTCACTCCCTATGCACTGCTCCAGTCAGCCACCCAGCATCATGTAGTAATCCAAACACTGTACCAAAACCCAAACACTTAAACATTCATCCAGGCATTCTCCTTGCAGGACTGTAATCATTCAGTCAGTGCCTAAGTACTCATATAAAGTCCCAGGACTTAACACAAACACTGGTACAAACCCTTGTCAATTGCACATGCAGACCTCTAATCACCTATACAGTTATCTTTACACCTTCAATTACAATTTCAACTAGTGATTACAAAAGAAAGTGGTTAAATGGTTTTATATACAATGTGTTTGTATAGTAATAGAAAAGTATAATTTATAAATGCATTAAAATACATTTATTTATATTTATTTTTTACAGATATTGTTTATCATCATTAAAATAAACTTATCATGCCTGAAAAATCAAGAAAGAGAAAAAGACAGAAAAAGGACAATTATTTGAAGAAAATTCAACAACAAGTATTGGATGACCTACATCATGTGGGTAAAAAGAAAAAGTCTTCCGGTAAGACAACAAAAGAATTTATTGAAAAACTTTCAAAGCCTAGAAATAGTGTGCAGATTGTGCAAAATACTAAAAATGGTTTAACCAGAAAAGAGAATATGAATAAAAGTAAAGGAAAAAATGAAAAAGTATATTCAAAAGACACAATGTATGGTAAAAGAAGGCAAAATCAGTATAAAGAAATCAGAAAAAACATTTTTTATAATAGAGTGGTTTTTAACTTGCTAAAGATGTGAAAAAATATTAAAAAAGAGCACTATTTTCTAAAAAGAAGAAGCATATTGAATCCATTGTACAAAAGGCTTTTGAATTAAAAAGGAAATTATTTATTTTATTTTTAAACAGAATTTGATCACTAGATAAACCCATCCATTTATTGAAGGCCAAAAGTAAGAGGAAAACAGTAATTAATAGAACTAATTTTTGTGATATTTTTTGGGGTAAATGGAAACACAGTTCAAGTTCAGTACCTTTCTTTAATGAAGAGAGTTATTTTCAGACCAATGATTTATTGCATGCAGTTGATACCAGTGGTCGAGCTTATGAGGTTAGAAATGGTTGTCCAATTGAGAAAGAGAAGATGGTTCCCCAAAAAGCAGAAGTGTTATCTGATGAAGTTTTAGGGAGACGTCCTAAAGCCCCAGTGTACACTTGGGATTGCAGTAGCATTTGTAGTGTACTACAAGAATCTATTGATATTTTACGCAATTTCTTACGACAATATAGTAAAAAAGTGTTAAACAAAAGATTAAGATATTGCAAGGACTAGACCCTTGCAGAGTGAGAAAAATACTGGTTTGCAAGGTCATTCTCTGGCTTGTCTTTCTAGAAAAGTATGTCAAAGTGTGTTTCATTTTAGGATGTTAGCAGTACATCATTCTCAAATGCGGAAGTTAGTCAGAAGATTGTATTACGCAAAAAGTCCAGCACTAATGTTAAATGAGTTGAACAGTGCTCTTTTGCGTGGGTCAGTAACAGATGTGAAGAAGGTTTGTGATGAAATTGAATTTTGTTACTTTGGTTCTGAACAAGAGAGTGCAGAAACTGACACATTAATAGAAGAAAATGTTGAAGAGAATGTGCAACATACTACTACAAAAAACTTTGAAGAAAAAATGACAAAGTCTAAGGTGATTTCAAGTGAAAGGCTAAAATATTCTTGCATTTTTTGTTGGCAAACTCACTATAAAAACCAGACTAGGACTGTTGATCTGTATTTAAAAACTGAAAGAGAAAATAATAAGTGGAAGGAATTTGCAACTTATTTGCTGGTAGAGAATTGTTTTGATTTGGGTTCTGACCAGCGTATTTGCAAATATTGTTATAAGAAACTAGATGAGGATAAAATGCCCTCTAGAGCTGTCATAATAATCTAGAGTTGGTAACTATTCCTCCAGAACTGATAGATTTAAATACGTATGAGTCTATTCTGATTCAATGTGTACTCCCATTTCAAGCTATTTTTCGTATGGAGCCTAAAACAGGTACATTGCCTCCTTCAGATTTACAGAGAGGATCAAAAGAAAGAGTTGTATATTTACCACTAGATTTAAAGAAAAATATTGAAAGTATTGGTGTAGAGAATGTGGAAAGTGAACCACTAGGTATACTAGTTAATGGTGTTCCTACTAAGAGTAAGAACATCTGGCTAGAATTAATGGTTGTTAGGAAAGTGCAAAAGGCAACCTTGTATCTGATAAAAAAGGAGTACTATAAAAATGTGTATGTGGGAGAAGAAGAATTACTTTTAGGATATGATACTGAAATGTCAAGTGGTCAAATTGAAAAATTGGATATGTCCAAAAGTGAATAAATACATGAACATTATAGTGTACATCCACTTCATTCAAAAGAAGTAATGGGGAATACTATTGAATTATTCTAAATGAAAAAAGCAAAAGGAAGTCCCATGAGTGTATGGGAAAAAAGTTTGGAAGCTCGTTGTTTTCCGCAATTGTTTCCAACAGGAAAAGGTGGACGATATGATGAACGATCAGTGCAGATTCCTGCATCTGAATTTCGGACAACAAGATTGTATGCAGAAGATCCAAGATTTCGACAATGTATCCCATATATATTTCTTCTTTTGTTTGAAAGTGACTTGTCTGGACTTTCATATGCAGTTAACCACATATTGAAAACAGGTGTACATCTTCAAACTGTTTCAGCAAAGGAATTGATGGATAAAGTACATCAAAGAGATCATGATTTAGAATCTCACTGGTTAATCTGATGATATGTCAGCGTGGTACTAATGAGTATTGGTACAGTCGTCATGGAGAACTTAAATGTATGCTAAGAAACTTAGGAACTCCTATGTGGTTCCTTACCCTAAGCTGTGCTGAATATGCTTGGGATGATTTACTTGAATTTCTTCAAGAGGCAAATTTGAATATACAAAAAAGATTGACTACAAGACATCTGGAGAATTGTTAACGTTGGATCCTGTTAATGTATGCAGATATTTCAATCATTGATTTGAAGCTATGATGTCTTTTATCTGCAATAAAAAGAATCCTCCTCTTGGAGAAGTTGTGGATTTCTTTTGGAGAAAGGAGTATCAAGCTAGAGGAGCTTCTCATATACATATGCTGATATGAATCAAGGATACACCTAAATTTGGAACTGATTCGAATGATACTGTTTTGTCTTTTATTGACGAATATGCCACATGTGCTATACCAAGAAGAACAGAAGAAAACAACTTAAGACAACAAGTCTTATGATTCCAAAGCCATTGATGTGGAAAATACTGTCGACAAAAGTGCAAGTCTAAGGAAAAGCTTTATACCAAATGTCGTTTTGGATTTCCCGTCCTGTAATATCCAAAGGAAGAGTAAAAAAATGTATGTCAGCTATGAGACATACCATCACTAGAAAATCTCCAAAAAATACATACAATTTGAGAAGAAGTGAAGAATCAAAATACATAAATGATTATAATCCAGTTATTCTCCCAATGGTGAATGCTAATATGGATATTCAGTACGTTGTGGAGAATTCCATTGCTGTTGCACGGTATGTGACATCCTACATTACAAAATCAGAAAAGGTGGAATTGAAAGAAATGTGGGAAGAAATTTCTCATGAGAAGAGTCTTAGTAAGAAATTGTACAGTTTTAGTTTGAAGATGTTATCCCATCGAGAAATTGGAGCGTATGAATGCTCAGATCGGTTATCATCTGCAAGTCTATATTCAAAATCTAGAAGAATCATTTTGTTGAGACTTGGTCTTGCTGCTATGCGAAATCAAGTACTTACATTTGTACAAGAAATTGAATATTTAGCAGAAAAAGATCTGGAAAGTACAGAAATTGTCAAAACAAACATGTTGGATACATATTATCCAAATAGAAGTCATTATCTTGAGAACACATGTCTCTATGAAGTGCTGCAATATTACACTTTTAAACGGAATACTACAGAAAGCATCAATGAAAGAAAATATGCAGTGATTGGTTCCGAAGGATATTTAATGAAACAAAGGAAAGAAAATTTGATTAATCACAGAAAACTAAGTTTTGATACTACTGAGAATTTTACTATATGGCACTTTTGCAACTGTTTAAACTGTGGCGTACAGAATTGGAATTACTTGGAGATTTTCAAAGCTATGAAGATTTCTTCAATGCTTGTAAAGATACCATAGAATGTACTGTTTTGTTGCAAATTATTTGAAAATGTTGAACGATGAAATTGATCAAGAAGCTACTATTGCAGCTGAGATTGGTAGAGACAGTTCTCAAGACAAAGTTATGCTCCACTGAGTCAAGATCGACTAGGACAACCAATTCTTGAAAATGAAGCAGCAATTGCCATGAATGAAGTGGAAACAGCAATGCATCAAACACAAGAAGATGTTATGGACTTAGGAAATGTAGAAAAACAACTAAATGTTGAACAAAAAGAAATATATCACTAAGTGAGACAACAGATTGACCATGGACTTCTTCAGGAAAAGAAAGAATACACATGCACATCATATCAACCTATCCGTATGTATGTCAGTGGTCAAGCTAGAACAGGAAAAAATGTCTTAATTAAAGTATTGGCCAGTTATCTACAGAAACTACTCCAACTGGATTGGCAGCACACAACATTAAAGGAATTACATGGGATTGTTTACTTATGCTATCTGTAGAGCATGAAAACAAATTGGAATATCACAAGCTTGTTATGAAGTTTCAGAGTGCTAAAGAAAATTCAACTTCTGATTATTGATAAGGTAAGCATGGTCTCAAACTTAATGCTTGCTTTTGTGCATTTGAGAATGCAGAAAATTCTTAAAACAGAGTACGATGTCTTATTTGGAGGAAAACATGTCATAGGTTTTGGAGATCTACTGCAACTCACTCCTGTAAAAGGACAACCAGTATTTAAAACACTTGTTCAAATTTGTTTCCAAATGAAAATATAGTTCCTGAGAAAATATATATGAAAATTGCAGAAAATAAATCTATAATCTGCTTAATGCCAACACTGCGCGAGTGTTCTATATTCAATGAACAACATTTGAACCTAGAAAATGAAGAAATAATAAAAATGGAAGCCATTGATAATGGAGAGCATGAAGGAATCACTATTATTTTGATGGAAAAATTGAAAAAAAAATTGTATTTAGAAAAATCGATATCTAAAACTGCTGGTTTAGAAAATAATCTAAATGTTTGTGTAAACTGTCGTGTCATTTTAAAGCTTAATTTGGATGTAGAAAAAGGTTTAGTAAATGGATCAATGGGTAAAGTTGTGAATTTTGTAAATTATCGAAATAGAGATGGAATTGAATTTTTAAAAATCCAATTTGATCAAATTGAAGAAGTGAAACAAATTGGTTGTTTTTCATTTCGTTTTTTGCTTGTTAAAGATGTATATGTCCGTAGAAAACAGTTTCCACTTTCTCTGGTAATGCAGTCACTATTTATAAATCTCAAGGATTAGGTGTAGACAGTGCTTTGGTGAACATTGGAAGTACCGTGTTTAAAGAGGGTATGGCATATGTTGCTTTGTCCTGAGTCAGAACGTTATCTGGTTTGTTTTTGATTGATTTTGATGAGTCAAGAGTATAATAGGTTAAGAAGAGTGTAGGCTCCCAATTTAGGTCAATATCTTGTGTTTTAAAAGCGTGTGGTAGGTCAAACAAGAGGACATGAGAATATCTGTAATGAAGTTATAGAGAAGGAAAAAAATCAAGATAATGTTGAGATTGCAAGCAAAAAGAAAGGACACTGTTGAAGAGATTGTTGGTTATCAGTTTGAAAATAGTTCAGGTATCAACTGCCATGCTAACGTAGTGGTCAATGTTGTTTTTTTTCTAGAAAGTTTGCAACAGCAATTTATGGAGAATCGGGAAAAAAGATTTTGTTCCTTGTTGCATTGTATTTATGAAAAATTAAGTTAAAATGTATTAATATGATTACTATTGGACAATTTCAGTTTAAAGGATTTCAGCAATACCATTTGGCCTAGAGGAAAGGTATACATTTCAATTATGGACTTTTTGTTGCACATTCTCACAGCATAACTTTTTAAAGAATATCATTTACAGTGTACAGAAATTAAAAAATAATTCTTTATTGAATTATTATTTGAGTTCTTTCATATTCAAATAAGAAAATTCTCTTAGAAGGAAGCATTTATATAAGTGTGGTTTGTATTAAATGGTATGTAATTGAGGATGTAGTTTTTATGGAATGTTCAGAAATAGCTGAGTATATTAATAATATTTAGACACATTTTTTTTTTAAATCTTATTATTTGTTGGGTTTTTTTGCCCGCTGTAATGTGATGAGTAACATTGAAATCATTGTTTGTAGTGAAATTCAATATATTCTGAGAACAGCAAAAAAGACAAAGAAAATAATTTATATATGTTAAAATTATGTTATGTTGTAAAAAATATATTATATATTATAACTGTATTGTTTCTTCTCTTTCACAGATCCTAATTCTAAAACATGACATTTTCAGAAATTTAAATTATAAAAAACAACTGAAAAAAATGTTTAGCATTTTTTATACCTATTACTTAGAAGGTAAGATTAACTAAGTATTAATATGCATAATGGGCTGTGTTTGCACACTGGTGAAGAAAGGGGGATGGATGGAGTAGATATGTGTGGAAAGATGCTCTATGCACGTTTTAAGTTACGGGAAAAAGTTGCCTTGAATCCTGAGTGTCCCTGGCGGCCAACTATTCCACCAGATATCTGCAGAAAGTGCAAGAGAGTTTCATTGCAGAGAGGTGTAAAATGGGACATGGCTTCGGACCACCTCTCTGCAACGCAGCTGTATGGTGTTCAATAGAGAGACATGGTGGGCTAGTAGGACCCAGAGACTTTAAGGATTAAAAGAGGCTAAATTCCTCAACTTAAAACACGTCACAAAGTGTGTTTGCACATGTCACATCAGGCCCCATCCTTTCCCTTCACCACTCAATAAACATGTCCTATCACTTTGCCAAAACCTAAGTACTTATACATTTATCTTGTTCTCTCTTTGCTGTACTGAAATTACTCTACTTATAAGTCATATAGTTAAGGATTGGCCTAGCCACCTACCTTAGTACAAGTCAATTTCTCTATATAGTATGCAATCAGACCTGCAAGAAGCTACAAGATATTAATACAGTCTTCAAAATACCCAGTTTATACCTATGTCGTTTTGCAATCTCTCTGTCATAGGATACCATGTGACTTGAAAAAAAGATTTGATTAGTTCATAACATTTCCCATGGTACCTATTGAACGACCATAATTATTTCAAACATTCTTCCTTAAGCATCTTTGGAGAGATAACTCTGTGCTTACCTACTGTCACTCTCATGCAATTTTTCAATCAATGAACTAGCAATATGTTCTTATTGTAACAGTCTGCCAATACCTAAGCACTTATGGGGCAAATTTAGAAGCATCCTGTGCCAATAATATGTCATTTTTTGTAACATAGTGCTAGCGCAAGACACTCTTTCATATTTACAAGGAGAGGAATCGGCACTCTGTGTAGCTTTTCTTCTCCATGTAAATACGACCTCATCATACAAACCACTTTGCGTTGAAGGGGTGTTCTATAGGTGTTGCTGTGCGTGTTTGTACAGAAAACTCACAGAACAAGACACATCTCCAGATTTTTCAGAAATCATAAATCTGGACATGTGTGTAAATGCTGCACCATCCTCCAATTGGTGTAGCAAGGCACAACAAGGAGAATTGTTTTCATTTCTCCTAATTTTTTCTCTTTCAATATATGCAGCATTGCACAGCATACATTGAAGGAGAAAAATGTCTTCACTGATTGTTTTTGTGCAGGAAGGTGTGTCTTCCTGCACAAAAACAAACTCCACACAACAAAGATATCATTGCACCATGGTGCAAAGGTGCCTGTGTCACCGCATGGCTGCAGTTTAAGCAGCAGTGCAGAGGGAAGCATAGACTTGCAACATATTTATGTACATATGTTGCATTCCAGTGCTTCGAAAGTACCACAGCACACTGCAGCTAAAGAGCTTACAGTGTCATGCTGCAGCACTTCCTTATAGTTCTGCACTTATACATTCACCATACACTACTAATGCATTCTTTCTGTCAATTATGCACTACGCATACATTCAACCAACCTTTCACACACTATCATACAAATATAGCTCTTTTTTTAACCAGAGAAATTAGTTCTGAAAATAACTTTTTTTTTGTTTTATATATTTTTTCTACTTTTTTGAACTATTTTGTGATTTTTTTTGGTTTAAAAAAAAAGAGAGAACAGGACGAACAAAACAGTCAACTTCGGGAAAAAAAAGAAACAAAAATCTAACAACAATGATTTTTTTGTGCTGTGCAGATTAGATCCACGGACTGCTCTCGGTAGCAGAGTAGTTTGTTGCACTTTATACAGTGAATCTTTAGTTGTCCAAATTCTGGACGTATGTCTGATATGCTGGCGATGAAGATGCAGCAGAGGTACTAGCCACCGCAGGAGGAGGGTTCTCTCGAAGTCTTCTGCACTCCTCCCGAGCCAGGTTGACGGGGTGCAGAGTATGCTTATACATACTTGCTGTACCGCAAGAATACTTCTTGTTCGGATCACCTCTTGAAAGAACCCTTTTGCAAAGTCTGCATGTCACTTTGGTGGCGTTTACCTTTTTCAGTCCTTCTGGAATGGAAACAACATTCTAAACCACTGAATTAGCTCTTTCAGGGCGTGCAGGCTCAGGAACAAATTCTTCATCCAAAGAATGTTAAGAATCCGGTGCTGGCTGCTGACCTTAAGCCATTGTATGAAGAATTTAGTGAATAGCACAAAGGAAATCACCCCAAAAACTTCTTCTCAGGTGTGAGATGTTCCTCCAAAGAAGGTCTAAGAAGAATGATTAAAATGGGTGGGGTCCTTCAATAGTTACAATAGGAAATGTTGTGTTCCAACCACATTTTTTTTTCAGATCACATGGGGTCCGTGCACAGTGCGCACAGGCAGCACGCACCCAACTCAACTTCGCGAAATTACATTTAAAAGTAATATAAGTTAAGAAAAAGTAAAAGTATATTATTTTTATGATTAGCTTAGATAATGTCTTGCTCTAATATGTATATCAAATACATATATTTATAATTTTAGACATTAAAACATTTCACGGGAGTCGCGCACCCACCGCGTCGAACACGTATATGACGTTACACGGAAGCACGCGAGCGTCGCGTAAAGTAATGAGTATGTGTTGCGTATGTGCCTGGAGTTGTGTACCGGTTGCATAGCGGTCGCGCACGAAAATACGCACCCATCGCACACCCTACGCGGATCCTACACAACAATCCTAATATGGCGGCTAGGTTCCGCGCAGGGATCGCGAAAGGTACGCTTTGGGTGCGCGACTCCCCAAAAAAATGTGGAAAAAAAACAATAAAGAAAATAATATAAATATATAAAAAATAAAAGATAAAAAATAAAAAAAATATTAAAGTTTCAATGTTTTTAAAAACACTTTTTTCCATTTATATAAAAAATTTATAATGTAATTTAAAAAATAAAATAAAATATGTAAAAATAAAGTGTTAAAAAACTATAGAAAATCGGTATAAAAAAAATAAATATAACTAATATTACATTTACAAATTAGCATTTAAAAAACCTTTAACATTCACTGAAAAACCATAGGTTTCAGACACGTTATAGTTAGGAATTGGCATTTAAAAAACCTTCGAAATTCACTGAATAAACCATATGTTTCAGGAGTGTTATAGTTAAGTGGACATTTCACTCATACAAAACCATTGAAATTCCTCTGTTATAGTTAGTTCTACTAACTATTTATTTGTTTATTTATTTATTTATTTATTTTAAAGATTTATAAAGCGCAACTTCTACCCGTGGGTGTCTTGGCGCTGTAGCTCAAATAATTATCTCTGTGGGAACATTATCAAAATCCAAAAGTGGTGAAGTGGAGAGAGATATCATTGGTCAAACAACCAAGTCTTCAGCAGCTTTCTAAACTGAAACAATGAAGGGGTAGATCTAATCACCAGCGGAAGGGTATTCCAGAGTCTGGCCGCGGTGATTGTGAAACATCTGTCTCCCCAAGTGAAAGTCCTGGTCCGCAGCACTGTCAATTGGTGCAAATGTTCGGATCTAAGTGGTCTGTTGGGATGATAGAGGTTAAGCTTCTGTTTAACCCTTTCCATGCTCATGACGAGCTCAGCTCGTCATGATGCACGGTTGAGCTGTGCTGGTGACGAGCTGAGCTCGTCATGAATCAATAGAAATAATGAAAAGGTAGCATAGGAGGGGAAAACACCTAGCAGCCAAGGTGTTAAGAAACACCTGCCCCAGACCGTGTAATGCTTTAAAGGTAAGGCATAAGGTTTTAAATCTGGTCCGATTTCTGACAGTTAACCAGTGATAGTTCCTGATTACTTTCTTAATTGGTTTAAATTTGGGGGTGCCAGACAGTAGCCTTGCCGCTGCATTTTGGATAAGTTGTAATTTGGCCGCCACCCGAGATTGCGCATTCGCAAATAAACCATTGCAGTAATCCAAGGATGAAAGTACCAAGGAGCTCACCACCGTTATCCCAGCATTGTCGGGAAGAAATGGTAAGATTTTTCTTAGGAGTCTAAGTTTATGGAAAGCTGAAAATGCTATCTAATTAGCATGGTTAGCAAAATTCAGCTTTTCATCAAAGATTATCCCTAGATTCCTAACCTTATGAACAGGAGTTGGTAGGGCTCCAAGTGATGGGGGCCACCAGACAGAAGACCACAGGGGAGATAACTTTCTGAAGATAATTACCTCAGTCTTCTCTGAATTGAGTCTTAAGCAGTTCCCAGCCATCCACTCCTTGATTGCCAACATGCCTTCTTGAAACCGAGCCGCCACCTCTTCTTCGTCGTTATTGATGGCAAGCACAAACTGGGTATCGTCGGCATATGTGGTAAGGCTCATCCGGTAGTTTTTAATAACCCTAGCTAAGCACATAGATATTAAATAGTGTCGGACTTAGGGATGAGCCTTGAGGAACACCACATGGTAGGGCCAAATTAGCAGATTTAAAGGATCCCAGTGTTACTGCCTGCGTTCTACCCGACAGAAAAGAGGCAAGCAGAGCCCTGGCCATAGAATGGATGCCCAGTTCTTCGACACGGTCAGTCAGGATGGAGTGATTGACTGTGTCGAAGGCCACAGATAAATCCAACAGGACCAGTACTGCTGTATCCCCTTGGTCTCTAATGGTCCTGATGTCATCAGCGGCCTTGATGAGTGCGGTCTCAGTCCCATGCATTTTTCGAAACCCAAATTGAGAGTCGTCAAGTATAGTGTTTTGTTCAATATATTCTGACAGTTGATTGTTCATTACTCTCTCAGCTACTTTGGCTAAGAAAGGCAAGCTAGCAATGGGTCTATAATTTTTCAGCGTCGTTTTAAGGAGTGGCTTTAGTAGGGTGTTCTTTAGCCTATCCGGGAAAACCCCTGATTTAAACATCCCATTGCAGACTCGTGTGATGACTTCACTAATTAGATCGACTACTGGGGGAAAGATTTTGGGGGGGCAGGGGTCTAGGGCTGAGCCCGTTTTTATAAGCCTGATGATATCAGCTGTTTGCTCCTCCTTTATCTCTTTGAATTGAGCAAGTGAGAAATCACCGAGTTTATATGAAGAAGTGGATTTCAGTTTAATAGGGTTTTTCATTACTGAAAACTCTGAGTAGATATCATTTACTTTTGAAAAGAAAAAGTTTGCCAGTGCATCACAAAATTCCTGCGAGATAGGAGGACCCAGGTCTGGAGATTTCCCAGCCAGTGATTTTACCACCTCATACAGTTGTCTACTTGAGTTTTTAGAATTGTGAATTTCTTCCCCAAAATATTTATTTGTTGCCTCCTGAATAATTTTTATGTAGACAGCTAGTGTTTCTTTATATATAGATTTACTTTTACTATCATAAGTCTTTCGCCAATTTCTTTCATGGTTCCTAAAGACCTGTTTTTGCTTTCTTAAAGTTTCTGAGAACGACGGTGCCGAGGGCACTTTCCTGTTTTTTGAAATAGATTTGAGCGGCATAAGGCCTCCACCGCATTGCCCAACCAGGCGAAAAACTGATCCACCGCTGCATTAGGGTGTGCCGAAATAACGGGGCTGGATTTAATCAGCAACATTCTAAAGGTCTCATTATCAATGTCCTTCCAAACTCTAAACAGTTCCTGAGTTGGAGAGGCCCCTTTAGGAATAGGAGCCTGAGTAATAGGAATATGACACAAAATGGCATAATGATCAGACCAGGTGAGGGGCAGTATGTCGCGTATTACTAACTCATTGATGTTAGAGAAAATGCCGTCTAATGTATGTCCGGCCTCGTGTGTAGGTGCAGTTATAAACTGAGTTAATCCCAACATTTCACATTCGGCCAGTAGGGATAAAGTTTCAAAATCCTCCGTTTTGTCTAAATGGAAGTTTAAATCTCCCAAGGCTATGAAGGTGTCATCAATTGCCAATGGTTCCATAAATGACATGAAGGAGGACAGAAATTCAGATTGTGCACCCAGGGGTCTATAAATAAGTACTCCATTAAGATTTAAGACTATAACTCGCATGCCCGCAATCCACTGCTGATGATGTCACATATTACATCATTCATGACATGGTCAGTGACATCACTGATGACATCACTGATGACATCTCAAATGACATCACTGATGATATCACTGATATCATCCACGTGACAATCTGATACTCCTTATCACACATTAGTACTACCTTTAATCACTCAGTATAAAATACAAAGTAGAATTTTTGAAACCATTGACACACCAATACAAGTTTCTAAAAACCCACTCAGTGATTCCTAGATCTATACACACATCTAAACACTTACCTATAGATTCACTCATACGTTCTGACAAAGATCAATAGAACACTATCAAATATACTTATACACCTACTAGCAGCCCGTCCCAACGATGTCCGGGTATGAATTGCTGCCGGCCAGTAGTATATTGTTTTGTAGGATTTCGTTTTGATACCATTTTTTATCTGTGACAGGCCTGTGAAATGCTCCCATTCACAGTGCACTGCTTATGCACTTAAGAGTGCGCGTTCAGTAGTGTGTGAACTCGAATTTCCCTACTTTATTTTTCGTTGCAATTTTATATAGCGCGAACTCCTCAACATGGCATGAGCACAATTTACATTACAGAAAAACACATTCATTTGTGGTAGGCACGGGGAGACAAAGCGGTTTGCCTAGAATCACAGGATGTTGAGCTGATGCCGAGATTTGAACCTAGCTCCCCAGCTTTAAAGTTCGCAATTCTAGAACTTGTGGCGGGAGGTGTGTCTAAAAGTGTATGTCGGTGCTGGCCATCAATGAGAGAGACCTGTTCATTTTTCAAATGGGTGGTGAAAAAATATGAATATGTTGCTGGAGATGTGGGCCGCCGTACCACCAATGTACTTACCAGGGGAGGGTAAACACCCATTATTCCGCAACTTTCTTTCCGCATACCATCACTCCGCATACTTTCATTACGAAAGTACCATGACTCCGCAATGCCATTATAAAGCATGGCATTACATTTTATATGCTTTTACCATGCATACATTTACAGCGAGATTCGTTGTAAATGCATGAATGGTAAAAGCATTTTTTTTTTATGTTTGGATAAGGTAAGTATGGGTATAGGGGTATATGTTTTGGGGTACTGAGGTATATGTTTTGGGGTGTTTGGGTATTTTAATGGCTCAGATATAGTTTTGGGTTATGGAGTACAGGGGTCGTTTTAGGGTTTAGGGATAGGTATGGGTTTTGGGGTACAGGGGTATTTTTAGGGTTCAGGGCTAGGTTAGGGTTTTGGGGTATAGGGGTATTTTTAGGGTTCAGGGGTAGGTTTGGGTTTTGGGGTACAGGGGTATTTTAAGGGTCCAGGGCTAAGTTTGGGTTTTGGGGTACAGGGGTATTTTTAGGGTTCAGGGCTAGGTTTGGGTTTTGGGGTACAGGGGTATTTTAGGGTTCAGGGGAGATTTGGGTTTTGGGGTACAGGGTTATTTTTAGGGTTCAGGGCTAGGTTTGGGTTTTGGGGTACAGGGGTATTTTTAGGGTTCAGGGGTAGGTTTGGGTTTTGGGGTACAGGGGTATTTTAAGGGTTCAGGGCTAGGTTTGGGTTTTGGGGTACAGGGGTATTTTAGGGTTCAGGGGTAAGTTTGGGTTTTGGGGTACAGTGGTATTTTTAGGATTCAGGGCTAGGTTTGGGTTTTGGGGTACAGGGGTAGTTTTAGGGTTCAGGAGTAGGTTTGGGTTTTGAGATACAGGGGTATTTATAGGGTTCAGGGCTAGGTTTGTGTTTTGGGGTACAGGGGTATTTTTAGGGTTTAGGGATAGTTTTGGGTTTTGGGTTTTGGGGTACAGGGTATATTTATAGGGTTAAGATGGGTTAGTGTTTAAGGGTGTTGGGGTATTTTAAGGAGTACGGTCGGTTATGATTATGGGGTACAGGGGTATTTAAAGAGAGCAGGGTGGGATTAGCACACAATATGAGACATGGCATTAATGGGTGGAACGTACCACACGCCCCCAGCGTTTGTCACGCCCCCAGCACACACCCACAGCACAACGCAGACACGCCCACAAGGGACTACTTTGCTGGCACGCTTCTTTTACCTTTTAAATGTATATGGTGGGCGTCTGCATAGCCTATGTCCTTCTGCTGCAACTTCCCTTTCCAACGCTGTATTGGGTGTTGTGATTGGTGCTGTTGTTCCTGAGATTACCCGCCTCAAAGGTTTGGGCTGTCTCTTTATTATATTAGTATGCATATCGACATTACACACCAGCACACATCCTATTCACTTATGCAGTCATCCTACACACTTATACAAACACATGATCATACTTACATTTACTTAGCTACACACTTATACAAACACCACTTCATTTATTCATATAGATAATAACTCATACTTAGTGTCTTTTAAAATCATTATTACAAGTATACAGTTATCCATACAGTCACTCATACAATCACTAACTCGTATGTATACTTATTTTTATACAGAAACTGTCACATACATTGCCTTTTATTTTTCTACTTTGTTGGACATGTAACATTGAGAGATATATCTGATCATAACCACACCAATAAAGACATTCACTCACCCAAACAACTGTTTCCACATGCAGTCTTAACCTCATATACCTACTAAATCAACTATTTTCACATCTTTGGACAGTCACACACCCCTCATCCAACCACACACACATTCACTCTCCCATACAAATACTCAGTTACCTAATCAATAAACATTTTTGGGCCAGATGCATCAAGCATCCATTTTGCGATTCCTTATTAGCGAAAAATAAGGAATCGCTAATAAGGAATAGCAAAATGGAATGCATCAAGCAATCACACAAAAAATAGCGATTCCTTAATTGCGACTCGCAAATTGCGAGTTGCAATTAATGAATACCTCCCCATTCATTCCTATGGGCCTAGAGGCCCATAGGAATGAATGGGAAGACAATCTCAATTTGCGAATCGCAATTAGCGATTCGCAAATTGAGATTGCGAGTTCAAGGGTGCAGGGGTGTCCAAAGGACACCCTGTTACACCCCTGAATGTGATCTGTGCACATATGTTGCGCACACACATGCCCTTAGGGCATGTGTGTGCGCAACATGAAACTTTGAAAAATGCACAAAAGTGCATTTTTCAAAGTTTTTGCAAATTACCATGAAGTTGTACTTCGTGGTAATTTGCGTGCCCTATTAGCGAATTCGCTATTTTTGATACTTTCATGCATTGCATTTAAGGAATCTCAATTAGAGATTCCTTAAATACAAACAATCGCATTTTAGCGAATTCTCTATTTGCGATTTTTGCATTTGGGATGATGCATCCCAAATGCAAAAATTGCACTCGCAAAGGGCCAGATTCTGAGAATCTGGCCCTTTTGCGAGCGCATTTCGCTTGATGCATCTGGCCCATAGACTTTCACTTTGCTAGTAACCGACTTATGCAGTAGTTTACACATTAAGAGACAGAGCTATACAGATATTCAGACAATTTAAAAACTATCCCATATATTTAGTGAGACACTTTTAATTAGTCACTTAAACAGCCAATCACACTGCTACTAAATCCTCCATCTAGACACTTAGACATCCACTCATACTTCAACGCAGATTGCTATATATATATAATACATATTTAAATATCGAACCAAACCACATTCACTGGATGATGTTATCAGTGATGTCGTCAGTGATGTCATTTGAGATGTCATCAGTGATGTCATCAGTGAAGTCACTGTCTATGTCATGAATGATGTAATATGCGACATAATCAGCAGTGGATTGCGGGCGCGTGGGTTATAGTTAGTAGAACTAACTATAACAGAGTCATTTCAGTGGTCTTGTATGAGTGATATGTCCAGCTTACTATAACACCCCTGAAATCTATGGACGAATAAGACGAAGTTGGGCTCTGCGGTCCTTTTTTGTTTATACAGAGTAACAGGATCTCCATTCCTGTCTTGGCAGAGCCCGCCCTGCAGGGTCGGGGGCCCCCAGTAAAGTGGAGTCTCTTTGTGCAGTATTAATGGAGGGGGCATAACCGCTTGATCATCGCATCAGCATGCGGACTTCCACGGCGATTTGGTGATGGTAGAAAGAAAGGGAGATGAGAGAGGCGACATCCTCTCTTTGGTAACCTCGCAACGCAAGCACTAATAATGAACGCGGCAGCAGAGGAAAAAATGCACTTTGCAATACATTTTAACTGTGTGTACTATGACGTATATCAGCAAATGAATGGGACATTGGCTAATATATAACGCCATTGAGTAAAACTGAACTGAATGCCAAGTCAAGCTGCAAAATTGAATTAATGGTGCTTTCTGGGGCTCGTAGTTTGAAGCACGGGCCATGTGACCACTGGGATTTTACAAATGCACTCACCTGTGAACAAGGCGAGAACACCGAAACGCGTAGGGAAGAAAGGAGTGCTCATATTGCTGCTGTGCTGCGGATGAATAAATGTCAACTTGCGGATAAGACGAAGTTGGGCTCTGCGTTCCTTTTTTGTTTATACAGAGTAACAGGATCTCCATTCCTGTCTTGGCAGAGCCCGCCCTGTTGGATCGGGGGCCCCCAGTAAAGTGGAGTCACTTTGTGCAGTATTAATGGAGGGGGCATAACCTGCTTGATCATCGCACCAGCCAGCGGACTTCCACTGTGATTTGGGGATGCTGGAAAGAAAGGGAGATGAGAGAGGCAACATCCTCTCTTTGGTAACCTCGCAACGCAAGTACTGATAATGAACGCGGCAGCAGAGGAAAAAATGCACTTTGCAATACATTTTAACTGTGTGCACTATGAAGTATATCAGCAAATGAATGGGACATTGGCTAATATATAATGCTATTGAGTCCAGCTGCAAAATTTAATTAATGATGCTTTCTGGGGCTCGTAGTTTGAAGCACGGGCCATGTGACCGCTGGGATTTGACAAATGCGCTCACCTGTGAACAAGGTGAGAATGCCGAAACGCGTAGGGAAGAAAGGAGTGCTCATATTGCTGCCATGCTGCTGATGAATAAATGTCAACTTGCGGGTAAGACGAAGTTGGGCTCTGCGTTCCTTTTTTGTTTATTATGTTTTACCCTAAATTTCTTTAAAAACTACTGTTCAAATTTACACCAAATCCTAAAAAGCACAATCTGTAGACCAAGGTCTAGCTTCCTGACAAAAATTGTGTAATTCCGTTGAGCAGTTTTGCTGTAGCTCGTCTTAAAGAAGTCTACAGAAAATGCATGGGGATTTTATATTGTGGGACCTCCCTTTTTTCTCAGCCCCTGCTTGACGAATCACCTTAAAACTTTCCTGAAGGGATCTGAGGGGGATGAACTTTTGTTTGGAAAGTTTTGAGACGATTCGTTTAACCTGCCAAAGTTGTTGGCAAGCCAATAAATGTTCTCTCTAGGAATTGCAGACCTAACCATAACTACATATATATATATATACATATATATATATACCTACCCGCAGTTTGACGAATATTCCCCGCCCATAAAGTTGGCATCAGTTTTGTGCTAATCAATTTAGGGAGGGAAGTGAAGGTGGTTTAGTGATGGTCATAAAGTGTTATCCAGTTGAACTCTCTTTTTTTTTTTTTTTTATTAACAGCAAGAGAAGTGGAAAAGTAAAATATATAAACAAAGACAGGACAGATCATATCATAACTTAAAAGGGAAGAGTCATCTTGACCATAATACATATAATATGGCAAAAGAGAGAAATATTACAAAGGACGCCAAAATAACATATTTAGTTATAAATCTGAAAAGATTTAGTACTATAACATTCTAAATGAAATTACCCCAAATTTTTTCTAATTTACATAAAGATCGAACCCCTCTAAACCTAGCCATAGCCACCTCCATGTTATAAATTTCATTGACCAAGGCCCACCATTCCATTATGTGTGGAGGCTGAGGAGAAATCCAAGCGCGAGCAATGGTCAATTTTGCACAGGATAATAAGATAGTTATTAAGGACTGTTGGGGGAGGAAGACATCATGTATATCTAATAATATTAGAGAAGACGAAAGAGAAGGTGGTCTGGCCAATTTTAGTTTCAGCGCTCGATCAAAGGCAAGCCAAAAATCATTTAGAACGGGGCAGGAAAACATGTGCTCTATATTAGCACCTACCTGAGCACATTTAGGGCATTTCGTGCGATCGCTAGTTAGAGTATTTGCCGACCATTTGAGGATCATTTCAGGGGTATAGTATAACATACAAGTCGTTTTGAATTGTTGCAGTCTTAGACTTGATGACTGCACCAAATTATTCAAATTTGAGAGAGAATGAACGATCTGGTTAGAATTAATCGGAAGTCTCAATTTCAGGCTCCATTTCTCCGCCAATTTCGAGCAGTCATCAATCTTATATGAAACAAAGCAACTATACCCGTCACTGATCAGAGATTTTGTTTTGGATGAATATAAATAATTCCAAATATCCGAATCTATAACCTATAAGATTTTCATCTTACGAATCAAAAAGTCATAAATTTGCATATATTTAAACCCCATTTCCTCGGTCAAGTTATATATATTTTTAAATGTGACAAAGTCTAGAAAGCCCTGAGCACCGTAGAGATCCGCTAATGTAACAATTCCGAAAACAAGCCATGATTTTGCTTGACCATCATTAAAAATCCCGGGAAAGCCCGGGTTTCCCCAGAGCGGTAATTTAGGGTGAAAAAAAGAAGTTTTACAGAAAGACAAAATATTAAACCATATTTTCCCACTATCCCTTGCAGTCTTAAATCTGACCCTTTTAAAATAATTGGGGTCGTTCAGTCTTAGCAAAAACATTCTGGCGTCTGATTTTAACAAAATAGCATGATAGAAAAGTTGCATTTCTGGATTAAGCAAAGAGCGCAGACGACTTAGAGATCTACGTGCTTTCCTATAGCCCCAGATGAAACTGCTAACATTCCATCAAGCTTCTTAAAAAAAGAGTTGTTTAAAGCTAACGGTATAGATCGAAAAAGATAGAGAAACTTTGGTAAAACTTTCATTTTTATCAGGTTAATTCTGCTTATGATATTTAAGGGTAATTTATGCCATTTGTTAAGTAGGAGAGCAGTTGATTTCAATAAAGCATCGTAATTTACTGTAATGATATCACTAATTTTAGCAGAGATTTTGACCCCTAAGTAATTGGCAGCTTGACAGATTTCAGAGACAAAGGCCGGTAGTTTATAGTTGGCCACTATTTGTGTTTTATTTATATTAAGCTTATAGCCTGAAACAGTGCTAAATCTATCCGCCTCAATGGTAATACCTGCCAGTGCTTTTATGACATTAGTGGAATATATAGCTATGTCGTCCGCATAAGCTGTAATTTTCAATGTATGCGGTCCAGATGTATATGGGATTATTCGTGCCTGAGATTGGAGAACAGCTAAAAAGGGTTCCATTGAGAGGGCAAACAGTAGGGGTGATAACGGGCACCCCTGCCTGGTGCCCCGTGAGATAGAAAATATAGATGAAGACAGGCCAGCGTAGCTTATACTGGCGGTAGATCTATCATATAAAGCTCTTATCCACCTGACCAGTTGACCCTTAAATCCCAAAAAGGACATTACCGACCAGAGATAGTCCCACCCCACTCGGTCAAAAGCCTTTCCAGCATCTAATAAAATCATGCCGAGTGGGGTGGACTCTATCTCAGCCATATCAAAAACAGTAATAGCTGTGTTAACATGGGTCGTTGTGTTCCTACCTAATACAAATCCATGCTGTTTTGGATTAACAATCTTTGGGATAAACGGAGCCAGTCTACTTGCCAAAATCTTTGCGAAAATCTTGGCATCGGTGTTAATAAGTGAGATGTCAAGTCAAGTCAAGTCAAAACATTTATATAGCGCACTACATACCCGGAGGGTTTCAAGGCGCTAAGGAAGGGGGGAGGATTATTTGTCAAATATCCACGTTTTGAGCTGCTTTCTGAACGCTAGGTGATTCTGGGTGAGGCGAAGGTAAGCGGGGAGGGAGTTCCATGTTTTCGCAGCTAGGTATGAGAAGGATCTGCCCCCCATGGTGGACTTGATGATGCGAGGTACAGTGGCGAGGGCTTGGCTGGAAGAGCGAAGTTGGCGGGAGGGGGTGTAGAAGGACAGTCGAGAGTTGAGGCAATCTGGTCCGATGTCGTAGAGTGATTTGTGTGCGTGGGTAAGCAGTCGGAAGGTAATCCTCTTATTGACTGGTAGCCAGTGGAGGTCTTTAAGGTGACCAGAGATGTGTTTGTTGCGTGGGATGTCTAATATGAGCCTGGCTGAGGCGTTTTGGATTCGTTGTAGTTTTTTCTGGAGTTTGGCGGTGGTACCTGCGTAGAGGGTGTTTCCGTAGTCCAGTCGGCTCGTGACTAGAGCGTGGGTGACTGTTTTCCTTGTTTCGGAGGGGATCCATCGAAATGTTTTTTTGAGCATGCGAAGGATGTTAAAGCAGGAAGAGGATACGGCGCTGACTTGTCTGTTCATTGAGAGTGAGGAATCCAGGATGACGCCAAGGTTCCGTGCGTGGTCTGTCGGGATGGGTGCATTTCCGAGGGCTTCCGGCCACCAGGAGTCGTCCCATGCAGAGGGGGATTTACCTAAGATGAGGACTTCTGTTTTGTCTGAGTTCAGTTTCAGACGGCTTTGTTTCATCCATTCGGCGACTTCTTTCATTCCTTCGTGTAGGTTAGTTTTGGCGGTGCTGGGGTCCTTGGTGAGAGATAGGATCAGTTGAGTGTCATCCGCGTAAGAGATGATGTTGAGGTTGTGTTGGCGGGCGATGGCCGCGAGGGGGCTCATGTATACGTTGAAGAGGGTGGGACTGAGTGAGGAACCTTGTGGTACGCCGCAGATGATTTCAGAGGCCTCGGACTTGAATGGTGGGAGGCGGACTCTCTGGGTCCTTCCGGTGAGGAAAGAGGTGATCCAATCCAGTGCCTTTCCTTGGATTCCGATGTTTCTGAGGCGTTGTAAAAGGGTGTTGTGGCAGACTGTGTCGAAGGCTGCAGAGAGGTCGAGGAGGATGAGGGCGACTGTGTCTCCATTGTCCAGTAGAGTTCGAATGTCGTCTGTTGCTGCGATTAGGGCGGTCTCAGTGCTGTGTTTGGCTCGGCAGCCAGATTGAGAGGGGTCGAGTGATTTGTTTGCTTCGAGGAAGGTGGCGAGCTGGTTGTTGACAGCTTTCTCGATGACTTTGGCCGGGAATGGAAGAAGCGAGATGGGACGGTAGTTTTTGAGTTCGGTGGGGTCTGCAGTTGGCTTTTTCAGAAGGGCGGTGAGTTCAGCGTCTATAGGACCCACACTCATCTGCTGGTTTATCTTTCTTTAGGAAAAAAAAACATTTTTGCTATGTTCCATGATTTAGGAGCCTGCCCAGTAACCCCAATAGATTGGACCACCTGGGAATAGAGGGGAATTAATTCCTCAATGCATATTTTATACAGTTCAATTGGAAGAGTATCTTCCCCCGCTGCTTTACTTGATGGCAGAGATAATATGGCTTGCCTAATCTCAAGCAGAGTAATGTCTTCCGATAGTTGGTCCAATCCTTGGGTGTTATGTTTATCCTTAATGTTATTGTGTAAATAATCTAAAATATCCAGTGAACTAGGTTGATGCTCGGGAGTGTATAGGGTTTTATAAAATTCAACAAATTGAGCCAAAATCTGCGCCGGCTGATTAAATTTGATATTGTTAGGGCCTCTAATACTCTTTAATAAGGTCTGAGCTCTGTCATCTGCCACTTTGTAGGCCAACATTTTCCCAATTTTATCCCCCCCTTCATACTGAGAGATTTTTAATTTGTATAATTTGGCACTACTTTTTTCAAAGAAAATTGTTTTTAAATTTGATCTATAAGTACCGAGTGTCAATCCCAATTCGACCACATTAGAAGAGCCAGTTCGTAGAGCGTCCGCCAAGAGTAATTCTTGAGCTAAAATATTAGAAATCAGTTTAGCATTAGTGTTTCGTCCCTCTGAGTTCTGTTTGAAAATATATTTTTGGGTAAACCCCCTAATACTAGCCTTTAGAGCGTCCCAAACAATTATGTAAGATGCAGAATGAAGATTGATTTCCATAAATTCCATAACATGTGATTTAAGCTGTGAGATATAATCTGAATCAGAAAATAAATAACGGGGGCAAGAGAAACTTCTGGGGGCTGTTTGAACTTGGGGATTATTAAATATCAGTAGTATTGGATTATGGTCCGAGGAGACCCGTGGGCCGATCTCCATGGAGCTAGATTGTATAATGATATCCGTGGCCCAGGTCATATCGATGCGAGAACAGAGTTTGTGGGGCGCAGAATAATACGTATAGCCAGGTATGTTTGGATGGATAGTACGCCATACATCTTTAACATTGTGAATCCGACTAATATCAAGAATTGCAGCACGGACCAGTTGAACTCTCATAGGAAACTCAGCCTTCTCACACAGAAAAAAACTTGTTGATCAGAATTACACCAAACTTGGAATGTAACTGCAGTGTTGCACAGAGAACTACCTTTGGTTGGTTAAGTGTAAATCTGTCCAGTAGCCTTTTAGAAATTATTGTTAGAAAATTATGTTGGGGGGCTTTTGAAAAGTTAAAATATAGATGTATATGTACCATTAATCCATAAAAAAATGAGTATGAAGGTTCCTGGACTAATTGCAGATCCAAATTAAAAATCAATGCATTTTATTGGACAAGTGATTTTTTCCCTGTAGTTCATCAAATATCAGAACCCTTCTGAACAGATGAGACTATGCTACCCAGATCCCCCCAAACTCTCTACAGCCTTCAACACTGCCTCTCACCACACCCTGATCAACAGGCTCCATCAGATCGACATCCAAGACGACGCACTCAGATGGATTACATCTATCCTCTCTGAAGAACTCAGCGGGTCCAACTCCCTCCCTTCACCTCGGAGCCCAAGAACATCATCTGTGGTATCCCTCAAGGCTCCTCCCTCAGCCTCACCCTTTTCAATGCCTACATAACTCCCTTGTCCAGCATCATCAGAAACCACAGACTCAACATTATCTCCTACACAGTTGAAACCCATGTCATCCTCTCACTTTCCGAAGACCTCCCAACCATGAAGGACAATTTCCACCTCTTCTTGACCAGTGTCACCAACTAGATGCAAGGCAACTGCCTCAGGCTCAACTCAAACAAGATGGAATTCTGATCTTGGGGGCCCCACCTCGCTGTGGGACAACTCCTGGTGCCAACTCACCATGAAGAGCAAGAACCATGCAGTTCCCTCTGCCTGTTTCCTTACTCTCTGCATGCTCCCCAAAGATCTTCAAATGGCTCCCTATATCTAGCAGATGTACCGTCATGCAAGCCCTTGTCACCAGCCGCCTGGACTATGGAAGTGCTTTTTATGCCAGAATCACATCACACCTCCTGAAGAGACTTCAGACTGTCCAGAACTCAGTGGCTAGACTCATCCTTGACCTCCCTAGACGGACCTACATAACCCCCCACCTGAAGAAACTCCACTGGCTCCCCATACCCAAGAGATGCCAATTCAAGATTCTGACACACACTTACAGAGTCCTTCACAACCAAGGACCAGTGTACCTTAACCACCGCCTAAGCTTACACAGACCTTGAGGTATTCTGGTGCTCTGCCTCCCTCTCCCTCACTCACACCCCCACATTTGCTGCAGCAACAGTGGAGGTCTTGCCTTCTCCTACCTCATCACGAAAGCCTGCAACAGCCTCCACATTCACCTAAGGACCACTCCCTTCCTCCAGGAATTCAAAAGGGGACTAAAGACCTGGCTGTTCCACTGAAGTCCCGGAGTTGCCTGAATCTAGCAACTGGACACCCTCACGGGTGATTAGCTCGCTCTACAAATTCTGATTGATTGATTGAGAGTCAGGTCTGCAAAGGCTTCTGCTACTAAGGGCACTGAGGGTTGGCTGCCCTTATAGGTTAACAATCCTACAAGGGGGTTTGTTTTATTGAAGTTGGATGTAGTATATTATCATATTCATTGAAAAAAATACTTCAATAGTGAACTTAAGGTTAGATTTACTTTTAAGACCTTAATGTATATTTAAAATAACAAATGTATGAAATTCGCTGAATAAATCTCAGTTATGGTGATTCATTAAAAGTGAGAAACTATTGACATTCCCAATTTATGGTTAGCTCTACAAACTATAATTCTCAAATCCATGCAAATGCTTGTGTGCCCACTTGTCCCAACATATGACCATGCAAGAGGACTCTGGGTGTCGCGACTTAACCAGCTCCTACTCTGGGCCCCTGTTCATGTCCTTCTGCCACATGAAGTGGGCTCTATGGCCAGGGACATGGGGCTTCACCAGACGCCGTACCACTGAGCATTTATGTACAGCCTTTAGGCCTGTGCAGTAAGTACTGGGCACAGGTCCTGGTTTGTACATCATAAGCCGCAGCTTCCATAAAAGAGTTTAGTAAATGAACACCCCTTATGAGGAAATCTGTATACAGTCTTCAGTTTACATGCCTCACACTAATCTTCATAGTGAGACTGGCCCTGCAAATAGAAAATGAATCCATTGACACATTCAACAGGTGCTTGCACAAACTTGCAGATGATGACCAGGCCAAGGAGATCAGGGTCCAACTCAAATGGTGCTGCAGGTCTGTGATGCTGATGGTCCTCCACTTGCACCAGCCTAACATCAGCTTGGAGAATGTTCTCATATTGCCAAGAACCCTTGACCTGTCGGCAGCACTCCAATCAATGCTGGCACTGGGAAAAATCCTGGCCATCAAGACTGAAACTGTTCACACCATATATAACAGCCTGTCACCTGTATTTTTAGGGTTCAGGGCTAGGTTAGGGTTTTGGGGTATAGGGGTATTTTTAGGGTTCAGGGGTAGGTTTGGGTTTTGGGGTACAGGGGTATTTTAAGGGTCCAGGGCTAAGTTTGGGTTTTGGGGTACAGGGGTATTTTTAGGGTTCAGGGCTAGGTTTGGGTTTTGGGGTACAGGGGTATTTTAGGGTTCAGGGGAGATTTGGGTTTTGGGGTACAGGGTTATTTTTAGGGTTCAGGGCTAGGTTTGGGTTTTGGGGTACAGGGGTATTTTTAGGGTTCAGGGGTAGGTTTGGGTTTTGGGGTACAGGGGTATTTTAAGGGCTCAGGGCTAGGTTTGGGTTTTGGGGTACAGGGGTATTTTAGGGTTCAGGGGTAAGTTTGGGTTTTGGGGTACAGTGGTATTTTTAGGATTCAGGGCTAGGTTTGGGTTTTGGGGTACAGGGGTAGTTTTAGGGTTCAGGAGTAGGTTTGGGTTTTGAGATACAGGGGTATTTATAGGGTTCAGGGCTAGGTTTGTGTTTTGGGGTACAGGGGTATTTTTAGGGTTTAGGGATAGGTTTGGGTTTTGGGTTTTGGGGTACAGGGTATATTTATAGGGTTAAGATGGGTTAGTGTTTAAGGGTGTTGGGGTATTTTAAGGAGTACGGTCGGTTATGATTATGGGGTACAGGGGTATTTAAAGAGAGCAGGGTGGGATTAGCACACAATATGAGACATGGCATTAATGGGTGGAACGTACCACACGCCCCCAGCGTTTGTCACGCCCCCAGCACACGCCCACAGCACAACGCAGACACGCCCACAAGGGACTACTTTGCTGGCACGCTTCTTTTACCTTTTAAATGTATATGGTGGGCGTCTGCATAGCCTATGTCCTTCTGCTGCAACTTCCCTTTCCAACGCTGTATTGGGTGTTGTGATTGGTGCTGTTGTTCCTGAGATTACCCGCCTCAAAGGTTTGGGCTGTCTCTTTATTATATTAGTATGCATATCGACATTACACACCAGCACACATCCTATTCACTTATGCAGTCATCCTACGCACTTATACAAACACATGATCATACTTACATTTACTTAGCTACACACTTATACAAACACCACTTCATTTATTCATATAGATAATAACTCATACTGACACACAAAAGGCTTTCGGGTTCCGGAGGGTACCTATGCATATTCAACTGCAGCATGGAGGAGAGATATGCATCATAAACCTGCCAATGTCATGCTGATCTATTGTGTAATGTTCTGTTAATATTTATGCATACTTTATTCAAAAATAAAATACACTCATTTATTTTTATAAAATTAGTTGATATACAATAGGGTTTGGTTTGGATCACCTTACATCCAGCTTCATCTTACCTGGAGGAGTGAGGCAGTATGGAATGTGTGATATCACAGGTGTATGTACTCTGTGCCTTTAGATTTTCAAGCACAGTGTTGCATATAGGATGTGAAAAATGTACGTAAGGGTGCTTTAGCATAACAATGTGAACTGTTGACAAAATTGCCTGAAACAATGGGTAATGCAATCTTTTTAATTTTGCACTATATTTAATCATGAAATGCATCCTCCCATCAATTTTTGATGCAAGTATGCATATGTCTCAAAAAGACCTGAAAGGGACCGCAAACAACAGCCAGATGTATTTTTTTGTTTCTGTGCGTTTGCTGTAATTTATTGCAGTGAATGACTTGAAATTGATTAAATAATGGGATTTTGCATGACAAGTTGTAATGCAAAATTTCTGAAATTACACAAATATGCCAACACAATTTCAATTTTGCCCAGGTCAAGTGTTAAGGTGTCATACAGTACACTAGGGCTTGTAATTGAAGGGAAAATGGAGAACATAATGTGCTTGCTAGAGTCCATCAATATATTTAACACAAATGTAACTGGAGTAAACAAATTCTTCATGTGCTTGTCCGCACTTAACCGTGGACAGTCATCTGCCAAAGGCTGTAGCATATGTTAGGTTACTATTAATCTTATCAAGGGTGGAAAAAAATCTTATAGGTGTTGTTGGGTTTTAATAAATATTAAGGAAAGTGTACTTTTAGAAAGCTACATTTTGCCCTGCCTAAAGCATCAGTAGGCTAATTTGCATTAACCTCTAACTGCAGTCTTCTGAGTGCTCAAATCTGAATGAGGTGTGAAAACTGCTCCCAGAGCAGGAGACAAATGCTTATGTCAGGGGAGGTGTTTCTGTTCTTCTGGCAGGATGATCCTGTGGTCAGTTTCAAGGACCTTAACTATCATCTAAGGGCCTCCTCTGTCACAGGCAGATGTCAGATGACACTTGCACAGACCCTTTCCTTGTTCCCCCAGGCAGCAATGCTCCAATCGCAGTGGCAAGGAAGCGGCCCCCAAAACTGGTTTGAAGTGATCACAGAGAAGGGTTGCTCATTTTCCTTGACCTACCTCAGGGGTGGGCACAGCTGTTCTGCAACAGGGATGGAGGGTTTCAGCATCTTGGAGTTAGGCAGAGAGAAACACTGTGGGGTTATTTTCTGGAGGGCACACAGGAACTGATGCAAATGTGAGTAGTGTTACTCCCTGGGAACTCTTACCCTATTTTTTAAGGGGGGGGGCAAGAGTCAACCACAGATACAAGCCATTCTATTTTGTCAGAGAAATTTCACCAGGTGGGAACACGATTTGGAGTTAATTCAACTGTTTTTGGCCCAATCAGCAAAAGGTAATACTTTTTCAGTTAAAACTACTGCTCTTAGTGTTAAAGCCACCTGCAAAAACCAATGGTCGCTCCCGTCATGATGTAATATCTTAAAATCCTCAAACAACCTAAATGTATCCCAAGGGTCAAAGATAATCAGGTTTTTGATCAGCATTGACTTTGTTCACAGATTTTTGGCCACTGGATTTAGACACCTTTGGTTCTCTTCGCTTGCAGCCCTATACGCTCATCACTTACCTTCTTATTCACAACAGATAAGCTATGAATCCTCACTATAACATTTTATACCGCAGCACAAGCTTCGTTTCCTATCAATTGTATATCACACATTGACTATAAGTAGACAACGAGAATTAATGAGCTTGTTTTTCACTAATCATTTCACTTGTTTACACTCTGGGGTTCAATGGTCCTCTCAGAGCAGCTTACATTTGATCTTTATTCTTCTCTTCATCTGCGTAGGTTCACTCTCCCTCATTTCCATTCTTGTTCTTCACTGATTTTACTCACCGTTGATAGTGGTGGCAAGCACACACACTGCATAGTTTGCACTTGTCATTCATGTGATGTTGTTTGTTTATACCTTTGCATCATCTTTTATTTTTGAAATATTGCATTATTTTTTAAAACTTTGCATTCACTGTTCCAGCTGGAGGTCATGAAAAATGCATACCAAGAAGCATACAAAGAAAACGTGAAAGTCAAGCCCCTGAGGATGGGTCACACCCCGAAATACATTGGGCTTTTACTCATTTAAGTTATGCTTTTCTGACAGTGTAGAAAGTGGGCAATTTTGAACTGCTTATGATTTAATATGCTTTGCATTCAGTTGTATTTGAATGTAGTAATACACAAAGAATATAGATGAAATCAGACATACAAGTGTTGACATAATACATTTTTTGATTTTGACTACAAGAAAAGGTTTTCTGTTTCACAAGTTTATTTTGACATACCATTGTTTGAAACCTTAGGGACTGCACAGCAATGAGTTGAGTAACTGGCGCGGACTTCTTCCGCACCTACTTCTCACTATTCATTAGTAAGTCAGAGTCCAGCCTTGAACAGGTAAGGAAAATAATAACTAAACACTGGGTTCTGCTGAGGCAAGCAATATAAATAATCAATCAATCAATCAATCAAAGACATTTATATCGCGCACTACTCACCCGGAGGGTCTCAAGGCACTTGGGGAGGGGGGTCTGCTACTGCTCGAACAGCCAGGTCTTGAGCTGCTTCCTGAAGGCGAGGTGGTCTTGGGTCAGGCGGAGGAGTGTCGGGAGGGAGTTCCAGGTCTTGCCGGCCAGGTAGGAGAAGGACCTTCCTCCTGTTGTGGCTCTTCGGATGCGGGGGACGGCGGGGAGGGCGTGGCTGGTCGATCGGAGCTGGCGTGTGGGAGTGTAGAAGTTGATGCGGCTGTTGAGGTATTTCAGGCCTTGGTTGTGTAGGGCTTTGTGTGCGTGGGTGAGGAGACGGAAGGTGATTCTCTTGTTGACCGGGAGCCAGTGCAGATCTCTCAGGTGTCCGGAGATGTGACTGCGTCGGGGGATGTCGAGGATGAGTCTCGCTGAGGCGTTCTGGATTCGCTGGAGTCTCTTCTGGAGCTTGGCGGTGGTTCCGGCGTAGAGGGCGTTGCCGTAGTCCAGTCGGCTGGTGACGAGGGCATGGGTGACCGTCTTCCTGGTCTCGGTGGGGATCCTGGTCTCGATAATGAGTTTAGACAAAGCCTAATAGGGATTCCGAAATACAAAATGGAGCCATACTGGCTAACGGAAGCTTGCACATTATGGGGATTACTCAGTGGGTTGCACACAATGAATATGAACGGTGTCTAATTTAGCCGCACACTGCTAACCTAATATAGCATAGAACGGTCGTATAACGTTAATGTATTTTGAAAACCTAACACTAGTATAATTTATTTTTGTGTTAAAATCACCTGCAATGCTCACAACATCCTTGATACATTTTGAGATTATCCTTGACAACTATGATTCTAGACTTTCTAAAAATTTAGACAAAAGGTCTTAGGCTCTTTATGCAATACACATTTACTAAAATTAGAGATTCCTGTTGCCTTTGTCTGTCAGCATTTGAACAACTGAAATGTGTGCCCACATACTTATAGATCTAGCCTTTCCTACAGTGCTTACAATTCTAATGGACACCAATGTTAAAAGCCCTCAGCACAATCTGCCCTCGCCCCTTACATGTCCTGCTATAACTTCTGACAACAAATCCATTTATATTCGGCTTGTCTCTAAGCCAAGTTTCTTGCAGGAGGGTAATATGAAAGTCTAAAAAGAGGTTGTAATTTACCTGACCTTACACACTGTTCATAACTGGGTATGTTCCAACTGCAGAATTTGATCTTCCCTGAGTGTTCTGTATCCTATGCCCAGTGCTTAATTTGTAAAATATGAAGTGCAGGTGCTCAAATGTTGGAGGCCACACCTACAATTCTCTGGCTCCACCCACTCCCTCTACTGCCTCCACCCACTTACTCTATTCGCTCCACCCACATCATCAACTGGCGCTGCTAATAATTATGAAGGTAATTTGATACAAATGAAACACGTGGTCAGGCATGAGAAGAGTGTGGAAAGGGACCAGTAAGTATGCGGCCTCAGGCAGAGCGAGAAATAACTTAGACAGAGAGGAGATGGTCTTTTGAGGATAGCATGGTCTCAGAGTACTGTCTTGCACACAGCAACATTATAGTAGAGGCGTTTTGGCGAAGCCACCTCGGTGTATATGGCTCTCTGGTGCTTGACACGGGTCTGCTATGTGAGCAATGGGCATGAACAAGGATACAGCTTCAGCACCCAATGTAGGATGCCCATCCTTACCTCGTACGTACCCACTACCCACCATATTGTTTGGTGAGCTGAATCAGTGTCAGTCAGTCTCAGACAGAAACACGGGCGAAAGAAGCTCAGAGGTGAACACATATTTTGATCTTATACAAAGTGCATTTTCGGTTGGTTGATAGCAGCTCGTCAAATTTCTAACTTACTGTACACCTTTTTTCTTCGCTGACTGTGCATGTTGTCAAACACCTACTCTGGCGCACAGGCAGACAACAGTGAAGAAAAAAAAGGAGACTTGTTCTTTTTAACAGCTGCTTTAGCCGGCTGTCTCTTCCTAAATAACAGTCCGGAAGAACAACCTTGTTCGCACGCTGATGCCTATGGTGATGTGACACACGACATAGACATTTTTCTCACCTTTATGACTAATGCCACGGACCCTGGTCTCCTCGGCTGGCTCCCTCTTTGGTGGAGACCCACGATACCCGGGTACTTTCTGCTCTCTACAAGTGCCCTTGCCCCTTAGTTAAATTTTAATCAAACTGCAACACTTTTACTTAACATATCTCACAGTCTGCAACACACTATGAACACACCAGTAGTTTGTTCCTTAATATGTTCAGAACCTGTGATGGATGGAAGAGGGAACGAATGCGGCTGCCTGCCTATGCCTATCTTTTAGGGAAGGCCTGGGAAAGTGAAACCAAACTGTGTTTCATCTGGAAACTAATTAGTCCCAGCTGCTCGCTAGCCAGCATGTTTGGAGTTACAGTTAAACAGAAACCTGAAAGACGAATAGGCAATTTTCAACCACAATACGTTTCACTATTGCCCAGCCTTTCTGAGGTATTTCCCTAATTTTATGAGCCCGGCTTGAATTGTTCTTCTGTCCGCGTTCAGCAAAGGCTTCCAAAACAACACCTAGTTAACTTATCTCGTGCTATTGATTTATTTGTCTCACCTGGGCATTCGGAAGCATTGTTTGACTTGAAAGAAGCAGGTTTATCATCGTCGTTCCAGTGCGCCGCTGCCCGACCCGACCCGACCCACGACGACGTTGAGCCTGGTCACTGTAGGCAGGGCAGCCTGTGCATGCATGCGCGTGGCCGCTGTCGAGTCCTAGACTAGCGGCGCTGCGCAGGTGGCGGGGCTCGCAATTAAGGACTCAGGACACGCTGTTGATCTCCGCGTGGTCCGGACTAACTCCGTGGCCCCGCCTCTCTTTATTTAAAGCATACGCGGTCGTGACGTATTACGGCCGCGTTAACGCGCTACTGCGTACGTGACAACTCTCCCGCACGCATGCGGCTTCTCGAACATTACATCCCTTTCAACCTTTATTAAAAATTCAAAACTTCAGTAACTAACACGGGCAACGGCCCACTGTAAAAGTCTTGGCAGTTCAAACAGTTATTAATGACCCCAGGCATGGCTAGAACAAAAGTCAAAATGGCCGGCAGGCCTGTTACCAGTTCATGTCGCAGATACCGCCATCTTAGCCCACAGCAAAGTCGGCCAGTTGCGATGAGGGCGCGGGGTTTCTTCTTAGTCCATAGCCTGCAGCCTCTCCCCTGAACAGGACTCTTCGTGGCACGATCGATGGGGCCAGGGCTGGCGATGAGCATTCCCCTGGAGTCTGAGGGCTGTTGGTGTTCGCTGCCCCTGGACTCGGAGGACCTGCCTCTGCTCTCTCTCCCGAGCCTCTTGGCACAGCCGATGATGCTGGGGTGCCGGGGGTGGGAGGATTCGGTCCTGGGGAATCCTGTTCCTGGTGACTTCCCGCGGGGGCTGCTGCTCTTTTGAAGAATGAAATGTTCCTGGTGACGCTTTCGCCGTCTCTCTGGGCAGTTACCATCGTGCCCGACCGACGAGTGACAGTCCACGGATGGGGCTCAAAGGGGAGCCGGAACTTGCTCCCTGGGAATCGGTCTCGCACATAGACCCAATCTCGCTCCTCGATCGGGAAGTCTCTACCCCGGCGCCGGAAGCTGGCGTAGTCGTTTGAGCGCCTCCGGTTGGCTTGGGCTAGTTGTGGGTTTGCTCTCGTGGGAGTCCAGGTGCGTTGGTGAGGGATGGTATCTCGGACTATTCGGCCCATGGTGGAGGGTCCCGGGGCCGCGGTAGTGGTGCGATGGGGCGTAAGTCTATATTCTCGTAGGAAAGTGTACAGGGCCCTCTCAACCGGTGTCTCCTCTGCTTGGGCAATCCGTATTACTTTATTCAGGGTCCTCATGAATCGCTCCACTTCTCCGTTGGCCTGAGGCCATCTGGGGGTGATTTTCCTGTGGTGGATCCCCCACTCATGGAGGTAGTCCGCAAGTTCTTGGCTTTGAAATGGGGGCCCGTTGTCCGTCTTCATTTGTTCAAAGATTCCGTGTGTGGCGATTATTTTCTCGAGCTTGGTGATCACTTCCTTGGCGGTTAGTGAAGATATGATTTCAACTTCAGGGTATCTGGTGAGGTCGTCGATGACGACGAGCATGTGGCGACCGTCTGGAAGGTGGCCAAAATCAACACTCACTCGCTCCCAGGGTTTTGTCGGTTCGTCCTCGGTGATGACTGGTGCCAGGGCATCCGCCGGGCCTGCCGCCTGGCACCAGTGGCACGCTTTCACCCACTGCTCGACCTTCTCATCCATCCCGGGGAACCAGACTTTCGCTCGGAGCCTGCTCTTCGTTTTCACGATCCCTTGGTGGCCCCGGTGGGCGAGTTCTACGGCCTGTGACAGACTTGCGGGCATGACGATCCTGGGTCCCCGGAGGAGACATCCCTGGGTGTCCACTGACAGTTCATCTCTCACTCTGAGGATAGCCTCAAGGATTCCTCGTGCCTCCGGGGTTCGTTGACTCAGAGAGTTGGCGAGCGATTTCCAGTCACTACTTCTGGTTGCTTCAATGGCCAATTGGAGGGGCTCGTCGCTGCGGGTCGCTGCCACGATTTGATCGAGACTGATTGGTAAAGGCCTAGACCGCTCCAGAATGTTCCTGACGTACTCTTCCGTGTCCTCGGCGTCTTCTCTTTCTTGTGTGGTGGCCGCCCGAGGATGCCGGGATAAGTAGATAGCCGGGTTGTTCACTCCGGGCTTGAATTCCAACCTGTAGTCGTATTCCTGGAGCTGCAGGATCCATTTTTCAATCCTCGGGGGAGGTTTGGATACCGAGCCCCTGAACAGGGGAAGCAGGGGTTTATGGTCCGTGAATACGGTAAAAGGATGACCGTACACATACACATGAAAGTGTTGGCATGCCCAATGAATCGCGATGGCCTCTCTTTCAATTTGTGAGTACCTCTGTTCAGTCTCCGTGAGGGAGCGGCTCGCGTAGGCTATTGGCACCCAGTCTTCTCCATTTCGACTCTGGGTCAGTACGGCTCCGAGCCCGTGGGGGCTGGCGTCTACTGCGATGTTCGTTGACTTCGTGGGGTCGAAATAGGACAGGGTGGTGTCTGCAGACAGGGCGACCTTGGTGTTCTGGAATGCCAACTCTTGTTCCTCTCCCCAGTGCCATGGAGTGGCGGTCTTCGTGAGTTCCCTTAGTGGTCTGGTGATGTTGGAGAGGTCGGAGATGAACCTCCCGCAGAAATTCACCATCCCCAGAAAACTTCGTACCTCCGACACGTTGGTGGGTGCCGGTGCGGCCTGCACATCTTTCACTTTCTCGGGGTCCGGTGCTACCCCTTTGTCAGAGAAGGTGTATCTGAAGAAACTGATGGTATTCCTCAGGAACTGGCATTTTTCACGATGGAGGGTGAGGCCTGAGTCTCGGATCCTCTGTAGCACACTCCTGAGTCTTCGGTGGTGTTCCTCGATGGTGTCGGCGTGGATCAATAGGTCGTCCATGACATTGAGAACCCCGGTTATCCTGCTCAGCACTTCTCGGATAGTGTTTTGAAACACTTCTGCCGCACTCGAGATTCCAAAATTGAGTCGTCGGTATCGTCTCAGCCCGACGTGAGTGGAGAACGTCGTGATATATCTGGAGTCGGGGTGTAGGGGCAGTTGGTGATAGCCCGACCTCAAATCGACTTTCGAAAACCATTTCGCCCCGTTTAATTCTCCTAGTATATCGTCTATTGTGGGTGTTAAATGTCTTTCTCGTTTGACGGCGTCGTTAGGTAAACGCATGTCTCGCAGATGCGTACTTGGCCTGGTTGCTTGGGTTTTCGCGCCACTACGATCGGCGACACCCAGGGGGTGGGGCCGCTGACCTTCTCGATGATTCCTTTCTTTTCGAGGCTCTCTAGTTCTTGTTCTACTTTCTTTCGGAGGTGAAAAGCAATTCTTCAGTGGCGTAGGGCTACTGGCTGTATGGATTTGTCAATATGTAGAGATACCTCCTTCCCTCTGAGGCACCCGATGCCCTTGAAGACATCGTCGAATTCCTCGATGATGGTCTCGAGTTCTTCCTCTAGAACTGCCATGGCGAAAGATTGAGGTGGAGTTCTGCTGTTTGACCACTCAGCAGCATTCAGCTACCTTCCTTGGTGACATAGATCGTGGATGACGCCTTTCTGTCCTTGTGGTGGATATCTGATTGGAAGCATCCTAACAATGGAATGGGGTCCTTTTGTCCATAAGCGAAAACCCTGATTTTCGCAGGTTGCAGGCAGGGTTTATCCCGCAGTTGTGCGTAGACATTGGCGGCCATGAGTTTGATTGATGCACCCGTATCGATGGTCGCTCGCACTTCTTGGTTCAGAATGTTTACTCTACACTTCGGTAACCATTCGGTTCTTCTTATGTGGATGGCTGATCGCGAGCACATAGTGTACCGGATAGCTCGCGTTGTCGTCGTCCATATCCTCGTTCTCCGGCCTTTCTTACACTGTGTGGGCCGTCTCTGATTTGAGCTTGGACGACCTGCACACCGAGGCAAAATGGTTCATGCGCCCGCATGATCCGCATTTCCTTCCACGGGCCGGGCAATCTTGTGCTCTATGCGGCACGCCACCGCAGTATCCACAGTCTTTCAGGCGGTCTTTAGGCCTACCTCTCCCTGCAGGGCGTTGTTTGGGCCGCACTACGTTGACGTGTTCAGCCACGTGCACTTGTTCCGTTTTCGCGGGCCTGTGCAGAGCTGCCTCCGTGTGGGACGCTCTCGCTTGGGAAAGTTCTTTTGAGCGTCCCAGCTTGAGGATGTCCACCAGTGGTTTGCCGTCCTCTTGGAGAATTTTCACCCTCAATTCAGAGGAATAGCATCCCTGAATGATCTGCTCACGGATCTCCTCTTGCTCATCCCGGAATCCGCACGTGCTCGCCAGTTCTTTGAGTCGGCCATGGAAGGCGTCGAGCGATTCCTCCGCTTCCTGTCGTGCCTGGCGGAATATGAACCCTTCGTAGTCCTTGCTTTGCATCGGCTCAAAGTGGGCATTGAGCGCGTTGAGGAGAGTGATGTACGTGTGAGGGGTGGCTTCTTTCAGTGTCTTGTAAATACGGTGGATGTCCTTCCCACCGAGATGTAAGAGTAGCGCTCTGCGCCTTTCCCTGGCCGTGCCGGCGCCCTCAAAGTAGAAGTGCAGCCTCTCAACCCAGTCTTTCCACCGCGGGGCAAGGGCCGCCGGCGCACCGTCAACCGAGAAGGGCTCGATGGGCGGAATGGACGTCATGGTGGGCGGAGGCGAGGTGATGATCCACACTCTGGCAGGGTGCAGGATGTGGGGCCGACGGTCAAGGGTGAGGCAAGGCGTGTGGCACCTCGTGAGTTCTTCAGACCCTCGTCGCAATTGTCGAGTCCTAGACTAGCGGCGCTGCGCAGGTGGCGGGGCGCGCAATTAAGGACTCAGGGCACGCTGTTGATCTCCGCGTGGTCCGGACTAACTCCGTGGCCCCGCCTCTCTTTATTTAAAGCATACGCGGTCGTGACGTATCACGGCCGCGTTAACGCGCTACTGCGACGTGACAACTCTCCCGCACGCATGCGGCTTCTCGAACATTACAGCCGCCATGTGAAAAAAATCTGTGCGCGCTACCCCCCATCAGAACCAACATCGAGCCCTTCCAAATAAATCAGTGAGTGTGTTCCTGGCACGCCCACCGGCAACACTGCACTGTGAACTGAGGGCCGCACCCGCAGCTGCCATTTACTGCTGTCATGATCAACATATATTTATTAAATTATAAAATTATACATCTTCTCTTGAGCTCAGCCTCAGGGCATGCTAACTTAACAAACTGCGGCTGCGCTACAAGCACCGAGTACAGACTTACATGAATTAAAAAAAAACATCGATGCAGACGGGGTATGACCAACCATCATTTTTCTGTCTATTGGTGACCACGATCCTCACGTTCTCTCTAACCCACCAAAGCTCATATTGAGTAAAGGAATATAAGAAGGGATCATATCCTGATTAAAATAGAATAGGCAGCCTACTATTCCTCCATGATTCCTCAGTGCACCTACAGTCTGAACACTTTGTGGATGTATTACCAGGCTTAATGAGATTAATAGCTCCAAGGACTTCAAAGTCCCTTCTGCCTTACATACCGGATATGCTGTCCTCAAATCAAGTTACTTCTCTTCCATCATTATTTGTCATGAATCCCGCAGTTTTCAAAACAGTAGATCCAATATCTGATAATTTGTCTGAACAACTAAAGAAACTTTGCTCTATTGAAGGGTTACAGTTTTCTGACTTTTTCCATAACTGTAGAATATCGAACATTAGCAGATAATGGCCATATTCTTCCTAGAACAGCACAAGCTGCTTTGGGTCATTAATATGCCTGGTATTGTTCACTGCTTCCAGTATTAGTTCCATACCAACCTTCTTATTTATCCGAGCAACTTAAGACCAAACCCTCAGTATATGTGTTACTGGGAGAATTTGGCACTGCTGAGTTTTACTTTTCTCTTTTACTACAACCCTATGAAGAAGGCAAAACCAGTACAAGATTGCTCCACTTTTAATCATTTTGTCTGCTTTATTGTTCTAGCTATTTCGACACCTGATTTTAAATTTGGTTTCTTCGCTTTCATTGCTGTAAAGCCATTCCTTTTTCCCGGCATGACCTTCTGGAAAGAATTAACGATTTTGGTTTCTTTGTCTAATCAACATAGGCTGATAAGAAATATGTACATCGTTTTTCTTCTCCCCAATAGTGTCAGAAGTTCCCCTTTGTGCTGTGTTGACTTCTAATATTTTAGCTTCACTCATGGATAGCGGTACTTACAAGTGTGGCCTCTGGAGATTTATTTACCGCCGAGTAGGTAGGCAAACATTCCCTTTTTCTAGTTCCAAATTAAAATTTTGCAATAAAGAGGAGTGGGACTGCTGATTTTTATTTACCACAGCCTGGGCTTCCAATATACATTTAAGGCTCTCTTGCATGGTCTGTATTGTATCCAATAGGGCAGAGGAAGTTGTTGGATTTACATTTTTACCTACAGTCAGTAAAGATGACAGAGTAACTTTAGCTTCGCCCTGCTTGTCCTGACATAAATCCATATCAACTATATTTTCTGGCAATCCCAGCACTACCAATGGTGTGCTCTCTGTGCCAGAGTTTGAATTTAATAGGGGCTGCGTAATTATCCCTTGTAGATAAGCCAAGGATGATAGTCTTGGGACCAGGGAACCTTCATATATGACAAAATGATCCTGCTAAGTCCAAACTTTTATGGGCCCACAGATCACTATTTTTTGTCACAGACTTAATAAATTGCGGTGTTTGTTGTCATACATTACCATTTTTTCCTGCAAAGAAATATTTTATAAATTTCCATATTGATTCCGATGACGCATATCTGGTCTCCTTGTCTTTTGGAAGCATGCAAGTTAAACCTGTTTTTGTACCCTTATTTTGTTGGATCACAACATGATCGCTCTTTCCTTGTTTAGACGGGTTGCTTTTTCACTTAATTTTGTAATCCGGATGGATCTTATTTGGCCTTAATATACGCATCTGTTATTTCAGAATTCTCCAAATGTTATAATTAAAGGCACCACAGCTAGGCACTTTACACAGGCAACACGTATACACCACACTGACAATTGTCCTAGCACTGTCTTCATAAGATATGCAATGTTCAGGACTTTGAAACTTAGGAGCAGATTTATAAGAAGGTGCTGCAGCGTGGCACCGCCAGCCCTTTGGCTGCACCACGCTGCTGCACTTTCAGAGCTCAGGATTGCAACATATTTACAAAATGTTGCATTCCTGTGCACTCCCCTGCGCTGGCGTACAAACAGCTGCCATGAGCCAGCACAGGCATCCTTGCACCATGGTGCAAGGATGCCTGTGTCATGGGAAGATTGTTTTTGTGCAGGACGGGGCACCTTCCTGCACGAAAACAATCCCTACAGGCAATTTCCTCTTTCAATGCGTGGTGTAGAATGCAGCACGCACTGAAGAGGAAAAAAACAAGTAGAAATGAAACATTTCTCCTCGTTGTGCCTCGCTACTCCACCCCTAGAGTGGCGTAGCATACTGATGCATTTCCAAGTTTACGATTCCTGGTAAATCTGGAAATGTGTCTGGTTCCAGGGGTGTTGCGTGGGAACACCCACAGCAACACCCATGGGAAGCCCCTTTCACGCAAAGTGCTGTTTGTAAAGGGGCCGTATTGACAAGGTCAGGAAAAGCCAAGCAGGGTGGCTTTTCCTGTCCTTGTTAATATGGAGCAGAGAAATGCGCGCCAGTGCGTAACAAAAAGTGACGTACTGGCAGCGCAAGGGGCTTGTAAGTCTGCCCCTTATTGTGTAGTGAATAGTTAGCCAGCAATTCAGTCTGCAATTATCAGTAAGAAAATACAAAAATCTGACTCGATGCAATGGGGTTAGAGGTGGAACTGTACACTTTAAGAACCAAATTCCCGAATCTTGGGACCATAACACTCATCCAGATCCTTCAGAACGAACGAAGTTAAGTGCGCTGAGGTCTCTAATCGAACCCTACAATATTGCCCTCAATGTCTCGTTCTGCCTTGCCCTGCATTGTATTTCACCCTCCTTGCTTGCTCCTCTGCAATAATCTCAGCAACAGCAGAGATCCACTGGTCTAAAGGCAATTAAACTGCTTCCCCGGGGCCACAAGCTGCAACAGCCTAGAGCGGGTCACAAGGCCTTCAGGTGACTAATGCATTTTGCCAGCTACTAAACCTCCTCCTCTGCCAGGCTACTGCACACTGGGACTCTGACCGCAAAAACGTCAGGATGCTGTCTTCTTTCTGCACCTTAAGCAGCCAAGAACTCCCACCCCAAATGCGGGCCGCTGGAGTTTCATCTTCCCACGCTGTGCAGCACACCAGGTGTGGACCTTCAATGTGACGGCAGCATCTCCCCCCTCGGCCCTCGCATGGCTCAACTTAGCACAGCTCTGAGTAGCTCCCTCAAGGCTGAGTGTAATGATGGTACAGACATAAACACGTCCGCACATCCGTGTGAGTGAACAGGCTGTCGCCAATCTGCTGGGGTCTACTGGGTTTGGAGAACAGTGAGGAAAGTGATGAGCTCCTCTGAGTGCACTTCGATCACCGTAGACACTATAGACCACCATGGTGCCCTGCACACTGCTGATACCAAAAAGTGCACAATCTGAAGAACTCTGGTATGGTAACTGGCGCAGTAACTAATGCCCACTACTGTCTACTGTCTACTGCCTACTACAACTCAAGCCTGCTATCATAAGTATGCCTGCTAAGTGATGACGATACAGCATAAATAATAAGCTAGCTCCAATTGCTCATGGGTAGTAAAGACAAAGTTGGCTCCAAATTGTTCATCAAAATGTACTGTATAACGCACCACAAAATGTTCTTCTAGGGAAAAACATTTTTCCAAGATATTTTATGAAAAGCCAACAGCCACCACTGCTTGAACATCTCAATGAAGTTAGTTAAAAATGTAGCAATTTAATTAAACAAGTCAAGTAACATATTAGGGAACATGGGTAAAATGATGTAAGAGCATCTAGGATAATCAAGAATATAAGTTCAATTGGGCAAAAGTAATCTACATTAATCTGATGTTTTTTCTAATGGAAGTAAAGTTTGAATTCTAATCAGTGGGTCAAGCATTGCTGTCTTATACTGTAAAGTGGTGTTGCGATAACAGTGAGCTGGGTTCAAGGTACACATATTAAGGAACTACCGACCCATATCCCTCCTCCCTTTCCCGGCCAAAGTCATCAAGAAAGCCGTCAACAGCCAGCTCGCCGCCTTCCTTGAATCCAACAACTCCCTTGATCCATCTCAATCCGGGTTTCGAGCCACACACAGCACCGAAACCGCCCTCATTGCAGCGACCGACGACATCCGAGCACTCCTGGACAACGGAGAAACAGTGGCCCTCATCCTACTCGACCTTTCCGCCGCTTTCGACACAGTCTGCCACAGCACACTTATACATCTCCTCAGCAACATCGGCATACAAGGAAAAGCCTTGGACTGGATCATCCCATTCCTCGCTGGGAGAACTCAAAGAGTCCGACTTCCCCCATTCTACTCAGAGGCCACCGAAGTCATCTGCGGCGTACCTCAAGGATCTTCACTCAGTCCCACCCTCTTCAACGTCTACATGAGTCCTCTCGCCTCCATCGCGCGTCAACACAACCTCAACATCCTTACGCCGACGACACCCAGCTAATCCTTTCCCTCACCAAAGACCCCAACACCGCCAAAACCAATCTTCACGAAGGCATGAAAGAAGTAGCTGAATGGATGAAACAGAGCCGCCTAAAACTCAACTCAGACAAAACGGAGGTGCTCATCCTAGGATCTTCCCCCTCAGCTTGGAACGACTCTTGGTGGCCTTCCGCTCTGGGCACAGCACCCACACCCACAGACCATGCACGTAACCTTGGCTTCATTCTAGACTCCTCTCTCTCGATGCCCAGACAAGTCAACGCCGTCTCGTCCTCCTGCTTCAACGTCCTTCGCATTCTCAAAAAGATCTTCCGCTGGATCCCCCTCGAGACAAGAAAGACTGTCACCCATGCCCTGGTCACGAGTCGACTGGATTATGGTAACACACTTTACACCGGAATCACAACAAAATTACAGAAAAAACTCCAACGCATCCAAAACGCGTCAGCGAGACTCATATTAGACATCCTGCGCCAAGATCACATCACCGGACATCTAAAAGACCTCCACTGGCTTCCCGTCAACAATAGAATTACCTTCCGCCTTCTCACCCACGCACACAAGGCCCTCTACAATCTAGGACCCGAATGCCTCAACACTCGACTGTCCTTCTACAAACCCACCCGCCAACTAAGATCGTCCAATCAAGCCCTCGCCGCAGTCCTGCGCATCCGGAAATCCACCATGGGTGGCAGATCCTTCTCCTTCCTGGCTGCCAAGACCTGGAACTCACTCCCCACCCACCTCCGCCTTACTCAGAACCACATCTCCTTCAGAAAAGAACTGAAAACCTGGCTATTCGACAAATAATGAACCCCTTCCTCTAGCGCCTTGAGACCCTCTGGGTGAGTAGTGCGCTATATAAATGCCCGAACTCGAACTTGAACTTGAACTTGAAGCTTGATTTGGAAGAAGCTGAATGGCTGATATGAAAGTGGATGCATTGCTTGATGGGAAACTTGCACCAATATGATCTGGGGTCCGTTAGTCTAGTGTTGTGGTGGTGAAGCTGCATCGAGGCAGTGTAGAAGGGTGAGCTGAACTATAAATGGATGTTGGGCAAAATTGGCATCCCTCCTAAGTGCAGACAGTGAGAAGATGCAGGACTTTGGGCCCAGTGCAGATATTTAGTGTGGTTGTGCTATAGGCAAGTGTGATGGGCTTGGATCAAACTCCAGCTCGACAGAGAAGGCCTTTGTATCTCAGAAAGTTTACCTTTTCAACATAAATTGGGGAATCGTCTGTACAAATTGCATTTTTTTCAGGGATAACCCCCTTTCTGGGAAGATCTCTCTAGGCACTTAGCCCCCTCAACACTGAGGACCTTCAATGCAGGTCAACTCCTTCCTGCATTTGGGATCGTTTCAGCCCCACAACATTAAGGTTTCTATGATCAACATCCTCCAACAGAAAGGTTCTTCAAAGGAATAAGAGAAAGTTCCTAATATTCCTGGGCCCAAAACAGAGAACCGATGCTGTCAGTTGCGGAAAAGAGTGCTCGAGGTAAACGTTCATGGAGACAACTTTTTGTTAGGTCACTGGCAGGTAGCCAGGAAATCTTTAGTATATGCAGTAGTGACCTCCTCTTTTGTACTTCTACACACTGGTTGGAGATGGGCGTATTAAAGACCAACTAGTTATCTTTAGGTAAACTAACTTTTATTACCCAACATTCCCTTCTTCACTCCTGCCATCTCCCCTACCAATAGCAGACCCACACTGTGGAGTTACTCAAATACTTTTTTGCCCCATTTGAGTCACATGCTCATCACTACACTCAAACTCTCCTCCCCCCTTACTAGTACCACACAGGTATCACCCAACCACCCATCTTCCTACAGCCCTTCCTAATTACCCAACTGCCTCTACTCAAATTTCCTCTCACTAAAGTTCCCTCAAATCCCCACCCAAACTCAATTTGCAGTCTACCACTTCCATGTTCCCTTCCCTCCTGCAGTCACGACCCTCACCTTTCACTCCTTTCTCTTGCACCATTTTTGCAATTAAACAACCCATTAAAACAAGATCTCTGGCTATGAAAAATTACCACATTTACACAATAATCACTCTTAGCAGGTGGGGTCATACCTGTCCTGCATGTAACAAATTAATCATGAGTACTCATCCTAACAATATAGTAGGAGACATAGCACATCCTGACTCACTACAAGCATCAAGACAACCTTCAGTTTCTGCTGCTGACTATGAATCAGTGTTCTTCAAGTACAGTTTCTCACCCAGCCCTTCTTCTTGCCTCCAAACTAACTAAAGTACTGCCTTTTGCTGAAGTTTTATCTGCTTAATCATTGGCATTTTTCTGAACCATCCTAATATGAATGTTGAATGCAACTTTAACATCTGGTAGCAGCCTAAAAACGCTACTGCACTTCAATTTCATTATCAGCATACTCTGCTAGGTACGTCCTCAGTGCCAACTTTGCAATGAATGAGTAGATGATCAGACACTCTACCCTCATACCTGGAGAGACCACCAAGCAAGCATGTTCAGCACTCCAGCCTGATACAAAACCGCGACAAACTTCACATCTCAGATTTATGCTCATAAAGAGAAGATTGATACTCTTATCTTACTTGTAGTCACAATTCCTTCCTCATAAATATTTTCCTGTCTCAATATAGTGATCCAAACCTTTTAGCAAATGGCTTTCTGCTGCCTTTGTCATCATGCAGTCATCTAAAGCCATTTACCACTGGAGATTATTCAGATTGGTCATATGGATTACTAAGCTACTCTTATTGAAGGCCTCCTCAATGCCAGACATCCAAGACCTCCTCCCTGCCTACCAAGACAAAACCCTACTATTTCACAAGAACAGCAAGCAACAACTAGTCTAGAATTGACTCAATGACCTAAATCTGGACAGATTTAAACCAGAATTTCACTCAATGGCAAGCTACAACCTCACCCTCAAGGAATGCATCACCAAGAAAACTAAGACATCCTTGTACCAACTCTGTCAACTAAAAAAAAGTAAAACCATTCCTCCCAGAAAGTTACTTTAAACTTCAATTCACACACATATATGCTCACATATGGGTGCCGTGAAGGCACTGCTTCTTGGCCACCCAGATTCCACACTTCATCATCAAGGGCCTGAAGAAATATGAATACATCACCATTCTTTATAGCATTTGTGGAGGGGGTGCAAAAAATCTGTTGAACTCAGGTTATGTCCTGACTTGCTTGGTCGCAATTAAAATATTGTAGTGGATTGCCACCCACTCCCTTAAATTCAGGATGATTTGGCTAGCCTGGGGGAGCAAAGTGGTTTTCCACTATTGATTTGAGGTTGTTTACTATCAGGTCACTCTTAGCACAGATTTACAGGATTTAACAGTGTTTGTGACACCTTTCGAAGCCTACAGATTTCTGAGGTTACCTTTTGGTATGGCTTCTGGCATCTGCCACCAGCGTGTTCCAAAAACTCATGGATAAATTGTTTGTGAACATTGCTGGTGTGCAGGCGTATCAAGGTGACATCTTGATTTTTCTAAAGACTTGAATGGACATAACATAATGTTGCGTAAAGTTTTCTCAATTTTGATGCAACATGGCATGACGATACATTGTGAGAAATGTAAGTTTGCCACTAATGTGCTTAAATATCTAGGGTATACTGTGTCATGTAATGATATAAAAACTAAAATATCCCTTATCAGGGCAATCAAGGAAGCTATAGGACCAGTGGACAGGGATGTCTTGTGATCATTAGTTGGACTGTACACACGTTGTGACTGGCTATGCATTAGCAGTTGAATCTATGAGAGTGTTACTTAGAATGGGGCTGAAATTCGTATGGTCAGATGAATTGGAGAGAGCCTTAGAAACTGTCAAAGACTTAATTGTGGCAGCTCCAGCTCTAAGTGTTTTCTGTGAGAAATGTACCTCCATCATTACTGTAGATGCCATCACTTGTGGTCTAATGGCTGTGTTCAGCTAAAAGGTTGCTGGTATTGAAAAAAACTGTACCATTTGCTTCTAGTACCCTAAGGCCATACAAGGTCAGTATAATACCATTGAAAGGGAGGCTCTAGTGTATGTGTGGGCTGTACACAAATTCAGAAAGTACATCTGGATTACCAGGTTTGAGTTAATCACAGACCACAAACGACTTGTGCATATTTTCTCAAATGGGTAACAGTGATAATATGCCCGCCAGGCTCACAGGACTTGTTTCTAAATAAGTACACTGTCTTTTTTAAACATATTTGAGGCACAAGAACTTTTGTGTGGTCTACTTGTCACTCAGGGCACTTGATGTTGAAGATGATGATGTCTTGACTGATAATGTGGAGTGAGTGACGTTAGTAGATGCTGTAGATGAGTACTAAGCTGTTATGAGTGAACAAGATTGGATTACTGCGTATGTTGAAAACACGGTCATGGTAAAAGTTGTTGAGTATATTGGGCGTGGTTGGCCAGAAGGAAGGCACTTGGATGGAGACCTTAAAACCATTTCTCAGGTTGCAGGAGAGTTATCAGTAGTCAGTCAAATTGTACTTTTTGTATGCTTTGTTCCACCTACTAAATTACGCAGTGTCATAGTGGCTCATGCACATTTAGGTCATTTAGGATCCACCAAGACGTGCACTAAAATTAAGCAGCACTACAGGTGGCCTGCTTTGGACAGTCAAGTTAAGCTGATTGTTGACAAATGTCTGGAGTATATTTTATCTGATAAGCTTTGGAAGGGTATTCAGACACCCTGCACCCAACTCTGTTTCCGGAGAGTACTTGGGAAAAGGTGGGTGTTTACTTTTTGGGTCTCTATTCCTTATTACCCAGAAGCATGAGATACTGTATACTTCTCATGGATTACTTTTCAAAATGGCTGTATTGTGCATTTGTGGAGTCACCTGACACGAAAACCATTGTCAACTTCCTGAAACATGTATTTGTATTGGAAGGTGCACCTAAAATTGTAGTTACTGACAATGGCACACATTTTGTGTCTGACTGCACCAAGGAATTTTTGACCGTATGGATAGCCAACAACTCAAGGTAGCTCTGTACTCACCGTCCTCTAATGGCATGGTTGAGCATGGCAACAGGGTCATTAAGGAAGGTGTACAGACGGCTCTGCCTTTAGGCTTGGATGTTGCCATGTTTATTCTTTAAAAGGTATGGACACATAACATGTCTCCACATTGTACTACTGGTGCAACCCCTTTTTCTTTGTTGACGAGTAGGGATGTGCATAGGCCATTTTTCCCATCATGGTTGATTGATAGAACTCACAATGGTGGGAGGTTACACTTTAATAGAGATGAAATAGCTTCAAGGGTAGTTAGAAAACAGGCAAGCATGTAGCATAATTTTGATGTGAAACATGGTTGTAAATCAGTAGGTCTAGTGATAGGTGAGTGGGTCATGATTAAAAAACCTGTCAAAGGTAAGAAAGATAGAAAGGTGTAGCAGCTTTTTCTGGCAACAGTGCTGTTGGAAGTCATTTGTGTGCTGATGAAAGTTCTATGAAGTGTACTCATTTGCCTAGAAACCAGTATGGAATGAGTTTGATGGGGGCTCACATCAGGAAGGCTCACAAGAAGTTTAATGATTATGTACTTTCATAATGGATGCCTAAATGTATTTGCATATCCTTCCTTACTAGGAAATTCTTATGCATTCTGCCTTCTTTCGTATTGTTTTTTTAAGATTGTTTTCAATTGTACTGTTTTTGTTTTGTTTATTTAAAGGGGGAAGGTGTTGTGGTAAGTGCATTGTACCATTGTCAAGGTATTACATGCAAGTGTGTGCACACATAGATAATTGTTGTGAATTAACTTTTCCACACTCTCAACATGAATGGTCTGTGTGGATTCCAGCCAAGTGCCAGAGAGCGGTTGGTATATATACCGGCTGCACATGTCGCATTGACAATTTCTATATTTGGAATAAACTCACCTCTTTATGCAACACTCTTTGGACAACCCCTTCTTACTACATTGGTGTTTAGTCATAGCCCTTTATCTTACATTAGTCCAAACATTATAGTAAGGGTGCTGGATGGCTGGGCTAAACTGGGGATTTGTCATCGGCCATCTTGCTGTACAACACTGTTACCTCCATGCAGTCTGGCACAACAGACACAGTGACCCAGGGTTAAAATAACCTGTTCACCACTCCTACTGATTTGCTCCTACCACCGTGCTCATGCTGCTTAACTCTTGGTGAAGGCAGTAACCTTCTCCCACTATGTGGGTAGTGCTTTGCTCGCCCATCCCATTCCAACAAGACCGCAATCCTTGAGGCAGGGCTTTGTCACAGTGCACACGCAGGATCTGTGTTTGCCTATGACAACAAGATTTAGCATTAGGGATCAAAACTAAAATACAGTTGATCAATCGGGGCAGGCCTACACATCTTTTACCCTGCAGAGCCTTTTACACCAAATCACACAAAACATTCTTCCTGAATCACAATCTAGCTTTCTGCCAAATTTGGTTTAAATCTGTTCAACCATTTTTGCAGTATTGCTGTTCAGTGTTCCCATTGACAATTGCAGGGTGTAAATGTGTTTTGGGACCCCCTTTTTTTCTCTGCCCCACTTGATAGATCACCCTGAAACTTTCCAGGAAGAAGCTGAGATGGATTAACTTAAAAAAAAAAACCTTTGTGAAAATTCATCAAATTATGGCAAAATTATTTTAAAACCATAAAATCCAGTTCCTATGGAAACAACCGCCAATGGGTTATATATACATATCTGTACTTATATGTAGAGTTAAGTATAGTAAATCTATATTTTCTAATATAAGTGTATATACTTAAGATATCTTAGAAGTTGATAGTCCAAAATATTTTTGTAGGACCATATTTCACTAGTGATAGCCTAGTACTGTACTGCTGCCATTAATCTCAATCCTTGGTTTAGCATGCCATCAATCTACTTTTCATGTTCCGCCTTTTCCTCTAGATATTTTCGCCCCAGTAATGTTTTTGTACTGTGTGTCCTCTTGGCCATTAGTTGTGCTCCTCCCTCTCTTCTTGAAAGCAAACAAGAATACCTCAGCACAACAGTTGGCAAAATTGTTACGTCAAAATGCCTCCACCCTACATATCACGGAATTCTGATATGTTCTAACTCTGCATCCCAGTACACTATGTTGCAAAATGTTTAGCTTTTTTTTTTTTATGTTTTTCATTTGGAATATATTACGGTTTGATTTGTGTATGTGCCTTCCTTTAAAAAGTATTAAGAGATTTGGTAGTAAATAAATTAATTTTTAGGTCTTGCCCAGGCAGTGCTGTCTCGTTGATACATGCAGTATATACTATAGCAAGAAGCTTTGTTTGAGCTCCGCCCACTTTCCGCCCATCTTTTAGATTGGCTTACATCCTAAATGCTGCATACTGATTGGTTTTTGGCTTGTTAGTCCCTCCCCATGATGGCCATGTCATCATTTGGCGTCCTTCCATGGCTATCAGCCCCTTTACTGCACAGACTACTTTCTTCCCATCTCTCCCCTTGCAGTCCGTGACTTCTTGGCGGCTCCCACCCCCCTCCAGGCACTCCTGGTCGTGCTTGTGCCACTACAGGGCCCAGCCTTTGCCTTGTTACATCTTTCTGACTCTGTTTATTTTGGGTATCGGATTTCCATATTTTGATCGGGTCTGCAGAGCACACAGTTCCTTCATCCAAGGGCCTTGAGCCAAGGCGTGGCTTGGTAGATGATCCCCTAGACTAGTTCAATGTTCGTGTGCTTATAAATATGCAACATAAAAAGCTACCTCTGCCAATCATAGCGCAGGTGGGCAGGAAGTATTCACCGTAGCTGAGTACATTCTGTAATCAACTGATGTCCTTATGTGGGATGGACCGTGTTTTGAACGTTTTGCAGAAGCATTGGTCTTGTTATTTACGTGGGGCCGGGCCTTGAACATTAACAGCAGTTCTAAAAAAACACAGGTAATGCGGCTGCCTGCTGCCCCCTTAGTACCACTTAGGCACACCATCACCCCTCTAGTCTGGGCACCCGGGAGAGGAGTCTCTCAGCCTGGTGCGCGGGCCCCGTAATTTCCAGCGCACGGAGGGTTGGGGAAGGTACTTATGCCTCCCCCAGCCTTTCTGGCGCACTCTTTGCACAGGACATGCCGACTCTTTGGTGGCCACCGGCAGAGGAATTTGAAACACAACATTGTTGCGTCCGGAGGTTTCGTTCAGTGTAGTTAGGGTGAGTTTGGACCCACACCCTCCCCGGCACGATTCGTACACTTAAGTTATGTGGCATTTTCCGATCAGCCTCCTTGCCTTGAGAAGAGAGTGGAGGCGACATGACACACTTAGATATGCCCCAGTTGCTCTTGTCACGATTATGACAGAGCTGTTAGTGGAGACAGTAGCAGGGTTAAGGTGGATGTTCTGCCTTCTGAGGGAGCTGCGTGCCCCGTGAGGCAGGTCGTGCTTCCTGGCCATTGAAACTTGGACCTCCCCACAGTCAAGAGCTTTGGTGTAGTTTTGGTCTGGCCTCCTAGGAGAGAATACGCTGGAGCGCCCTTTGTGCCAGGGGCAGACGAGAGGCTGCTAGTCGCTTTGGACGAAAGACGCACGCTTGCAAGCTGGACTTGAAAGTTTGTGCACAGGCAGAACAACACCTGGAAATACGCTGTGTGAGATGCCCATACTCGCTACCAATGAGAGCAAGGGGGCATGGTTATTCTGATAACTATTAACAAGGATAGGCATGTTCCTAAGGCAATAGCGTTGCAGGTCCAATGATAATGCAGGCCTCAGTAGGAGACATTCTTTTGCAGGATATTGGAAATTGTTATAACAGCCCAAAAAGTGATGTAGAGACGCGGTGTCTGATATGCAAATAATAGAGTATACGTCAGGGCAAGCCCATCAGGAGCATTTGTAAACATTTATGTTGTGTTGCTACTTCATTCGATAAACTATCGTGGGTAAGGGAACTTTCGAGGCAAAACTGTTACCCTAGTGCAGGGGTACTCATAGTGTGGTGACGCACTTAGGTCAGCGCACTAGTGTTCCGCTAGGCGGAACAGGAAACACGTCACGCGAGGACGGGAGGCGGCCATTTGTAGTCATTGGCGCCGACCGCTCCACGCAGAGCAGCAGTGTGTGCCCGGCGCTCCGTCCTGAATAAAGAACAACTTAAAAGTTAACGAGCGTCACTCATCTTTAATTGATTCCATAATGGCGACGAGGGTGGGATTTGAAGCAGAACCCCGGAGGCAAGCATAAAGGGCGATTGGGGGTCAGAAGACGCTGATCCCACCGGCGGACTCGCATTCCACGTGCTGAACAGCAGGACGGAGCGTGGCAGAGGCCTGCACCTGGCTCCACGCGGCGCACACCCCTATCGAAGCAAGCAGGACTGCACAGCTGAGGAGGTAGGCCTGCAGACACACGGGGCACCAGGCGCCACGGAGGTTCGAAAAGGCGAGCGAGCGTAGCGACTGGGCCCGCGCCAACAGAGGCGAACCAAGGGGCAGTGAGGAGCACCACCCCAAGGATAGCAAGACCAGCCGAGCAAGCTGGCGGAACAGAGTGAGGGCAGGGGAGAGTCTTCGAAAACTCGCCCTGAAGAATCCATAGGAGTGCAGACAGCAGGAGGGGCTGGGACGCAACCACTACTCACCCCTCCCAACGCACAACTAAGGGAGGACAGCGAGAGTGACCCGGAAGAAGGGGACCCCACCAGGCACAACGCTCCGGGCAGCCCCCAAGGGAAGTCAGTATCTGTTCAACCCTCCAGAAACAGAGAAGGCAGAATGGCGGTACACTCGTCATCCCTCACGCAACTGGTGCCATTCCTAACCAACCCAGGGGAACCGGAGCGGCAATGGGAGGACTGGAAGAGGTACTTCCTCAACTACCTCGACGCTTTGGAAGAAGAAGCAGGCGCTCCATACTCAAGTAAACGCAGAAAGAAGATCTTGCTACACAACCTGGGCCCGGAGGGGATAAGAATCTATGACACCATTGCGAAGGCAGAAAGAGACGCAGCTGACGACGATGTTTTCAGCCACACCATTGCCGACTTGGACGCACACTTCCGGCCCGTGGTTTGTGTCGCGATTGACCGCTACAATTTCTTCCAAAGGAAACAGAAGAGTAGCGAAACAGTAGATTAATATGTTGTTGCCCTACAGAAGCTCGCCATCTCATGCAAATTCGGCGCTCTACACGACGAGCTCATCCGAGACCAAATTATCATGCATATGTCGAGCTCCCATGTCCAGGACAAACTGTGGGTGAACGGTGATGCCCCACTCAAAGAAATTTGGGCCATGGTCAAGAAGGCCGAACTATCAAAACGCTGTGCCCAAGCAGCCAAAAAAGACTCAGGTGGTACGCAGTCAGTGTGCCAGATATCGACGCAACAGAAAGGAGAACGCCCGAGGCTAAAGGAGCCACAGAAGAAACCGGAGGGCAGGAAGCAGAAGTCCACATATTCCACCGACCAGAGGGGAGCTAAGCGAGGACGCCCGAGCTGCTACAGATGTGGGAGTGTCAACCATCTAGGGAACGATAAAGCGTGCCCGGCGTTCCGAGCTAAGTGCTCGTTTTGCGGCATATTTGGCCATTACGAGAAGGTATGCCGCCGGAAACCGAAAGGGGCCACAGTGAAATTCGTTGACCGAGAACAGCAAGACGATACCAATGACTCAGAGGAAACTGATGACCAGGAGGAAATACTGTATATCGATGTCCAAGAGTTGGAGATGGATGACTCGGGCAACGACAAGCCCCGGTTGGACATGCACATCGGAGGTATACCGTTAGAAATGATAGCGGACAGCGGTGCCCCCATCTCGATCATCCAAAGGAAGGTATGGGAAGACAAATTTGCATCCACACACGGTGAGAAACTGCGTCCCATGGACTTGCGTCCAGTCACGTACACTGGGCAGAGGATCCCAATGTTGGGGTTTTGTCCCCTGTCATTCGAGTTCAGAGACCGCCAAGCGATATGCAAACTGTACATAGCTGAGAAAGGCCCCTCAGTCCTGAGCTGGAGAGACCAGGGAGCCTTAGGGATCCAGTTGAATCCAGGTGGTATCGAGAAAATCCTACTCATGGACATGGAGAAAAGGGACGATGTGGAGTCATGGAGAAGAGCGTACCCAAGAGTGTTCAATGGCCAAATAGGGGAGTTGGCGAAATACAAACACTTAATCAGACTAAAGGAAGGAGCAACGCCCGTGGTGCACAAAGTAAGGAACATCCCGTTCAGAAGTAGAGAGGCGGTACAGCAAGAGTTGGACAGGCTCGAGAAGGAAGGGGTGATCAGGGCCATAGAAAGTGCAGAGTGGCTCTCCCCCTTGGTGGTAGCTCAAAAACCCAACGGCAAGGTCAGATTATGCGTGGATCTGAGAGAGCTGAACAAAAGCATACTCGTTGACAAGTTCCCCCTGCCACGCATAAACGAGATGTTGTCCAAGACCAAAAACATCAAGTGGTTTTCGACAGTGGACCTGTCATCGGCATACCATCAGGTCAAGCTACACCCTTCCTGTACACACCTCACCTCGTTCATCATGCCATTTGGCTGTTACGAATTCCTAAGGATGCCATTCGGCCTAGCGTCAGCAGCCGCAGTCTTTCAAAAGATGATGCACAAATTGTTGAGGGGAGTGGTCGACGTCCAATTCTTTCAGGATGACATCCTGGTAATGGGGAAGTCCATGCACGACCACAATGAGAAGCTCCACAAAGTGCTCAAGATCCTACAGGACAACGGTCTGACTGCCGAATGGTCTAAATGCAGATTGGGAGTGAAATCAGTCACTTATTTAGGCCACGAAATAAGTGAGGAAGGAATCAGACCCAAAGCCGCCAACATGAAAGCCATTCAAGACGCACCCACCCCGAGCAAAAAGGAGGACGTTCGGTCATTCCTAGGAATGGCCGAATACTACAGCAAGTTTGTACCACAATTTGCCTCCAAAACGCACCACCTACGACAGCTGCTCAAAGAGAGGAACGGATTCCAGTGGGGTCAAGCGGAACAAGAAGAATTCGACAATTTAAAGAAAGAAATGAGCGACGCCATCCCGCTCAAAGGATTCGATCCCCAGGCAGAGACAATCCTCACGACAGACGCAAGTGACCGAGGACTGGGAGCAGTCCTAATGCAACGCTCTGAAAAGGGTGACTTGCACACCGTCAGCTTCGCATCCAGGTCTCTAGCCCCCAACGAGGAGAAGTTCAGTGTGGTGGAAAAAGAGATGCTGGCAGTAGTATGGGCTATGGAGAGATTCCGTCAGTACCTGTGGGGAGCGCGATTCTTGGTAAAAACGGATCACAAACCCTTAGTCCGTGTGTTGACATCAAGCGGCCATGCGCATGCCACTCCTAGGATCGCAAAGATGACCCTGCGCCTGTTAGACTTCCTCTACGACGTGGAACACATTCCTGGGCCTCAAAACAAGGTGGCGGACTTCCTCAGCAGGGCAGCTGCCATGGAAGCGAGGAGTGACCATGAAGACCATGAATGGGCTGGCTATGTGGTCGCCACGATCCAGGAGGTAGAGAAGACAATAAGTATGCAAGAGTGGGAGGAGGCATACAAAGAGGATGATGATCTGGAAGCCATCAAGGGGTATGTAGTCCACGGGTGGCCGGAAAAGAGGCACCTAAGAGAAGAACTCCGAAGATACTGGGAGGTCAGGGAGGAACTATCACTGGCTGAAGACTCCATCTTCCTGTTGAGAGGAGACAAGGTGATACCACCCAAGGGAGTACTGGAACACCTGATGGGATTACTACATGAAGGACACCAGGGCATCACAAAAACCAAAGCCCTTGCCAGACAGGCCTACTGGTGGCCGGCTATCGATACGCAGGTAGAAAGGCACGTGAGACAGTGCGAATCTTGCGCCAAGGCAGACAAATCTCAACACCTAATCAGATCGCCCCTGGGGAAATTCCCCATACCAGATGGCCCGTGGGAAGTGCTATCAGTGGACATTTTAGGACCGGTCCTAAACAAAACGGACCCAGAAATATGTGGTAGGGCTGGTGGACAAATTCTCCAAATGGCCAGAAATCGAAGTTAGAGAAACCATGGACACGGAAGCGGTGATAAACTTCTTACAGTCCACATTCCTAAGAGAGGGCATTCCCAAGATCATCGTTAGTGATAACGGTCCCCAGTTCACCTCGACAAGGTGGACAACCTTCACCGAAAGGAATGGGATTGAAGTGAAGCACCCACCCATTTACCACCCCGCAGGGAATGGCCAAGTGGAGCGGTTTAACCGCGTGATCATGGGAACCATCCAAGCAGCCATCAACGATGGGTTGGATTGGGAGAAGGAACTGGAGAAGATGGTATGGGCATACAGGATCACCCCTGGCAGCACCGGGTACAGCCCGTTCAAGATCTTGCAGGGAAGAGAAGCGTTCACCAAGGACAATCAGGCGTGGAGGAAGTTGGTGATACAGAGCAGATGGTCTCCGGCAATAGTGAAAAGAAACCTAGAAAGAGCTCAGGAGGTCTATACGACTCACTTCAACAAGAACCACAAAGTAAAGGAGGCAGAGCTGGACAAAGGGGACTGGGTTAGAGTCAAACTGGCAGTCCATAAGAAGAAGGGTGAGAGCAAATTCTCGCCGCCATTACAAGTCTTGGAACCGTATGACCGATCAGCCTTGCTAAGCGACGGGAAGGTATGGTCACAGGACAGGATGGCCAAGTGCAGCAAGATAACCAAGGTGGAATGTGATGTGGAAGATGGTCTAGAGAATGTCGGAAGAGACGGAGAAGAAGAAAGTAACAGAGGAAGGAACGTGGATGTGGAAGAAGGACAGCAGGAAGTAGCCGAGGAGGAAGACGGGGCAGGAGAGCAAGAAGAGCGGAGAAGCGAAAGGAACGGAGAGAAGGACAAGGACATGAAAGACAAGAGTGGTACGCAAATGGGTGAGAGCATGGTACAGGAGTGCAAAGAGGGAATGATGAAGGTGAGAACCAGAAGGGGAAGAGAAGTGAAGACACCAGAGAGATTCAAGGACTTTAACATGGACTGGAAGTAAGAACTTTTATTGTTGGGTTACGATGTGTAAAGGGGGGAGATGTGTGGTGACGCACTTAGGTCAGCGCAGTAGTGTTCCGCTAGGCGGAACAGGAAACACGTCACGCGAGGACGGGAGGCGGCCATTTGTAGTCATTGGCGCCGACCGCTCCACGCAGAGCAGCAGTGTGTGCCCGGCGCTCCGTCCTGAATAAAGAACAACTTAAAAGTTAACGAGCGTCACTCATCTTTAATTGATTCCATACATAGTACTGCCCCCGGGCCGGTGGTGGCCCGGCAAGCCTTCCCTGGTGGCCCGTGGACCTTGCAGACATTGTACCCGAGTTTTTCTTTCTTTCTTTTTTAAAGATGTCTGCAGCCAGAGCGCAACTCAGACTCTGCTGCTCTGTGGGGGCCGGGTGATTCCCGCCATTATCAGAGTGGGGCTGCAGGGGCGCTGAGAGGTGAACAAAGCCTCATTAACATGTCAATGGTCTTTTAAAGACCTGTGAAGAGCTTGGGTGCAGCAGTGTGTGTGCACCTGGAAGCTGTCACAGCCCGGGCACACACAGGCAGGGTGAGGAGGGAAAGCGAGGGAGGGAGGGAGAGCAAGCGAGGGAGCGAGGGAGAGTGAGGGAGGGAGAAGGAGGGAGAGCAAGCGAGGGTGAGCGAGGGAGGGAGACCGAGCGAGGGAGAGCGAGGGAGAGAGAGTGAGGGAGGGAGAGGGAGGGAGCGCAAGCGAGGGAGAGTGAGGGAGGGAGAGCGAGCGAGGGAGGGAGGGAGAGCGAGGGAGGGAGAGCGAGGGAGAGAGAGTGAGGGAAGGAGGGAGAGTGAGGGAGGGAGGGAGAGCAAGCGAGGGAGAGGGAGGGAGAGTGATGGAAGGGTGGGAGCGTGAGGGAGGGAGAGCGAGGGAGGGAGAGCAAGCGAGGGAGAGCGAGGGAGAGCAAGCAAGGGGGAGGGAGGGAGAGCGAGGTAGAGCGAGGGAGAGCAAGCGAGGGAGGGAGAGGGAGGGAGAGCGAGGTAGAGCGAGGGAGGGAGAGCAAGCGAGGGAGCGAAGGAGGGAGGGAGAGCAAGCAAGGGAGAGCGAGGGAGGGAGAGTGAGGGAGGGAGGGAGAGCAAGAGACGGAGCGAGGGGGAAGAGGGAGCGTGAGGGAGGGAGAGCGAGGGAGGGAGAGGGAGAGCAAGCGAGGGAGAGCGAGAGAGAGGGAGCGAGGGAGGGAGAGCGAGGGAGGGGGAGCGAGGGAGGGAGAGCGAGGGATGGAGAGCGAGGGAGGGAGATCAAGCGAGGGAGAGCAAGAGAGGGAGGGAGAGCATGGGAGGGAGAGCGAGGGAGGGAGGGAGAGCGAGGGAGGGAGAGCGAGGGAGGGAGGGAGAGCGAGGGAAGGAGAGCGAGGGAGGGAGACAGAGCGAGGCAGACAGAGCGAGGGAGAGAGACAGAAGGAGAGAGAGGGGGAAGGAGCGAGAGGGAGACCTCAGAGTGAAGGGGCGGGAACAAGAGAGAGAGACCTCAGAGTGAGGGAGAGGGAAGGAGAGAGAGGGAGACCTCAGAGTGAGGGAGACAGAGGGTGGGAGACAGAGGGAGGGAGACCTCAGAGTGAGGGAGAGGAGAGAGAGGGAGACCTCAGAGAGAGGGAGAGCTCAGAGTGAGGGGGAGGGAAGGAGAGAGGGAGAACTTAGAGTGAGGGACACCTCAGAGTGAGGGAGAGGGAAGAAGAGAGAGGGAAATAAAGGTGAGGGAGAGGGAAATGGAGTGAGGGAGAGGGAAATAGAGTGAGGGAAAGGGAAATAGAGTGAGGCAGAAGGAAACAGAGAGAGAGGGAGACAAAGGGAATGAGGGAGAGGGAAGGAGAGAGTGGGAAATAGAGTGAGGGAGAGGGAAATAGAGTGAGGGAGAGGGAAATAGACTGAGTGAGAAGGAAACAGAGAGAGAGTGAGACAGTCAGGGTGAGTGAGATAGAGGAAGAGATGGAGTGAGACAGTCAGAGTGAATGAGACAGAGGGAGAGATGGAGAGAGGGAGTGAGAGAGTCAGAGTGAGTGAGACAGAGGGAGAGACAGAGAGAGAGGGAGAGAGAGGATGGGAGGGAGGGGGAGAGGGAGAGGGAGAAAGAGAAAGAGAGAGAGAGATGTGTGTATGCCGGGTCTGGTGGCTCAGTGGGCGAAGGCGTCCGTTGCAGGGACCTGTGATCAACCTCATGGTCACAGTTTTTTTTAGCTCTAGCCCCGCCCCCTTCCCCACTGACCCCGCCCCCACTGGTGCGGCCCTCGGACACAAACCAAGAAAGTTTGTGAGTACCCATGCCCTAGTGGGCTAACCCTTTAATTGGATGCCAGTTTCCTTAAGAGTCACAGGTGCCAACCGGGCTCCAGTCTCTCCCTCGGATAAACATCCTGTGATGCTGGGCGGATCACCTATTCTAAAAAAAAGAAACACACAAAAAAACATATATTTAATATAGGGAATGTCAAGGAGAGAAAATCTCCGGATCTCACGGGAGGTATAGGTAGCTCACGGGCCCAACTGCCCCTATTAGAATGAGTGACCGGGTTTGAGTTCCAGCGCCGGATCGCAACTCTTTTATCCTGGGCACTTCAACTAATAGGTCCCTGTGCCGAGTGCGTAATTATATATTTTAGACTTTAATCTCCCTCCAGCAGGGGTTTCGGTCACGTAGATGGACACTTTGGTTTGTCATCGAAAGTCAATGCAACAAAAGTTTTTTATGCTGCGGCGTTAGGGGAGGTTAATTACTTCACTGTGCCAGCCACAAGTGTGGTTAGTGTGATTTCTGTCTGAATGTTGTTAGGGTAGGTTGGATGTGTTGACAAATGTGGGGTCCATCAAAAACAGGTCATTTCACTATGTGGAATGCTAAATGATTTAATGGATACCTGTATCTACCGGAACAAACACGTCCCAGACTCGCACAACGTAAAACAATGCATTCCAAGGATTATGTAGGCAGTGAGTATATAAATACTGATATGTGACGTGGCACATAGCTCCTCCTTTTAGGGCAGGATAGGTAGAGCAGGGTACTCGGAGACCAGGTAACGTAGGTCGACTCCCGCGTCGACGGTACAAAGTGATCCCTGGCAGGTCTTAAAATCCCCTCCGGGATTAAATAAATGAAATATATTCAGCAAAACAATTTTTAAAAAAACAATGCCTCGAAGATTATCTTTTCGAGACATTCCACAGCCTGGGGCCTTATTTATGAAGGACTTGCGCCGTCGGTGCGTCACTTTTAACATGGGAAAAAGTGACGCACCGGCGGCGCAAGTCCTTCATAAATAAGGCCCTGATGTCTAGCTTAAGAACAGATTGGCAGCAACTTGACCTGGGGGAAGACTTGCTACTATCAAGTAATGAGCCAGATAGGGTGCTGTGACCAATTAGCCCATGATCCTGTACATGCCGCAACACATTTGCGTTTGGCTGGCTACGCCTCGATCCGCAAGCGTGGCAGATTTCCACTAATGGCGATGCATTCACCGGGGCAGTACAGGCCATGTATTTTCAAATGGCTGGTGAACCCCGAGGTGAGTGCAGTCATTGAGCACCCCTTTAACCTACTCAAGTGCAATGGTGACAGGCAACACTACGAAGGACAATGCAGTGGCATGCAATTTGCAAGGCCTTTTGGCATTGTAATTATACTTTCCGTTGTTATGCAGGATACCGGGCCGGATAGTGTTTCCAGTGCCCCTGCAGCACCGTGAGAGTTACACAAGGATCGGGCTTGTGAAAAATGTGAAATGCAGCTGAATCTGCGTAAACTGCTTTTGTGGTTAGCAAACAAGTCCTCTGCAATTTGCTTACACTTCCAGCTTCACAAAACATTAATGCAAGGTAGAAGAGCTTCTGTTTCAAGAGCTCATGGGTCCGTGCGATTCCAAGTCAAGTTCAAGTTCAGGAATTTGTATAGCGCACTACTCACCCAGAGGGTCTCAAGGCGCTTGTGGGAGGGGGTGCATTATTTATCGAATAACCAGGTTTTAAGTTCCTTTCTGAAGGAAATGTGGTTCAGTGTGAGGCGGAGGTGAGTGGGGAGAGAATTCCAGGTCTTGGCCGCCAGGTAGGAGAAGGATCTTCCTCCCATGGTGGATCTGTGGATGCGCGGAACTGCGGCGAGGGCTGGATTGAGGATCTTAGTTGCCGGGTGGGTGTGTAGAAGGACAGTCGTGTGTTGAGACATTCGGGTCCTAGTTTGTAGAGGGCCTTGTGTGCGTGGGTGGGGAGACGGAACGTTATTCTCTTGTTGACAGGAAGCCAGTGGAGGTCTTTCAGGTGGCCGGTAATGTGAGCTTGGCGAGGGATGTCCAATATGAGTCTGGCTGATGCATTTTGGATGCGTTGGAGTTTTTTCTGTATTTTGGCTGTGGTTCCGGCGTAGAGGGTATTTCCATAGTCCAGGCGGCTAGTGACCAGTGCGTGGGTGACAGTCTTTCTTGTTTCGGTGGGGATCCAACGGAAGATTTTTTTGAGCATATGAAGTACGTTGAAGCAAGAGGATGAGACGGCGTTGACTTGTCTGGTCATCGATAGGGAGGAGTCTAGGATGAAGCCTAGTTACGTGCATGGTCTGTAGGTATGGGTGCTGTGCCCAGTGCCGATGGCCACCATGAGTCGTCCCAGGCAGAGGGGGATGACCCTAGGATGAGGACTTCCGTTTTGTCTGAGTTAAAGTTTTAGGCGGCTGTTTTTAATCCATTCGGCTACTTTTTTCATGCCTTCATGAAGATTGGTTTTGGCGGTTTTAGGGTCTTTGGTGAGGGAAAGGATCAGCTGGGTGTCGTCAGCGTAGGAGATGATGTTGAAGTTGTGTTGTCACACGATGGATGCGAGGGGACTCATGTAAACGTTGAAGAGGGTGGGACTGAGTGATGATCCTTGTGGTACTCCGCAGATGACTTCGGTGGCCTCTGATTTGAATGGGGGGAGTCGGACTCTCTGGGTTCTCCCAGCGAGGGACGAGATGATCCAGGCCAAGGCTTTTCCTTGTATTCCGACGTTGCTGAGGGTGCTGTGACAGACTGTGTCGAAGGCGGCGGAGAGGTCGAGTAGGATGAGGGCAACTGTTTCTCCGTTGTCCAGTAGCGATCGGATGTTGTCTGTCGCTGCAATGAGAACGGTTTCGGTGCTGTGTTTGGCTCGAAAGCCGGACTGTGAGGAGTCGAGGGAGTTGTTGGATTCAAGGAAGGCGGCGAGCTGGCTATTGACGGCTTTCTCAATGACTTTGGCAGGGAATGGGAGGAGGGAAGTGGGGCGGTAGTTCTTAAGTTCAGAGGGGTCTGCAGTGGGTTTCTTCAGGAGAGCGCTGAGCTCGGTGTGTTTCCAGCTTTCTGAGAAAGGTGGCGGAGTTGAAGGAGCAGTTGATGACATCACAGAGATGGGGTGCGATGATGGAGTCTGCTTTGTTGAAGATGTGGTGGGGACAGGGGTCGGTTGGCGAGCCTGAATGGATGGAGTTCTTTAGGCGGATGGTGTCTTCAGTGGTGATTGGGTTCCAGGCGCTAAGGTTGCTAGAGATCGGTTTAGTTTCGGAGGTGGGTGGAGTGGACTGTTCTTTGGAAATGTTCTTAAAGCTGTTATGTATGTCGGCGATTTTGTTGTAGAAGAAAGAGGATAACGAATCGCAGAGGTCTTGGGAGGGAGTAATGTCGTTTGAGGCTGCGGTGGGGTTGGTAAATTCTTTGACGATGTTGAAAAGTTCCTTGCTGTTATGGGCGTTGTTGTCGAGTCGATCCTTAACCTCTTAAGTGCTGCGTCAGGGCGTTGGCCGACGGCAGCACTACCTCCCCAGTGCTGCGCACGACCATTGGACGTCCATTCAGCACTAGTTCCAATGGACAGCGCAGCACTGGGGAGGGATATTTGCGCCACATCTAAGGTGTTAAAAGCTGATTTCTTGGTGGATCGGATCAATTGGTGGTGTTTGCGGGTGGCTGCCTTGAAGGTGGTCAGGTTGTCAGTGGTTGGGTTTTTTCTCCATTTTTCTCGAGAGTACGGCATAGTTTCTTGGATTTCTTGAGGTCATCGTTGAACCAGGGGGCCTTTTTGCTACCCTGTTTGGTTTGGTGGTTTTTCAAGGGTGCTAATTCGTCAGCGCTGTGAGTGATCCATTGTTTGAGTTTGGTGGCAGCTTCGTTTGGGTCCGATGAGAGGGTGGGAGGGTTTTGGATGAGCGAGGTGAGGAGTTGGTCGGTGGTGATTTTGTTACAGTTTCTTCGCGGAATAGGTTGTGGGGGGTTGTGGGTCGTGGTAGTTTTGTATCTGAAGTGAACACAGCTGTGGTCTGTCCAATGGAGAGCTGTGGTGTGATCGAAGGAGATGTGTTTGCAGGAGGTGAAGATAGAGTCGAGCGTATGTCCGGCTACATGGGTGGGGGTGTTAACGAGTTGTTTGAGTCCGAGATTGGCCATGTTATCCAGAAGGGTGGTGGTGTTGCTGTCGTTTTTCTTTTCCAGGTGGAAGTTGAGGTCTCCCAGTAGAATGTAGTTCTCGGAGGGGAGGGCATGTGGGTTGATGAAATCAGTGATGGCTTTCCTGAATTGATTACGGGTTCCTGGTGGTCTGTAGATGAGGGTGCCTCTAAGTGTGGTCCTGGGGTCGGTGTGGATCTGGGAGTGGAGGTGTTCGGCGGTTGCAAGGTTATCGTCGAAGCTGGTCGTGATTCTGATGGTGTTCTTATGGACGATGGCGATGCCTCCTCCTGTTTGGTTGGTGCGGGCTTTTCGGATGATCTTGTAAGCATCCGGGATGGCTATGGCGATGTCGGATGCTGATGATGCGTTCATCCAGGTTTCTGCAAGGAAGGCGATGTCCGGTGATGCAGTGTCGAGTAGGTCCCAGAGTTCAGTGGCGTGTCTGTGGACTGAGCGGGTGTTCAGCAGGATGCACTTCAGGTGGTTAGGGTCGGAGCTGTGTTTGGAGGTCATGGATTTGGTGTGGGTCTTCATGCAGGCGAACTTGCAGGAGTGGCAGGCGAAGCGACCGTGGGTACGTCCTGGGGCAGCTTCGTAGCATTGTGGTGTGCGTCCGTCATTACACCAGGCTCATCTCTCAAATGCACATGGCCTAGGAAAGCATATGGTGAGATTCTTGGAATTTACGGCAGAGGTCACCTGCACGGATGTAGGGCAGATCGAGTCAAACCAATATATGAATTGGGAACAGTTTTACAAAGTGATACTGTATGTTTGATTTCGTTGACCGAGCTTTCATGGCACTCATCCCACTTATCAACTATACGCAAGTGGGTCCCTCCTCTCCACATGACCAGAGCCCCATCACCTCACCAGTGTAAGGATGAAGGCAGTATTCCAGCACAGACATTGTAGTGTAGTTCCTAGTTTCCCACTAGGCCCTGCGCTTTGGAATAACATAAACAGTAGTATCGACGTAGAAGTGCGGATCTTCCAGGCCTCCACTGACTATGCTAAACTTAATTGGGTGTGTTACCAACTAGCTCAGAGGTCACTGGAAACTTTCTTCTCTGCATGGGAAGTGATCAGCTTCCCTGGCACAGACAAGAAGGGATTCAGCTTTCCAACAACCGTGCAACATGACAACTTTGCTCCTCAGATCAAGAGTCAATCTCTAGGGTCGTGTGAAACAATAGACAGGTATTTCACTCAGTCAGGTTAGTGCAGTTTACTTTCACAATATGTACAGAATAGAGAGACGGGCGTTCGTCAATAAAGGGTTAACATTTTATTGAACAGTCTTTCTTCTCGGACAAGAGAAATGTATTGCCACAATTGCAAGACTTGTTATTATAAAAAGTACGTACAGTAAGATAAGGATTGCGAAATAATACTGTAAAAGCATTGATATGGTTTCTTAGCCATACAATGGTTTAAAAGTAATAAAACATATATACAGTCATATATACATTAGGCTAAAATACTCAACTGGTGCTTCTAACTAAGCCTACCCCAGTGTGCCTGGCCTAAGCCTAACACGTGGAAGGGGAGTAAGTAAGTAGCTTTAAGTTAAGTTGGTTTTGCCAAGGTTTGCTTCAAGAATTCTCATCTAAGGGTTTAGTCAACACCATACCTCTGAATAGAATGATGGAGGTCTGGTATCTCCTTCAGGAGGCACTCGGTATCCCAGTCACCCGCGAGGGCAGACTAGAAACGCTGGAGCTGGATTTCTCAGCAGAAGAAATGCAGTGTCTCTCTTCAGCGCGTCGAGGAAGGAGGGGGGACAGCGTCCGCGGGTAGCTTGGCATCTGCTGGGCTCTTCGCAGAGGGACGGCTGTTCAGCTCTTAAGTTCACCACACCATCGTTCGCGCTTTAGCAGCGATAATGGTATCAGTAGCTTCACCACCAAAGGGACAGCAGCAGCATCAGCGTACTGCATACAGCATACAACAGCAATGGGACATCAGCAATTGCTTAAGGAAACGTTGGTAGTATTTATACCTGACAGGTGCCTGGTTTGGCGCAAGTTTGCTGGACATAAGACGTCAATTAAAGATGTCACTAGGAAGTGATAGCTATCAGTTGCTCATTAGAGTTCCATTACTAATCAAAACACAGCAAGCGGGGATTTCCAGGTTTGCTGAGTTTTTATCTTGGTGAAGAACTCGGAGTGTTAATCTAGGAATATCAGATAGTGACTTCTGCTCTGTCATTGCACTAATTGGTTGCAAAGGAAGTGGCAGAGAACTATGCTGGAATGTGGCTCTGTTCGTGTGAGGCCAGAGATGACTTTCTGAATATCGCACTTGAACGGTTATGCCAATATAGGGAATTTGTAGCCGAATAGGGGCATAAGGTCACAGTATCGATCAGGAACCTAGATAAACACGCAACACCCACTCCACGTTTTCATGTCCATCAAATTACTAAAACTAGAGCAATAGGATGCATGTGTAACATTGCCCACCCCAAAATACATAAATGCATTCAAAATAGGCGTATAATGTAATACGTGAAATTTAGGTACTGTACGTTTTTGAAGCATAGAAATCATTCAAAAATTATTGCATATGAAATCAATGAACGATTATGCAAAAAGAATTACACATGAAATATCTCTGAAACAGAAGAAGGGCGAGATAAATCATCACATATAAATGCATTGCAATAAATGTGCGCTAGAGGCTGATGTAAGTTGTTATGTCTCTAGATGTGTTTAGAAATAGAAGTTTGAAGCTTCTGTTCTCTAAGAATAGTTTTTACCTTAAGCAAAGAATTGTTTGTGCCAAAAAAGGGTCAATATAAAAAAATATCCAATTCAAAAGAATTATTGCTTGAACGGGGAAATAGAGTTCCAACGCTTTTTGCAGTTTTTGTTGATCAAAACTGAAGGCCGAATTCAGAGTTCATGGGAACGCTGTGTGTCGGAAAGCTTCTCAAAAGTTATTGTTTCTGTACGGGTGAGAACATCGTATCAGACAGGCTCTCAAAGAATTGGTCTACAAAATCAGGTGACAGTTCAACCAAATTCGATATTGCTGTAACTTGGCAGGTGTGAGAATGATTGCTGTCATCATAGTCGGGTTCAGCAATGCTCACGGAAGGTCGTACCTGGGTGATGCTGCTTTTGTCACTCGCTCCACTGTTACCACCTAGTCGTAGTACAGGAGTCTCAACGAATGCTGTCATCAGGATTGGTAGCCGCTGGGGACAACACAATGCGTGAGCCGTTATTGGACTGAGCAAAGTATCGACGTCCATTGGTACTGCTGATGGAAGTGAAAGACAGATGTCCAACACGCATTCATCTCCGCATAGCATACATCGAAGTACCGGTAAGATACAGTTCTGCCATATAGGTCTGAATGAAAGGAACCAGGTCATGTTTAGATCTCTCAGCCTGGCCAATCCAAGGACGTTAGTTATCCTGTCCCGGTAGCGCATTGCTAGGATTGTCTCTTCCATTCCCATGGGAGCTATGTCTGAGTTTCAGCTTGCCATAACGAAGCAGGAGGGTCAAAAATAAAATCCCTGCAACGAGTCCCAAAAATAGTGGTATGCCGCCAAAAACAGAGTGTACAAAATTAGGAACGATTCCCAAAATTGCTTGAAAGGGTGTTAGCAGTCCCGTAAAAATCGTCTTAAATATGCCTGGGATGCTCGTGGCACTAGACATGTTAAGGAGTTGGCTGAGCATTTCTACGAAATGCACGGGGCAATTTGTTGATAAAAGTTCATGAACTTCAGTAGCTGTCCTTGCAACTAGAAGATCATACGTCTCTTTTGATGACGTTATAGGCACTGTTGTCTGCAAAAGCACAGACTTCATTTTGCTTAAAGTATCAATTCGTATAGAATAGAGATTCAGACGAGGCCAGATGGGAGTCACTGTGTCTGCAGGCCCACTCGGGAACAATGCCTGCATACAGCATTTGACCATGGATGTTACACTTACTAGATAACTTTTCCCTGGCACAAGGCCACAACATCTGTGATCCGTTCTAAGAATGTAACTCCCGTTTGCAAGTTGCATAAAGAAGGGCTCTATCTGAGTTGCAGGTGTGACAAGCTGGTGGCATGAAAGGTTGTTAGAATTTCCATCACATGCTCCGTGTAAATTAATACCCTGACACAAAAGTATACCGCTTAGTGAATGTTTACAATTTTCACCACTAAGAAATACATTTTTGTCGCTGTCACTATAGCAAGAATGTGTGTATGGTAATTTCCATTCTGATTTTACATATCCTTTACCCAATTGTTCATACTGGCCAGCAGGTATGTATTCAAGGCACTTTTTAAATCGGAAAGTTGTTATCGGAATAGTGATAATTCCGTGTATTATCCATTCAATGACAGGATTCTCTGACATTGTCAATGGTAATCTCTCAAGTTTTTCGATGCTCAGGATTGTATAGTCTGCTCCTTTCTGTGCCAAACTGATCTGTTTATCAGTAAGGTTAAAAATGGAAAATAATGACGTTGTGTTGATTAAACGCCAAGGCACATAGCCTGAACGAAGATTTTGCAGCGTCCAGCCTAATTGTATAATAGAACGTAATTGAGATTGGCCATGTTGTAACATTAGCAAGTCTCTATCTATCACATCAAAGGCAGAGGATACAATATTGTCCAATGAATATATTCTGGAAGACAGAGTCATTAACCCATTGTCTACTACAGAAAGTGATTTTTCCAAATTAATACGATCAATTTCTCGTATTTTTTCAGCTGTTTCAATTTGTTTGACTTTCCAAGCCTCGTTGTAAGCAGCATAGATACTGGTCGCTATGAAACGCTTTTGACGCTGTTTGCGTGGTCCAAGAATGAAATCGCGCAAATCAGCACCATCTTTTAGTAAAGACAAGTGTTGCTTAATTTCAGCCAGTGTAAATGATGTTAGCCATTCAAGGCAGAGTTTCCCTACACTGTATGTTGTTATTATCCCTGGATGTTGTCTCTGGGAGTATCTCGGGTCTAGTCTGGTCATTTTTAACCCCTGTGTTTTATTCAGGAATCTATCTTGACATCTGTTTGTGTCAGTAGGCCAGATTAACCACTTTTTCCAATCAGGATGTGTTCTGTTAAAATGTAAAATTTGTGACACGTCTAACTCAATATCTGTAGTTGCATTTCAGGTATTGGCTTTGGAATAGATGTTGTTTTAAGCTCTTTGATCTTAGCTAGGCCAAGACAAGATGTTTGGTGTATTGTGTCATTTAAAAACAACATTTGTTCTGGTATCATGCAGGTTCTAAATAGTGCTTCAATGCCTTGTACCTGCCAATCTTTAGTACCCCAAATTGTTTTCGTTTCAATGTTATCTTTCCAATAATCAAAACCAAATGTCATCATTTTGTCATAAAATGCTTCTGAATATATCAATTTAGAATTTGTCAGCATTGTTTTCATTCCTGTTTTATCTAACAGTTTGTAATAAAACGTTTCTGCATCACTGGTGTTAAACCCTGAGAAGTATTTGAATTTCTCAAAAAAATGCTTTAGAACTGCTTTTAGGTGGTGTAGCACAATGTTCCCATTGATTATACATAAAAACATTTCTAGGCTGTGCAGATTTATGCAAGTAATGATCACCATAATGTGTGTAACAGAATAACAGAATAACTGCTCATAACTAGATGAACCTTGTAAATAATCATGATCTGCGAATCTAGCTGACATTACTAAATCAGACATCATGTCATTAATACTGTTAAAGTCCCAATCATCAGAGAATGTACTAGGTGTTACAAAGTCACCTAAGGGAACCTTCAGTTGATGAGGATACTTCAGGATTTCGACCGGACCATATATCTCATAGTCTGTTTTCTCCCATACTACCCCACCGGGTATTGGAATTGCTGTGACATTTACTGTTGACAGTTCTCTTTTCTTCACGTGGGATGATCTGTGTGGTTTCAGGACTAGGTTGATGTTCTGACTTGCTGTGTCCATTGTACTATATTTTCCCTCAATGAATTTTCCCAAACACAGTACCATGATGAGCCAAAGGAGGAGGAGAAATACACCTAGACCGAACCAGAACTCTAACCAAGGTGAAATAAGGTAGATTTCCTTCAGTTGATGAAAGAGTTCAGTTGCTTTTTCTTTAAAAGTCTGTTTTGTTTCTGGCATCACTTCGGGGTCGTTTTGATCTTCAGAGAAGTTGTCGAAGTTGATGAAATAACCAGAGGCAGTTCTGTCGATTGATGGGATTGTTCTCTCAATCTGTCTCTCAGTAGCAGATTCTGATGCCACATTATTGTAGACTGGTGTTTCCTGACGAACTGTTTCAATCTGTGTCTCAAGAGGCACGAGTTCCATGGCATTATTGCATAGTCCTTCACCGTGCACTGCAGGCTGATCGAATGTGATTAGTCTTTCAGTTTGAACCTCTTGGATTGTTGCAAGTTTGGGTATTCTGTTGTTTCTTGGGAGTCCACTGGGCCTACTGTTGATTATAGGCCACATGCTTGTGGTTTTACCAGGTCGATAGACACAACTCTGTTCTCCTTTTTACCAGCAAGGGGCGGTAGCACAACTGATCTTGTTCCAGTGACTGCCAAGACAGGTACTGCTTTTCTGTAAGAAGGCCCAAATTCCTTCTTCACCGCGATCTTTTCTCTGACTAGATCCCCAATCTTTGGAATCCAGACAGGCCTTGCTGGGGCTGTTGCTTTTGGTGCCTCGTCAGTGGTATCTGGCTGTTGCTTTAACTTTATGTTGCTTAAGGATTTTCTTGTTTCATTCAGTTCCTGTAAAACAGCCAAACGATCTTTGATGTCAAAGTCTGTTCTTTTTTCTTGTACCACTGACATCTGACTATCGAGGTCCTGAATGTTCATTCTAATTCCGAACAATAGTTCCTATGGGCTGAAACCTTTTAGAGAATTTCTTGGCAAGTTATTAAGACTAGTTTGGACACCTATTAAATGTTTGACCCACCCAGCGCCTGAACCTAATACCTTCGCTGTTATAGATCGCTTTATGTCCCGGTTTTTTCTTTCTACCACACTATTCCCTTCGGGGTGCGACGGACAAGAATACCGCAACCCAATTCCCATGCTGGCCATGGCCTCCTTATAGGCTCGAGAGCTGAAAGCAGGACCCTGGTCAGAATGGAACGTGGTAATTGCGTATGTGCCGATAAAGACTCGCAAATCTTTTATAACCGTTCTAGCGTCAGCAGAGCGCTGGGGCCACATCCATATGAACCTCGTACAGGAATCCACTGCTACCATGATATATCTATAGTTGCCGTCCCTTTGTAGGGGACCACAGTGGTCCAAGTAAACACATGCAAATGGTTTATCCGAGATAAGAAGGGGTGTCTGCGCTGGTCGTTTTACTGTTGATACTTTTATCCTTTGGCATATATCGCATTCTAATACATACTTTTTAGTTTGTATTCCCAAGCGAGGCCACCAATATCTCTGTTTTAATAGTGATATTGTTGCGGAAACGCCAGCGTGTGCAGAGGCAAGCCCTTCGTGTGCCGCTTTTATTAGTTCTAACCTGTGTTCCCTGTTTGGAATTACCCTATCCCCACTCCAGGGATTCGAGCAAAAGGAACATTATTCGTATCTGTTGAATATAAGTACTTTTCTGGAAAGCCTTTTGGGAGTGTTTTCTTATCATTTTTTACTGACGCACTGACAGCTTGTAGAATATCTCTGTCTATTTTTGTTTGTGACCGAGTTATCGCAGCTACGGAAGCCGTTTGCACAGCTGCCTTCGCGGCTTCATCAGCCAATGAATTCCCTGCAACGTGAACGCCATCACGTTGATGACTCAGAGTGTGTATCACGTGAGTCTTTTGTAGTTCTTTTTGCAAAAGAACTACCTGTTCCCAAAGCATTTTATGCTTTATTGTGCCACCTTTTGCATCTTTGAAACCGTTTTCCACCCAATTCTGCAAGTATTCATTATAAGATTGTACGCAATAAAAAGAATCGCACACTATTAGTGTGGGGAATTCGCGATCGGTATTTTCTAGCACCATCTTAAATGCTACTAATTCAGCTCGTTGAGCCGAGCAATCTCCTAGAGATTGTGTTTTGGTGACCATTGGTCTAAATTTACCTTTGTGCCAGCGACCTTTAACAATCGCGCACGCAGCACTGTAAGCTTGTTTACCCCCAACTGCGGGTTGTGCTGATCCGTCAGTATATATAATACTTCCGTATTCTTCGAGAGGCAGGATTTCAATTGGCAGAGGACATTCATATTCATATTGTAAAAATTCCTGTGTTTTTAAGTTAGGATCAAATTCGTAAACTACGTCTGTTGCAGCAAGAGAATTAACCCACTGAATCCATCTCGGATGCAAAGCTTTAGCATTAGGAATGCTTGCTTTAGTTACCGCTTCTAAAGCCGGTATAGGTGTTACGATTATTATTCGTTTACCTTGTGCTAGGGGCCTTTCTTTTGCTACAGCAGTCTGAACCGCAGTTAGAATTTTCTCAGTTGAACTGAATTTTATTTCAGCCTTTGTGTACAAATGTGATTTGTAAGCTATTGGTACCTTTTCTCCCTCATTAGAGGTTAGGTACGTGAATCGCATCTTCCTGGGATGACTCGGATTACAAGATCTCTTGTATTGTCACGTGTATCTAATTTAGTTTTTGATAACATGTCTGTTTGAAGTGATCTCAAAATTTCTGTGTGTTTTTGAGTCCAATTGATTTGTTTAAAATCAGGTTTAATTAGTTCGTAGAGAGGTTTAACCCTTTCTGCGTAATTTAGAATGTATGTTCTTCCGAAATTCAGAAAACCTAGTATGGATTGTAAATTCTTCAGCGTTTTTGGAGCTTGGAGTACAGCGCACTTCTCTAAGAAGTTGTCCGCTAGGCTTTTCCCTTCACTTGATAATTCGTACCCTAAGAATAGTACTGTTAGATGGGCAATTCGGGACTTTTTAAAGTTGAATTTGTAACCCTCTGCTGCGAACCCAAGTATAATGGTGTTCACTCTTTTCAAGTGAGTATCCAAGTCGTCGTCTGTGAGATAGATATCATCTACGTAAGATAATGCCTCATCATCATAGATTTGTAGTAACTCTGTTACCCTAGCTGAGAATAGTCCTGGGCTGTTCTTGAACCCCTGTGGGAGTCGACAGAATTTTTTCTGCGACCCAAATGCAGAGAAAGCGGTCAAATATCTGCTTTCTGGTGCAATGTTTTGACAAAAGAAACCATTAGATATGTCTAATGTCGTTTTATATTTTTTCCTAACTATGTTATTCATTAGGGCTGCACTATGCGAGTTTTGTACTGCAAAAGTTTTACAACATGTATTAAGATGTCTGTAGTCCAAAACTAGACGATATGAATTTTCTGGCTTGGAGACAGGAAACAAAGGATTGTTCATTTGAGAGGTGCATGTTTCAATCACCCCATGGTATTGAAGTTGATCTAAGATCTCCCTGACCTGTTTTTTAGCTTCTTGCTTTATGGGATACTGCCGTTGGGCAGTTGGTTCACTTTTTAATTGGATTTTGTGAGGCGGTGAGTCCTCATCCCATCCTACATGATTTTTATATAATGCCGGAGCCTGGGCTACTGCCCATTTCCTTGCATAAGTATATTTTTTGTGAATCGGAATGTGATTCGAGAAGGCAGGCATAATCACTTCTTCGCCACGAGGGCACTCCCTGACAAACTCTGGGGGCCAATCTTTTTCAGCTAACAGAATATCGTAGCCTTTTGAGAGTTTATCCCAAAGTAGACCTCTTATTTTCCTAGTCTTATCACCCTCTATACGCAATGTTATTTCGTATATTTTATGGGGCTCGCTAAGTCTGGTGTCGGCAGTTTCAACCTGAATGTATTCATTCGTGTCCACTGTCTCCAGATGACTCATCAAGATCTTGCGCGCTATACTGATTTCTGCTGCACTGTCCAACATTGTCAATGCCCACTCCCCGTTTTTCAACTGTGTCCTCAGTATTCTCGGCATGGTTGATTACTCTAATACTGGCGACCTTCTTTTTCTGAAATTGAGATTTTTTACTCTGAGCAAGTTCCTTGTCTTTGGACTTGGTGTGCTCTCCTGGGTCTGACCGTCCTCTTCTTTCCGATTTCTGTGGAAAAGATCGAGAGGAACGTGTATCAATACTTTGATATCTATCAGGTTTTTTCAGATTATCCCTATTTCTAAGGTTATATCTTTTCTCAGAGGGCTCCCTCTGGGGAGACTGGTGTTCTCGAGTCGGAGTTCTTTCCCTCCGTCGAGGAGACCTTCCTCTGGACTGGAAAACTTTTTCCTTGGGAGTGGATTTCCATCCCAGCTCTTTTTAGGAGTGTTTGAATTATTTTTAATAAATAATTTTTCAGGATTTTCGAGCAGTTGGGGCTTAACTGGTTTCCCACCCAAGCTGTCTCTACCTAATTCTTCATAGCATTTTTCTATGATTCTGGCAAGCTCAATTGGATCATTTATATCTGTTTCCTTCAACTTCTGGCGAATCGCCACAGATGCTGCTTCTCCTTTAATGTTGGCTAGTAATATAGCCGAGACCTGCTTGAAGTCTTTCAGTAATTTCATACCTAGATTTAAAGCGGGCTCTGGACCGTATTCATTTTGAATCTGTTTTAGCACTTCTGGTATTACCGCCATAGACGGAACACCGTGTGTTTTTGTGTAAATGGAAGCAAAGACTGTACCCCAAGAGTCACAGTCCTCCACGTGTGGTGCGATTCCCATAGGAAGGCAGATGGTCAAGATTCTGTGTTTCTCTATAGGGGTAGTATCAGGAAATACTGCCTCTATTTGAGTGATTTTCTGTGCTAACCAGAAAGGAATTTGTTCCCGTTTTACGGGTGTTTTACCAAGACATGACTGTATGTTCTGTGGTGTAATTTTATTAGTGTTCCCCTGATGAGGGGTCAGCTGTGGTACATTAACAGCTGGCTGGACTGTTGCAGTCCGCATTACATATTGGACTAATTGCCTATGTATTTTTATTAGTGTTTTTAGCTGTACTAACAGGTCTTCTCTAGACATTCTTGCATTGTCAGGATGTGGTGTGTAGCCGGCTAGAACCGGCCACGTTGCTCCTGGTCTACCTAGTGGACCGAGCCTGGTAATATGATCATTGTGTTTTAGGGCGCCATTAAACCAGAGCAGGTGCTCTTGAAATTTAAGTGGAATTTCAATCTCCTCGAAAGGAGCGTACTCTTCCGGGGGTTCCTCTATTTTGTAATAGTGAAACTCTTTTGTTATAGCGTTTGCCGCTGGAAAGTTTATCCATGAATAGAATACCTCTGTCTGCCGATATTCGTGAGCCTCTATCACGAAAATTACTGTACCACCTTGTGGTGTCAGTCCGTTCTCTATAAGTTTTAAAGTTATAGATTTTCTTAAGTGGACCGGGATGATAATTGCACCCGGGTCTGTGTGTTCGGGACCTTGCTGAGTCGCATCTACTGCGGCCCCAGTGGTTCCGTTTTCTCCTGGCATTGTTTAAATGCAAGGTTTGCAGAGTTGGTCTCCAAGGAGACAAAGATTAGGTGCACAATATTTTGGAACACTGTATCCTTCAACGTTGAATAAACCAGAGCTTTACATAGGAATCTCTTCCTACTAAGGTCGGGCGGATTTTAACCTTTCACCCACTCCAGACGTCTATTGGAGTATTTACGGGAGAAAGGGGTCTGTGAAATATGCACGACTGAGTTACTCTAACGTCTTGCGTTAGTTTATCGCCTTACCAAACGTTTGGGCGCCATGTAGTGTAGTTCCTAGTTTCCCACTAGGCCCTGCGCATTGGAATAACATAAACAGTAGTATTGACGTAGAAGTGCGGATCTTCAAGGCCTCCACTGACTATGCTAAACTTAATTGGGTGTGTTACCAACTAGCTCAGAGGTCACTGGAAACTTTCTTCTCTGCATGGGAAGTGATCAGCTTCCCTGGCACAGACAAGAAGGGATTCAGCTTTCCAACAACCGTGCAACATGACAACTTTGCTCCTCAGATCAAGAGTCAATCTCTAGGGTCGTGTGAAACAATAGACAGGTATTTCACTCAGTCAGGTTAGTGCAGTTTACTTTCACAATATGTAGAGAATAGAGAGACGGGCGTTTGTCAATAAAGGGTTAACATTTATTGAACAGTCTTTCTTCTCGTACAAGAGAAATGTATTGCCACAATTGCAAGACTTGTTATTATAAAAAGTACGTACAGTAAGATAAGGATTGCGAAATAATACTGTAAAAGCATTGATATGGTTTCTTAGCCATACAATGGTTTAAAAGTAATAAAACATATATACAGTCATATATACATTAGGCTAAAATACTCAACTGGTGCTTCTAACTAAGCCTATCCCAGTGTGCCTGACCTAAGCCTAACACGTGGAAGGGGAGTAAGTAAGTAGCTTTAAGTTAAGTTGGTTTTGCCAAGGTTTGCTTCAAGAATTCTCATCTAAGGGTTTAGTCAACACCATACCTCTGAATAGAATGATGGAGGTCTGGTATCTCCTCCAGGAGGCACTCGGTATCCCAGTCACCCGCGAGGGCAGACTAGAAACGCTGGAGCTGGATTTCTCAGCAGAAGAAATGCAGCGTCTCTCTTCAGCGCGTCGAGGAAGGAGGGGGGACAGCGTCCGCGGGCAGCTTGGCATCTGCTGGGCTCTTCGCAGAGGGACGGCTGTTCAGCTCCTAAGCTCACCACACCATCGTTTGCGCTTTAGCAGCAATAATGGTATCAGTAGCTTCACCACCAAAGGGACAGCAGCAGCATCAGCGTACTGCATACAGCATACAACAGCAATGGGACACCAGCAATTGCTTAAGGCAACATTGGTAGTATTTATACCTGACAGGTGCCTGGTTTGACGCAAGTTTGCTGGACATAAGACGTCAATTAAAGATGTCACTAGGAAGTGATAGCTATCAGTTGCTCATTAGAGTTCCATTACTAATCAAAACACAGCAAGCGGGGATTTCCAGGTTTGCTGAGTTTTTATCTTGTTGAAGAACTCGGAGTGTTAACCTAGGAATATCAGATAGTGACTTCTGCTCTGTCATTGCACTAATTGGTTGCAAAGGAAGTGGCAGAGAACTATGCTGGAATGTGGCTCTGTTCGTGTGAGGCCAGAGATGACTTTCTGAATATCGCACTTGAACGGTTATGCCAATATAGGGAATAAATGGATTTATAGCCGAATAGGGGCATAAGGTCACAGTATCGATCAGGAACCTAGATAAACACGCAACAACATGAAAAATAAATAACCTTCACTCGTATTGTGAAGTCAGAGATGTTGTAATATATGGGGAATATGGGCTCTGGGCACAGGCCCTAGCCTTTCTGGGGGCCCCCTGTTGGAGCCTGCTCAGATATGCAGAGTCCTGCACCGATGATCTTGAATATTTCTTAAAGGGATTGTTTTAAATACTGTTGTCCTTTAATTTAATTTTCATGTCAGGGATGTGTAAGAGTCTGTTGTAGACAAATGTTGTGTTGGTCAATAATGCAGTCGGAATACTGTGGGGGTCATGTGTACAATTTTACCCCTGTATTCCGGGATAAACCGTGCCCCTCCATCTAATCACACAGGGACCATAATCAAATGCCTAGTTCTGGCCACAGGTCCTGTTACATGTCTTATTAATTATTGGCAACTCCAGCCAGCCATTCGCAATGCAAGTTCAATAATGTTATCTTTCCTTCTGCACACCATGAGCACAGATTCGTCCCAAGATGAGCCTGTCTTTAGTCTGCAAGTCAAGGTTGGGGATTGCGCCATGTTCATTATATGCAAGTGAATGATGCAAGGTTTACAGATGCATCGACCGACGTATGTTCTTGCAAACGCTCCAAAGTCTCACCACTCCTTCCTTGTCTGTGTGGTAGAAAAGCCCTGGGATTTGCGGTTATTATTCTCGGACAAGAAAGTTGGGATCCGGTAATGTGACAATTTCGCCTAGCATGACAGCGTGCACAGGTTTTGCATATGTTGCTTCCAGAAGTTAGTACAAGACCAGGAAGACCGTCACCCAGGCCCTCGTCACCAGCCGACTGGACTACGGCAACGCCCTCTACGCCGGAACCACCGCCAAGCTCCAGAAGAGACTTCAGCGGATCCAGAACGCCTCAGCCAGACTCATCCTCGACATCCCACGTAACAGCCACATCTCCAGACACCTGAGAGACCTGCACTGGCTCCCCGTCAACAAAAGAATCACCTTCCGTCTCCTCACCCACGCACACAAAGCCCTACACGATCAAGGCCCGAGCTACCTCAACAACCGAATCAACTTCTACGCTCCCAAACGCCACCTCCGATCAGCCAGCCACGCCCTCGCCGCCGTCCCACGCATCCGTAGAGCGACAACAGGAGGAAGGTCCTTCTCCTACCTGGCCGCCAAGACCTGGAACTCCCTCCCGACTGACCTGCGCCTGACCCAAGACCACCTCTCCTTCAGGAAGAAGCTCAAGACATGGCTGTTCGAGCAGTAACGCCCCCCCCCCCCCAAGCGCCTTGAGACCCTATGGGTAAGTAGTGCGCTCTATAAATGTCTTTGATTGATTGATTGATTGATTGATTGACTGTCGCAATTTTCATGCGTGACATGTTTTGCTACTAGGCACTGCCTCTTCCACTGCATTAGAGGGACCCTCTCACTTCGGGCATACTGAACAGCCTGGGGGCAGAGACAGGAGTGGGTAGGGAAACTCAGAATAGAGCACTCCACGGCATACTGAGAGTAGCCTAACACAGCACAGAGCAACAGCATCTGGCAGACGATACACACCTGTACTTCCCTCTCATCTTGCCAGTGCACATTAGTCTCACAGCAGGTTGTGTATCACAAGATGAACGGGTACACGTGAATGTCAGGCATCAGTGACGCTTGTCTTAGCAGTTCGGATCCCACCACAGAGGGCAACGACAAGGCCATGGCCCCTGATGGAATATGTTTAATTTCAGTTATGTGGGATCGGAGCTTGCAATCTCATTCCAATTGCAGTCAGAAACGGAAATTGTAAAGGAAATTTGTGAATGTATTGGGCTCACTCAGCAGTGTAGTAAGTGCGAGTTTAGCACAATTTCCATAGGCCTGAAGGGTGGCACAGGCAACAAGTTTAACACAGCCAAAACAAATCCAGGTACTCAGCGGCAGATGCACAATAGACATTCATTCACAGAAACCAGCAGAAACCAGAATGACACCATTCATTTGTCCACCGTAGTTTATCAGCAAAACTGCCTACGCATGTGTCTGGTCGATGCAGTGAAGTATGTGCACTCTGTAAACAAGGGCATGTTACAGGTTGCTTCAGTTAAACTATATTCACCCACCCTATAGCCACGGCAACCAATTGGATTGGGGAAGTTGTCACCTTACAATGTCTGCTGTGGTTCAAAAGTTAGAGGAAACACTGGGTTAGAGCAGAAGTGGCTCCAGTGTATTAAACAGCATTTGGCATTCCCAGTATTCAAGAAATGGCAGGTAGCTGTACATATTGTTCTCCTCCTATTTCTACTGACTTGTCTGCTCCTTGGTATACATTAGCAGACGTTTGAGAGTGCAAGACCTCGCCTAGGATGGTGACTGTCTTAAGTTTGATGGACACGTCCAAAATGGGTCATATTTACTGAACCTGTGAAGTTAATCAATTGCCTGTGCATAGTTTGACTCCTATACACAGTATCACATTAATTGAAATAATTGCTGTGTTGACTTGTGTGATCAGCGGACGCTCATGCATCAGCAGTGAGTGTTGCTATGCTATAAGGATATAAAGGTTAAATACGACTGCCAGGTACCGATGGGGTGTCAGCGTTTTGGCCTCTTACCGGTTAAAAGGTGAGTTTAAAGGGCACATGAGGGGTCATGGCAAAGGAAACCTGGACAGATTTATCTTTTTGGTCTGGTGGTGGGTTTGACCTCATGGTCAGAGGATCTAACCCCCGGTGGGCTCAATCAACCTTTCATCCTACTGTGGTTGTTAAAATGAACATCAGGGAGCAGGGTAATTTATATTGCTTATTCAGCAGCAGCATGACTACGGGAGCACTTGCACTTCACAAATATACAAGTGTCATGTTGTCCAACAAGTGCTATACTCTGATCACTGGGTGAGAGGAAAGTAGGGCGGGCTGGATATAACTCCGACTTGTCATAATTAGTATCACCAAGTGGGGCATCAAACATCCCTTATTCCGTGCCACCTTGCCTATCGGAGCATGTGCGCTTCACGTATGCTCAATTAGGTTATCTCCAACAAGCACTGTACACAGATAACTGGAAGAGATGGAAATAAGGCGGGCTGGTTGTAACCATTTCTTCCACCTGCACTGGCACACCTTGTAAGGAGTGGGTGGGAAAAAGGTATTGCCCACTGCCAGACAACGTTGACAACTCAATCACACTGAGCTGAGTGTTTCAGTTCATCCAGGGCTGCACATTCACAACTCTGCAATAGGCCCCTGCAGTTGTCAGCCCCTTGAATTACCAATATTACATCCAGAGTGGATCAGATGGTTAGCCCAGCTAGCAGAGATGACACAAGAGGGATTTAGGGGCACATGGGTTTTCCATGCAGCACAGGGTTATTTTGCACATATTACCACTGTGGGGGAGCAATTTAGGTACCCCCATCAAGCATATCTAGTCAGGTACACAAGCTGTAGAGGCCGAAGGAGAGTGCTTGCCCAGATAACCACTGCATTAAAATTTCATCTAATTGTAACATTTGACTACGGCTGCTAGCTCCGTTCTTGGTCAGTCGGAGACGATAAACTATGTAGATACGGCAAGTTTTATCAGTTATTCTAAAGAAGAGACTGACTTGGTAATTCGCAATAGGCAAGAACCCACTGGTACTGGATTATGACACAACATTGTTCCTATCGGAGATGTAAATAATTCGGGTGAGGTGCAAACCTTCTGGCCCGACTAAGGGAATGTGCTCTCAGAAAAACCTGGGTACAACAGGACACTTCAATTAATGTTGGAGTCTGCCTGCTTTATGCTGGTCAGCCAGATGGGTAGGAGTGGTTGCCGGGAAAAATAAAAAAAGGGTCCAGGGTTCTCTAAGTTGTGAGACAGGATAAGAAGCTACTGTAAAGATGAGTGTGGGTTAGTTGGACACAAATATTACCTTAACTGCAGATAATGCCATTTCCGAACAGTGGACTGCCCCCCCACCCCCCTTCCCCCACATGGGGTCGGAAAATGTGTTTGTAGCTCATAGCATAGTGTCACAGCATCTGATGATCACAGCCAGACTGAGGTTTTTCTTGCAGGCATTAAGGACATGAAACAGAGCAGAGTGTTTGGAGTACCTTATGGGATCGCAGGCCTCACCGAACTGGAGCTTCTTTTAAGGGAATAATGCTGGAAACACAGAATTGGGTACGTCTGGCTCAATAACCATCTTCACCAAGCAGCAGTGTGCAAGTGTTGCCAGGTGTCTTTCAGTGACAGGCAAGTGCATTAAGGAAGCTGCATGAGGTAGCGAGGTTACTTGCAATAAGTCAGGGTGGTCCCAGCAGACCCACAAAAGAGGGCTGCGACAAAACATGAAACTGGGAATCTTGATTCTAACAGTATCACTGTTTTATAATACGCACAACCCTCTGGTTATACGGAGTATGAATGTTCCAGCCTGAATTACAAGGTGAGATAAACCCGACTTTGATTTTGTGGAGGGCAATCATTCCAGTGATAACAAAGTGAACTAGGTCTATAGCTTTAGTGAGCACCAAAGGTCACAGCTGGTTAGCAGGTATATGTGATCGGTGATTAAGCTTTAGTTAGTAGTTGGCATAGGCTGTAATGCCTAAAAGGGTGCTGTGACTACAATAGTGGCACAATACAAACATTCCTGTTCGCCATGGTTAGCATCAAAAAGGTCTGTCCTAAGGTCTGGTCAACTTCAACAAAGTATGTGCACTCTGCTCCGAGGGCAGGTTACGGGTTGCTTCAGTTAAGCATAACATTCCCTGCACTCATAGCCATAGTAGTTAGGCTGTTTGTGGAAGCGGTCATCTGACAAGTGTGCCGCAGTCCCATAAATTGGGGCAACAGGTGTTAAAGCACACAAAGTGCTAGAAGGATTGCAACTACAGGTTGCAGGAGGTTGGAGCTACATTAGCTTGAAGGGTAATATAGCTGTGGTTAATCACATTCCTACAGGTCATGTGAGGCAGTTGAACAGTCCTGCTGAAGGATAAACAGCACCATGCACAAGTTCACAGACCAAAGCGGTTTTGGATTCTTCAGGCAAGGGCTAATCCAGGCGAACACCAAAGATTATTTTCACAAAGATGGGGTGACTTGTCGTAGGTGGCCATGGATCTGTTCCTACTGGACATTAGCGAGGCCCTGTAAATAGCGGTTTGCAGGTGAGAAAAAAAATTGGTAATCTTGGTGGGGGGCTCTGTAGGAGAAGGGGGCCACCTCCAGAGCTTTAGCGATCCGGAGGCGGAAGGGTACAGAAGGACACCTCTTCAGAAGCACAATAGGGATGCCAGTGCCAAATCCCATGAGTCCTCATGGTAGGTCCCTAGAAGAAAATCGTTGGCGCCCGCTAGTCCTTTGTGCAGTTGTAAGCCTGAACAACCGGGGGCTTGCCTTGCAATGCTCTGCCCTGAAAGGAAAATGAAGAAGATAGTGGTCCACGTGATCCAAGGGAGGGGATCACACCATAATTGGTAGCACTGGTTGCCACAGTGCAATTGGGCTCATCAAGCTCGGCAGGGCAGCATAGTTTAGTCATCGCTGCCTGACCTTGGATCGCCTGTAAGATAAGCCACCAAGTTGCACATACTTGTGTATGGAATAAACCTGGAACAATATTTTCCCAACCAAAAAATTGTGTTGTGTGTTTATTTATTCCATCATGCATGCTATATGGCATTGGGTGGGGAATGTTGCCTATATAGGTACTCTGCGGCTGCCCGTGGCTCACACAGTGTCACGCAGTTTGGTGCTTACTTTCCCTCCATATTAAAGAATAGTAGATGTTTCAGCACCCAGGCTAATATACTGCAATGCTAAATACATATAAGGTCCCAAAGGCGAGACCAATGCATTTCAAATGCTTGTTTTAAATGCTTCTTAAAAATGTTTTAAAGTTTTGATTTATGTATGTCAATCTACTGTTGAGCTCTTTGTAGATCTAAATCTTTAATACAATCTTGAAATCTTGTATGCTTATGTCATTAATTTTCAAGTTATTATCTCAATATAATATCAAATGTTCGAGAGAAAAAAACAGATTGAGCACTACAATGTATAAACTAACAGACAAAAAAAATCAGTTGACAAGCTCTATATTAGACAACGTTTCTCAATAATAATGTGTTTTCAAAAACTGCCAGTGCCTGGCTTCAGAAAATAAATCCTCCCCCCTCAATTACTGATGCTGTTATCCCATCTCCTATTATTTTCACTTGTACTTATTCTTGTTGTGTTTATTATTACCATAGGACCCTGGGTACCTTCCCTAGTGAAGTCATTGATTTCTGCAGTTCCTAAGAGAAGACAACCAAATCCGCTCACATTCAAGGACCCTTGTTTCATGAGTCCAAGCCCAGGTAAACCTAAGGAGAAGCGACAAAGACTCTTCAAAGCCCCTCTAACTATTCGGGGTCTACAAAGGAATGAGAAAAAGTCGAAAAAGGCCAAAAAGTATCATCTTTTTGAACAAGCAGGCACAAGTAAGAATACCAGTTGACTTAAAGCTTTATCTGAAATGTATGAACAGTTTGAATGCAGTTCATATATGATTGTTTGTTGGTCTCATTACTGACAGTGCTGTGAAGAGCTTGATTCCAAAATGGTGCTGCTTCGATCAAAGTCAGATTGCATCTTTGTTCCTTGTACGACTGGCTGTCTGCCACGCCTGCCCCTTTAATCAGCCCAGAAAGACGTGACAGCACTCCGATACTCACCATGCTAATAATTGGAAGATGCATTGTTTTGTAAGCAGAAGAGTGTTTCGATTGTAGTTAACAATGCACAACTTCTTTCAATCGATCTCAAGTCTAAAATACAATCACTGGCGCATATTGAAGGGTACAATCAATTGACATCTAACATAGTGCATAAGCTTATACTCCGAAGCTATGAGTAGAACATTCAGACTTAATAGTAACAAAACTATAATTTATTTTAACCCCTTGGCCGTGGCGGTAATTACGCCGGGCCGCTGGGGGGGGGGGAGGGGTCATGCGGCACCGCCATGCTTTTGACGGAACCACTCCGTCACGAGCCACGGGCTCGCTGTGCTTATGACGGAGTGGTTCCGTCACGGCTCCGCCCACTCACTAATTCGCCCGCACAGGCTGGGAATCAGTGCCGCGTGGGCGGAGAGGCCACGGTGTGACGGAACCACTCTGCCATGAGCACAGTGCGCCCGTGGCTCGTGACGGAGTGGTTCCGTCACTTGCACGAAAGGAGTTAATACAGAGCCGGTGTTGGACTTGGCCCTTTTCCCATGTCATCCCTGAACTTTTTTCCTTCCTCCTAGCCTTTTTTCTGACATAGTGTTAGTGGTTCTAGGACTCTGGGCACTTTAGCACTGCTGTCCAGTGTAAAGTGTGTGTGCTCTCTGTGGTAAACATGGTAAAGAATGGTCGACACCTATTTGGCATATTTAATTTACCTGTCATTCCCTTGTAAAGTGGTATTCAGATACCCAGGGCCGGTAAATTAAATGCTACTGGTGGGCTTGCAGCGCTGATTGTTTCACCCACCAAAGTAGCCCTTCAAACCTGCCTCCGGCCTTTGCCATTGCAGGGCCTTTGTGCGCAGTGTTACTGCCGCTGTGAGGTGACACCTAAAGTGTGTACCATGTCCGTGACCCCCCCTTTTACTGCATTTCAGTCACCATTAAGGTAGGCCCTATGGGCAGGGTGCGTTGCAGGTAAAAGGTAGGCCATGTACCTTAAGTGTGTGACATGTCCTGGTAGTGACAAACAGCCATTTCGGTTTCTCACTGCTGTGAGGCTGCCCTCTCATAGGAATGCATTGGGGATTCCCTGATAAGGGGTTTTTCAATGGTTATTCCTGATATGAGAGGAGCAGCGTGGTCAAGTTTGGTATGTTTGGAATAGCGATAATAAATGCGATGCAATGGTATGCGCAGATTTATTTTCCCTATTTTAGAAATGCCACTTTTAGAAGTTGGCATTTCTGTGGTCCATGTGCCTGCCTGCCTGCCTGATGTGTATTGCATGTCTGGCTCTGGAGTGACAGGGGCTGGTGAGGTGTGTGTGGCAAGGGGAAGAGGAGCTCTGTAAGCAGAGTGCTCCAAAACCCCCCGGAACCAGTTAGGACTGGTTCCCCCAGCCCAGTGCCAGGGCAGAACAAAGAGAATGTTAGTATAAGTACTGGGGCTGTGACCCCATTTGTGGTACTTGGGGGCTTAATTGCAGCCTGCGGCCGGAGAAGACACTGTGCTGGCAGGAAACCGCCAATGGAACTTTGCCTGGGGAGCTGCTTGCTAGAGGGAATGCTCCTCTGCCCAGGGACCATGTGTGCTGGCCTGCTGCCTGTTCTCTCCAACTGAGAATCCAACATGAGAGGAGCACTTCCAGCCCCCCTGCTTCAGGTCTCCGTGGTGGAGACAGACCAAGCGTTTCTGGCCCTAGAATGGTTGCTTGCCAAAGCATGCTGGTACGCTGTCTGCGTGGCTCTCCCTGACTCACAACCTGAAGAGAGATCTTGGAGGTGGCTGGGCAGCTGGGCTCTGCTGTGTGGCCTCAAGCTGCCTGAGCCCAAGGAGGGGGGCTCCTTTAGTGTGGCCAGGAGGTGCCGCCGCGCCACAGCAGAGAAGCTGCAACCACCAAAACAGCCAACCTCGGGCAGAGCTCCCGTGTGGAAAGGGAGAGGCCAGAAGTCAGGTACCTGATGCATGGCCAGGGGTGAGGCTGAGGCAAGAAGAAGCCAAAGACGAAACCGTAAGCCAGGCAGCGCTTGCCTGACTGTGGGCGGGACTCCCCATACTGAGGAGGAGAGCCCCGCGTGTCTGCTGGCGTTGCTGGAGACCGGGAGGAGTCCTGTGTGTTCCCCGCGAACAAGGGGATATGAGGATTTTGCAGAAGCTGCGGCCACCAAAATAGAGACCCCTCCGCCCCATGAGGACCGACAGCAGAACCGCCCAGCCCCAAGGAATAGTGAGTGGGGTTGGGCTCCCTGGCATTCCGCTCCGACCGCCGTGTAGGCGGGAGCCTTAACCCTTCAAGCTAGGGTAGAGGAGGGAAAGCCCGGTGTCGGCTTCCCTTCCCCCTCGATGGCATAGATTACCCTGAGGCACTCTCTGTGGGTTGCCCAGAGATAGGGCTGAACCTCTTTCTAAGTAGTTGTGCCTGGCCTGCGTCCGCGGTGGTGAATCGCTCCAAATTTTGGCAGTTGCGCTCCATGGTCACGTGCATCTGCACCCATATTGGATGTTGGGGGCATTTGAACAGGGCGAGTGAGGGCCCAGTAGTGCAAAGCCATTCTTGCAGTCCTGGCGAAGTTGGGCAGAAGACCCAAAAACCTACCAGGAAGGAAGCAGGATATCGAGCAGCAGCTCGGAGGAGACTACAGTGAAGGTGTCATGGGCACCTACTAGTCATTAGAATATGTGCCCTTTAATGATGTTTGCTACGTGCACTGCTGCTGATGTGGCTATATTACATTGTGCATAATATGTGGGTATCCTTTTCTAGCAGTGATTCGGCTGTACCTTGTGCACACTGCTAGTAATTCCTACGGTGCACTACTAATGAGGTTTAGGCATAATGTGTTGTGCCAGGGGCACTCCTAGCTAGTAGTTACTGGCTACCCTTATGGTGATGATGTATGAATAATGCTCCTTACCAGGTTACATTGGTAATTGTGATGCTTATGATTTATGCCTAATGTGATGTGGTTTCTGTACAATAGGTTCAGGCCAAGTGTACCTTACCAGCAGTTACTGGTTGTGCTTTTCCTTAATGGTGTGTTCTAATGGTGAGGACAGTGGCCCGATTGGTCCTGTGATGTATATAATCCCCTGTAAAGTACTACCTGGTGCCAGTTGGCACAGTGTATATGCGTGATTATGATTTTAATGTGTGTTGGATAATGCAAAGGCTATTTTTTATATAACCTTGTGTGTAGTCTCTTTTGTAGTGTGCCTAGTGTGTCGCTGCTGTGTGAGTGTGTTGCACAAACACTTTACACATTGCCTCTGGGATGCGCCTGACTGCTCGTGCCAAGCTACCAAGGGGGTGAGCAGGGGTTATCTTCAGTGTGTAACTCCCTTGCCCTGACCAGAGTGGTGGTTTCTGCCTGGCTTAGGCGCATGCCCTAGCCAACCAGAAATCCCATTTTTAACAGCCTGCTACTGTATTGTTTCCTGTTTGGTAGCGCTGTCAGTAGCAGGTGTCACCACCACCCACCTCAGTGGTACTCTGTTCACTGAACTCTGAAGCATGAAGGGATTTGTTTCAATCTTGTGACTGCAGGTAAAAGTGAGCACAGATCAGGGCATTGAGCGCTTAATTCAGTGAGTTGCCTACCAGCTGTTGAATATGCACTATGGTAATCAACGCAGTGAGGCCTGTTCACCAAGGTATTTTGGAGTGCATACTGTAGTGCTCTAGTTTTCCATACTCTTTCATGGACGATTAGTACAAAAAGACAGGATTGTGCTCTCTTTGCACTTTCACTGAGAGGGAGTTGGGCGTTTTGCTGCCGATTCGCAAAGACATGTAGAAGTTCTGCTTTTTGTAATCCTAAATATTTTGGTGAATCAGCCCTTTTGTTTTCCTGTAAGCTGATTCCTGTGTGTTCCTTACATATACCTGTTGTCCTGGCAGTTTCATTGATGTTCAGTTGTTTTTTTCTGGTGTCCGTACATTCTGTGCCTTGCTGTAATCCACATCCACCATGGTGTGACATTGACCATAGGTTATTTGTTTATTCTTTCCCTTCCCCAGGCTCTTGTTATCTCTAGTCCATCACCCAGCACCCTGCGTAAAATCGGTGTGTGCACCCCACTCCTCCCTGCGGCCAACAACTTATGTCAGTGGTCGTGCCTTGTCTTTTTTCTGTGCCACAGTTCTCCCTTTTCATTACACCTGTTCCAACCTGGCCACGACTCTACACTATCTGCAGGGGTTGAACCTGGCCAAACACAGCAAGTATTACATTGTGGCAGCAGCCGTGGTTGTTTTTTTATTTTCTTTTTTCTTTTTCCTGCCTCTAATCGGCTTTTCACGAACACCCCGTGCTTATGCTGTCCCAGCCTCACCCTGCACCCCCATGCAAAATGCTCTATCAGCATTGGGTTTTCTTTTGATGCCCTCTTTTGTGCTTCTCTTTATCTGTCTCTGAACACTCTGTAGTATGACAGTTAGGGTCATTGTCGACATTGCAAAGTTAGCATGAGTTCTGCTGCCATGATGCTGCTTTTGCACATGTTACTACATGACTTTATTTTGCAAGACTCTGTTTGTGCCTTTCACATGAGAACTGTCTGCTTTCTGCATTCTCTGCCTGTTCCTGGAGTTTAGTCTGAACACACTGTGCAGGGTCGATAAACAAATGGCCCTTGTTATTCTGTTCTGGTCAGCCCCTAGCACTCAGACAAAACATGCTGCGCTGCTGCAGATTCTGGAAGCCCTTGCTTTGATATTATGGGATTGCATGTTGGTTTAACACACACTTGGAGAGGGACCTATCCAGGGAGAAGAGCTCTGCCGTTCCTATGATGTAAAAACTACAGTCTAAACACTAAGGTATGGGATCTGCTGACAAAGCCCGGACATCTTCCTTTATATAATGAAACCTCTTTCTTCCAAGGGGAAGTGGTTAGGTCTTATAGTTCTTTATCCACTGTCTGTATACAAAGATTTCCCCTTTCATGGTCTATGGACTTTCTACAATGCTAACTGTTTTAGGTTTATGCATTTTGCTGCTGGTAGGGGCTCATGTACTGCATTTTAGAGCAAGACAGTTAAAATAAACATTTTGAACTATATCAGTGACTCTGACTAATCTTATTGTGGAGAAATATGAGTGTGTGAGCGAAAGGGTACGTCTTGCTACCGCGATTCCTGAGAGAGTCGGGAGTGTTGTGTTCTGGTTTGTCTAATCATTTGGAGCTTTCTGATTATGTAGGAGAATGAATGAGACACTATAACTAGTCGGTTCTGGGATTTTGGGTACTGAGGAGGTAGGAAGGCTTAGCCCCCACACACTGTGGATCTGTTTTCCTGCGCATAGTTCTGTGTGTGCAGAATCCCCGCAACATGGGACCGTCAACGTTTGGTCTGGTACTTATCTGCGAGACGCCTTAGTAGGGCTTTTGCTTGTCCACAAACCCCTCACTTCCATTTCCAGAGACGGCTGTGACAGTGTAGCCTCCTATATTGTGATATTTTAAAGGTTTTTCAAGCTTGAAAATTAAAAGTTCTTTCTCTTTCTTTTTACCCACTATTGTGCTGACACGCTGTTGTTATTCAACTATTTATTATGTGGTTGCCATGGCACCATCTAACCGAGCACCGCTCACGGCATATTTGACTCAATATGAAGTCCCGGATGCTGGTGTTGTGCTTATTTTTGTTGTTGGTGTGGATGCAGATCACCGCTTCGAGGTCTTTTATTCTTGGGTCACCTTTCCGACAGTCGATGGAACAAATAAATTGTTTCACGAGTATACTGCCACAGCCCTTCTGCAGAATTATAGACCCTATGATTCTCTTGAAGTTCCGCTAACTGCTTGGCAAAACACTATTTGGTTTAATGGCACCCTTCATCACCCTGTGCCTGCGGTCCATTTAGGTCCCTTGTGAATTGATGGGGCCACATGGCTCGTTTTGGTTGGGTATACCCCGCATCCAAATTATCTTAATGTTCCAGTCGCAGAGCTAGGCGTATTACACACTTCATTAATGCATATACATAGAGCTGCTATTCAGTTCGCGTCACGCAACTTCTTGGTGGGACCGCCTGGCATTGCTGCACAACCTCCAGGACCTGGTGGCATAATCATCAGTCCTGTCCTGATTAATTCAGTAATGGGCAAGCAACCGCAAAAATCAGGACGACCGTCCTTAAAGGCTTGATGACAAATTTGGACAACTCAATGCTGTTTTTCCAAATACCAGACCTTTGGAGAAACACAGAATCCTGACAATGAGTTTACCTAAAGGCCTGGTTCCTTGGTTAGCTGATTGTAACACTTGGGATAAAGTGTTTGCAGCGGTTTATTTGATGTGTTTCGGCACCCCCTCAATGACCGTTCTCCCTTCCGTGATTAAATGTGTTCAAGATGAACACGAGGCTCTGGAGTTGGGAATGAGATTGGTGGGAGTGTTCAATATTGTTTGTGTTATGATTCTTGCAAATGTTAAGGGTGATACAGTATGCTTGCAGGTGACACAACGCTTAAAGGCTGTTGCAGACGCAGGCGCAAATTGCCCAAGATGATTGCTAAAGCTTATAAATAGTCTGACAATTAAGCCTTTTACTGATCCTCAAAATCAATCAAAAGAAAGCCCAACCTGATAAGGAAGGGTGCCCGTTCTTTCCTAAAAAGAACTGGAAAAATAAAAAACAGGGGCATTAACCACAGAAGCAGGGTTCGCTTGCTGGTTCACCGACACCGAAATCTTCTGAGCGAACTTATGATTAGCGCAATTGCGCTAAAATGAAGTCTCCTGATAGATTTCAAGTCCATGATCAGCACTCTCCTCGTTCTTTACAGGACTCATCGGACTCTCGAGTCGGTGAAGGGGAGCGTCAGTATGTTATGTTATGTTATGTTATATTAATTTTTTGTGCGCACAGCTACTCCAGCCAAGGAGCGTCCCGGCTCATCGTGACAAAGGTGCGACCACTCAAAAGGGATAGGATCAACATTATCAGTTTGACGTGAAAGCCAAAAAGAGGGACTGTCTCGTTTTGGACCGCCATATCAAAAGAAGAAAGTTGCAGTTTTAACAGTGAAATATGCCTCTGATGGTGAGGGTGCTCCGTCTAGACTGGCGATGGACAGTGACTGTGCTCGACAGCGCAGCGGAGGTTACCATAGTGCAGGAAACCCTGCGTCCCTGTCTGGAGGTGAGCGCAACTGATACATGTATTACAGTAGAAACAGCAGATACTCGAGTTGCTCCTCCGGATAAACTCTATGAAAAAGTCCTCCAAATTGAGGGTGATATACAGCGTACAATTACAGCGTTTGTTTGGGAAAATCTCACTTCTTCTTATGAAATTTTGTTGGCCGAGGCAGATTGGCCTCCACCATTTATTTTGGCCGCTTCTAAAGGGGAGGACATGATACTTCCGAGTTTTTCACCATACGTCCCTGAGGAACATGCACAGGCTTACGCAACAGAGTGGGCTAAGGCACTTGCCCCGGGAGTGCAATGTAATCAAGTGGGCTGGGATAGAGATACACCGGCACACAAGATTCCGTTACGGTCTGTGCTGCAGCCACAACGGCAATATCCTATCAGGCGGGAGGCTAAAGCTGCTGTTTGTGACATTCTGACTCAATTGGAATATCAAGAGGTAATTGAACCCTGTATATCACAATAAGTAATCCTCTTTTTCCGGTATCAAAACCGGACGGTTCATATCACATTGCGTTAGATTATCGAAACTTGAATGGTCTTTGTCGTACATTTGCTGTACAGAACACCCACAGCTCTGCGCTAGTGAACAGCATAGTTCGTAAAAAACTATAGTCACAATTTGGCTCCCTCCTGAGAGCCGTTACGTGACATTATTTACCGCCTTCGGAAATCAGAAAAAATTACACGCTTGTCCATGGGGTATAAGAACAGCCCCGGGGCTTTTGCTGCACGCGTTGTGCCTTTATTACACAGCATAGACTCTTATGCATTCTCATATGTTGATGATATTTATCTGACAGAATACGAGCTGATGCCGAATCTAGTCCAAGTGAACCAAATTATATTATCGTTTGCCAACTATGGATACAAATTTAATTTGGCAAAGTCACACATTGCTGTCTTGGCTGTGCCCTTTTTGGGCTACAACCTCAACATTGAGGGTAAGGGGTTAGCCCGCCCACTTTCTGGAGAAATGTGCACAATTGCAACCTCCTTCTACACCGAAGAAGCATCAGTCTTTGCTGGGATTTTGAGAGGACATACATTCCCGATTATGCCCAGAGTATCAAACCACTCTATGGGTTGATACAACCTACATTTACATCTGCCTGCTGGTTACCAGAACATACCTGTATTCTATGATCTTTGCAGTCTGATCTGCTAGAGACTAACCGCCATATTCATGAAAATCGGCATTTGCGATTCTGAAACAGCGGAAAAAAAGCGAATCGCTATTCAGAAATCGCAAATCCGAATTCATGAATAATTGCGATTAAAAAAAGCGATTCGCACGCGATCGCAAAATCCGATTGCGATCCGATTGAAATTGCGATTAATCGCAGAATAATCGCAATTTCCGGCTACCCGCGCCTGGACTGCGATCTCGCAAATAGCAATATCGCTATTTGCGATATCGCTATTTGCGAGATCGCAAACTCGCGAGATCGGGAAAATGGGAAGTCGCATTTCGAGCCCAGTGATGACATCACAACCAGGAAGCTGCCGGTTCCCACCACCATTTTGCACATTGAGGCAGAGAGATAGGGAGCACATTGGAGAGCTGCAGCTCATCTTGGAAAGTACACAGATCCACAACCCTATACCATGGCTGAGGAACCTGCACCTGGGACCAGCAGCTCGTCTAGGCGCAAGAGAAAACTGAAATTCTCTGAGCAGGAGCTGGAACACCTAATTGAGGGGGTTGTGGCCAACCATGACCGACTGTTTGGCGCTAATTCACGGAGGGTCCCAGAAATGGAGAAGCGGCGCATATGGCAGGGGATAGCCTCAGCAGTGAACTCCGTGGGAGTGGCGGCCAGGTCCCTGGAAGAATTTAAAAAGCGGTGGTACGACCTCCGAGGCCGTGCCAAGGAGAAGGTGGCGGCGCGCCTTGGGGAGTCCTCGGGCACAGGAGGAGGAGGACCAACGGTACCACCAAACACCCCCATGGAGGACCAGGTTGAGAACACCCTGGAGAAGGAGGCCTGTGTCGGTTTTACTACACTGGACTCATCCCGCCCCACCCAAGACACCCAAGGTAAGTGGCATGCGACTGCGACCCTGCCCCCTATGGATGTCCATGACCAAATAGGCTCCCCCAATGTCCCATAGGCATGCCATAGTTGCACATCAAGGAATGTCCTGAAGCATTGTGGGAGATGTAGTCTGGCCACAATGTTGTAGTACCACAACGCAGCCAGACAGGTCCCAATGCACACAAAGCCACTGCCATTCAGGGAATGTCACCCAGCATGCATGTAGCAACTGCACGTCTGCCAGATACATGCAACTAATAATCCACCACTTACCCCCACAGGTGGCGATACCAGTGACAGCGATAGGCTGGAGATCGATGAGGGCGTCCCGGAGGTGGAGGTGCCAACACCAACCCAGGCACCAGCCCCTGCCGCTGCATCTACACCAGCAGCAAGTACCACCAGCAGCGTCCCCCCTGCAACTGGTGCAGCACCCACATCCGCTGGCATGTCAGCCCCCATTGTGCCTCCTGCCACCGCTGCTCCTCCCAGAGCCGCAGCCAGGGCAGTCACTCCTGTGCCCCCTGCATCAACTGCTACTGCCACACCAGCAGGCACACCCCCTGCGACTGGCGCACCTGCAACACCGGCGGTCTTACCCCCAGCAGCTGTCGCCTCTACATCCGGGGCTGCGCCACTGTCCACACAGCGGCCAGCCTCACACTCAGGCCAGCAGGGCAGGCGTGGCAGGTCACGCCAGCGCTCCACAGCAGCTACCAGGCGGGCCAATGCTCATGGACTGGCGCGGCTCAGCGTCGAGAGACGCATGCTGCGCATTCACCAGCGCCAGGCTCAGCAGCAGGGAGCTATACAGCTCCAACTGCGCATGATAGGGCGCAATGTGGCCTCTGTTGCAGGCCACATGGAAGGCATGAGGGCAGACCTGGCAGGTGTGGGAGATGGAATGGCCCGCATTGCTGCAGCCGTGGAGGCCAACACCCGTGCCATGTTGAGAGTGCGCAGTGGGCAACGCCGGCGCCACCGCCAACTATTGACCCGGCTTGCCACTTACAGCAGGGCAAGTTACGTGTCAGCGAATGCGACATCTCTTTTGGCGCGGCGCTGTCTGACCCAGCAGCACGCAATCATACAGTGCAGCGAGGACATGACAAGGGTGCTGGAGACCCTCACCATGGCCGTCGTTGCTCTTCACCCTCCACCTATTCTATCTGTTGTGGGGGGTGATGATGCGAGTGAGGGGGCGTCCAGCATAAGCTCACAATCTGCCTCACAGGCCCCACCACCCACCCGCAGCACCAGGACCCCCCCATTGCCTGAAGCCCCGGAGGAGGATGCCCCTCAGACGCGCTATGGAGGAACGCGCACTAGGCGCACCTAGAGAACTGCACTTAACCAATGGCACAGGCTGAGGTCAAGCCTGCCATGCAGTGATGCACAGCAGTATGGCGTAATACTGTTTGTTGGACTTATTTGGACAGAAACCTTATATTTCATTTTGTGAATTTAACAAATACATTTATTTTGCTACTCACATTAGCGTTGTGTCATCATTACATTTTGCATGCATTGTTGATTTGTGGGGTGATGGAAGTGGTTGTACTAGAAACTGTTCACTGTGATGTGGTTGCGACGTCTGTGCCCTTCTGCTGGGTTCTCCCCTTGTGCATGGCGCGCATGTGCAGGTGGCCGGTTGTCCCCCTCAGATTCACTGCCAGAGATGTCAACAGGTATCCGGCGCTTGGTTGCAATGTTATGTAGTATTGCGCAGACAGCCACTATGCGGCAGCACTGTAATACATGGCCCCACCTGTCTTGTGCAGTATGCGGAACCTGCTCTTGAGCAGGCCAAATATTGTAGCGCCGTTGCTGGGGTGTAGCAGGGTTGAGGTATGGGGTCAGGAGGTATTCACGGAGGGCGTAGCCACTGTCACCTGAATGAGAGGAGCAGATGGTGATTGCCTGTGCTGCGCTGTTACATCTTTGCAATGTGACATTTCAATCAAAGTGTACTTACCAAGTAGGTGTCCTTCCCCAAACTCTCCCCTGACCAGTCGTGTGTGGAGTCCGCTGTGCCGGAAAATGAAGGAGTCATGGGTACTCCCTGGGTACCGTGCGACAATGTCAGTGATGTATGTCTTGGCATTGCAGACCATCTGGATGTTGAGGGAGTGGTAGCACTTTCTATTGCGGAACATATACTCCATGCCAGCTGGTGGGCAGATGGTGACGTGGGTACAGTCTATACATCCGAGCACATGTGGAAAATGGGCTACATTGTAGAATTGTAGCTTGGTCATGTCCAATTCCTGTTGCCTGGCGGGGAATTTGATGTGACGGTGTAGCTGGGTGAGCATGGCGTCAACAAAAATGTGGAGGCAGCGTGACATGGTGGGCTGGGATATTCCCCCAGCAGCCGCTACTACCCCCTGGAAACTTCCGGAGGCCAGGAGGTGCAGGCTACACAATACCTGCACATGTGTAGGCACAGCATTGGTACGGCTTGTTGGGTGCTGCATCAGGGGGTCAAGGTCCTGTATTAGCTGCATTATCATTTCCCCATTCAGCCTGTATTTAGCATATATCTGCTCTCTGGTTTGGCCCAGCAAGGTGACCCGCTGGCGGAATATCCTGTCCTGGATCCTGCGTCTCCTCCGTGCTAATCGCTCTAGCCTGCGACGCCTCACCACCATGTACATTCCTGGCATTGTGGGACTCCTAATGCTGCTGCTGATGAAGGTCCTTATGTGTGATTGGTCAGGCCAGTACCTGTTGGTGATAGGACAACGGTTTTTTGAAAGTTTTTTTTCCATGGCTTTCATGGTTACCACCTGCTTGAGTTGTCCTTATTTTGCGCGGTGTAAATTGCGATTTTTGGGTTTTTCGCTAATAGCGATTTTTCTTGAATACCGATTGCGATTATTTTGCGATTTCGCTATTATTTTCGCAGAATCCGTGGTGTGTCGCTATTTCCGATTCGCTAATGCTCAGCGGCCGGGATTCTGCGAATATATTAGCGAATTCGCAAATATGTGTTTGCGAATTCGCTATTTTGTTGTTGAATGCCGATTACGGAAATTGCGCCCGCATTTGCATTTTCTCAGCGATTGCGGGCGCAATTTCACTTCATGAATCAGGCTGTTACTTCTTGTTGACAAGTGACAATTCTACGAACCTAGTCATACGTATTGTACCAGGGACGGTGGTTTCACATACCTAACGTTCAGCAAAGAGGACACAGTACCAATTGCATACAAATCACATTTGTATGCAGCAGCAAAAATGCATTTTTCAAATGTTTAAAAGATCTTGACTGCAGTCCAAATGGTGGTTCTGAAAGAACGCTCGGTGGAGCCGGGAAAACGCTTTCTAATGGTTTCGCCTATCCCTGCTTTAGAAGCAGTGACTAAGGCAAGTGTTCTAAACTCTAAGGTTTTACATCCCCATTGGATCCAATAGGCTACTTCTTTAACATCAGCAGATGTCACGTTTATCTATGATCCTGCTCTTGAGACACAGGAGTTTTTACAATATGAACAGTTTCATCCTCCTCCGTTGTGTTTGCTTCCGTTGGGTGAGTATAAATGTATCATTTACACCGATGGCTCTGCTCAACCGACCATTGGGTCCAAACATGCTTATTGCGTGGTTTGCACCATTCTTGCTGGTTCAATTGTAAATGGTGAATTTAAGTCATGAAGTGTGCATACCAAGCTCTTGGAAACTGTACGTCCCAATTAGCTGAGCTGCAGGCACATATTATAGCTCTCGAGTTTGCTGATCCTATTGTGAATACTCTTATTGTGTGCGATTCTTACTACTGTGTCTTTAAATGACAACTTATTCTTTTGGTCTCAAAATGATTATCGGGACTCTAAGGGCCATGCAATAAAGCATAAGGTGCTATGGGTTCGAGTGGCAGAGCTTAAAAACTTCTGCTGCTCACACCGGTTATTCACACTCTTGGCTATCAGCGTGTTGGAGCACATGCTGTTGGTAATTATTTGGCTGACGAGGCAGCCAAATCTGCAGTAGCCACATGTTCCGTTGCAGCAGTTACAAGGTCCCTGCCTAAAATAGATAATGAGATTCTAGAAGCTATAGCTGCTGCAAAGGATGGACCTGCTTACCCGCAGGGCTTCCCATCTAAATATTCTTATAATATATTTCCCGAACAAGTCCCTTATGCTTCAATTCCGTCAGTTGGGGATCGGCTGATTCTCAACATGGACCGCATACTTCCATTGATCATAGCAGCTCATGAGGGCATGGCTTCTGCACATGCTGGAGTGTCCGCTACAGTGTCTATTTTACAACAACGTTATTGGTGGTGTGGTTTATATAAACAAATTCCTAGTTATGTGCTTTCTTTTGACATTTGTCAACAAATCAAACCATCTACAGTTTCATGTCTGCTGCAGACACAGTTATATATATTGAATCAGCCATTCGGCTGCATATATCTTGATTACTGCGGTCCATTGACTTCTGATACTGCATATAAATATATTTTTGTTGCAGTTGATTCGTACACTCAATTCCTATGGGTTTGGCCACAACGCAGTTCTGACGCTCGAAATGTCATTAGAGATTTGCGTGTCTTTATTGGAACGTTTCCCTGTGGCACCTTCCATTCAGACCAAGGTCCAGCGTTCACCTCTAAGGTGTACAAGGATGCAATGAAGTATTTGGGGGTGCTGGTGCAGTTTTCATTTCCATACAGGCCTCGGGGCAGTTCTATAGTGGAGCAGATGAATCGTGACCTAAAGCAATCTTAGATAGCTAGAGTCTTAGGTACTGGCAGGAACTGGCTGGCCTATTTGTACAGGGTACGTGCACCTAATAATCTCCCAAGAAGATCTCTAGGTGGGCGGACCCCATACAAAATGCTCTTTGGCATTAAAATGTTTGTGCCTGACCTTGATGGTCTAGATGTGGTGTCAGCGGCGACCACGTTTGACGCAGATAACCATTCTACTATGTTGCAGGACCTTCAAAAGACCAGTGACAACTATACTAGACACTACCGAACATATGCCCTCTTCTGCTGACTCAGCGATGCTGATTCCTGTAGCCAGCTGGCTTCCTATGATTGGCGATCTGGTACAAGAAAAGCTGGTGAACCAAAAAGAATTTGGTCCCTCTTATCGTGCACTGGTCCCGGGTCTTGGATGAAGGGTTCTCGTAGAGGGCAACTGCCACCTTTGCCTCGTCGCAAAGACAATCAATATATTTCAATTGACAATGTCATGCTACACCGTCTGGCCGATTCTGAATAGCGTGACTCAAAGTGTTTCCTGCAATGCTCTCCCTTTGAATCTGCTGACGTCTGCATCTTCCACTAATTCCAGTGTAGTTGATGGTGAGATGAAAAGTTTGGCTAGTCTTTTGCCAGCTGTGCTTTCATCCACGGTACCTTCCAACGCGGAAGTTGAGTATACTTATCCTGCTGATGAGTTTCATATTGAGGTACCGGACAGTCCTTTACAACACAATGCTGATGCTGCAATGCCACTGTTGCTGAATGTAGGTGCAGGCAGTTATTTTGAGGACTCTACAAGTTTCTCATATAACTGTTCATCTTCTGTGGCATCTCCACCCTCAAAGACAAGTGGTATTTTTCTCTTGGTTCAAAAAGACCTATCTGATCCTGTGGAAAATGAGCCCATAATCCTATCGATGCCCAGGCCGCTGGCGCAAACCGCCTCTTAGTTCCCATGTTGAATAATTACAAAATAAAGAGACGGGCGCTGGAAGCAGGAATCAAGAACAGAGTTTAATTCTCATGAGGAGAGCCAGTCATTTCGGACACGAAACACAGTGTCTTTCGGGAGGTGCTCTAACAAGTGAGCTGAGACTCTTGCTTTTATATCTTACAAAACACTTGATAAAACAATCAGGACAGTATGACGCAAAAGAAAGACATCCCTATAATCCTCGTGGTGATCCTACTCCACATACGTTCACAATGGGGACCCTTGACCTGCTGATAAGAGGGGAGGGCAATCACGCAACTGAGTGTTTCGTAGGATGTGTACGCCTGATCATGGCCCAGGAGGTGGGGTGGCTAGGCATACAATAAGGGCAGTAAATGGTATCTCCTGGCTTAGGCGATGGCCTCGGACATGTGTGGTCAGCCGGACTCGGGGGAAGGGGTCATCAAAGGAGTGGTATTCATGCCATGTGGACAATCGAGCGCGGAGGGAAGGCTTGTCAACAGAGGGGCATTCATGGAAGGGAAGGAGGTGTTGGTCAGGCGCGGCCGTGACTCTCAAGGACAGGGCCTTTCAGAAGAGGAAGGTTTATGACTTGCCCATGTGAGGAGAAGGAGGGGGTCAGGGTGCGCGCAGAGAGAGAGAGAGAGAGATCCTATGACCTGTACATGGGAGAACAGGGGCAGTCAGATACAGCTGGGGGGGGCTATGTCAGCTGAGGCGATGGATGCTTCTTCGGGAGGGAAATGTGGAATGCCTGGGTCAAGCAGGAGGGTTGCCTTTCACATCAGGGTCGCGCAAAGGAAAAGGGTTTCATGGTCTATACATGAGAGAGGGGGTGCAAGATACGCGCAGGAGGGAAGCCGGGGATTCCAATGGGTAAAAAGGCCATGGTGCCCAGAATGGCTGTACATATGCATAGGGGTACGGGCTCTTACTGGCAGGGTGATACGGTCAATAATTTACAGTATCCATGGTGTCCACAGGGAGAGGAGTGGGAGAAGAAGGGAAATGAATGCTGTCTATGTACATCAATTTCTTTAACTTTCACAGTCGCCCCTTTTTACATAACAGCAGTCATTTTTGCAACTGATGTGATTACAGGTAGACAAGCATCGTTGATGAATTAGCACTTTGTCGATACTAACATGTGGCGTACAATCATAGACAGTTAAGGTGATGGGAAGAATGCAGTACATAGGAAATTACATTTTCGTTGTGCTCCTGACAATTAAACGCACTACATAGCATAAATCTTTCTGACTTAAAAAATGCGACCAATGAACAGTTTTGACCAGGTAGTTGAGAGCGGAATTCAGTTCAATACACAAGATCTCTTCGTCACAGTGTCTTTTTATCAGCGAGCCATCACTGGTAGGCTCTAATCCGGGTACTTTCGTTGGCGCTGTTGAGCACCGGCGGTGGAGCTATGGGTCCAGCTCGGTTCTATCCTTACGCGTTGCAGGGTGCGGTCAGTCCTCTGCTGTTAGACCACAGTCCTGTTCCCGAAACAATCCGTTCGGCGGCGCCTTATGCTCGGCACCTATAGTTCTGTGGCAACACCCTATTCCCATATGAATGCAGCTCTTTCCTTTGGCAAAAAGTCACGTGGGAAAGTGGGTGAATGTAGTTCAAATAGTCGATAGGAGAGAGAGAGAGCGTGGAGTTGGGTCAGAGTTCCTGGGACACACAAAAGGGACCAAGGGAGCAAAGGATAACAAGCAGGCAGGCCCATCAATCGGGCCCAAAGAAGGCGGACGGAGACTCCAGGCACACGTGGGTTAGCAGTCGGAGGGCTTCAAGGCGACCCGTCATTTTTCATTTTCCACGTTGAAATTGCGGTCTCGTCCCGTGTCTTGTTGCTCTGCAGCTCCACCTCTGGTCGATGTCATACGTGTCCCAAGATCTGCAGTCAGGCTGAACGTCACATCTGACCCATCTCCTTCGGTGATCGTGAATCTTTGAATAGGTACAAGACAACGTTTTAGAGAAATGGCAGAAGAAGACATCTACGCATATGAATTCCTCCCTCAATTCTACGCATTTGAGAGTTTATGCTCATTGGTCACAGTCAGAGGTCCATTACCAAGCAGTGCATGTGTCAGCATTCCTACTGAGTTTATGGCAGGTTTATTCATTGTCCTGTTTATAACTCACGTGAGGATAAATGACATTTCCATCAACTGTGCGTTACATCATATTCAACATTACAGAGCATTTCCCTTCAGGACTGGCTAACATTTTCAGACAGGGCGGGGGTGCCATCATCGACAGTCGGGTAAAACAAGATTTCCTCAAGGGTCAACAGCTACTCATGGTCATCATGTTTATATCCGGAACAGCAGCTGGGGTCTATCAAATGGGGAGGGTATACTCCGGGCGCTCGCGCTTGGGTGTGAAGGGGTGGGGCAATCTGGGCATTGGGTGTCAATCTAGACGTTGGCGTTCGCCTCTGAAGAACAGACATAAGGTGCCATTGACATACAGTTCCCCTATGAATAGCCAGATTTGGGGGACCTTAGCCGTCTTACCTGTCCTTTCCTTTTCAGCCAATTCAAGTACATCTATTTTTGTAGAAAGGAGAGGTAGTAATATGGCAAGTTACAATCATTTTTATTTCGGTCAATTTCGTTGAACACCTCCGCGTTCAATAAGTATCAAATCAGACTGGTGCCGGTGGGGCACAATTTTACCAAAAAGAGGGAGGGAAAATAGGGAGACTCTCATAGAGAGTGAGAGTCGTCCGCAATCTAAACGAGCCATTCGGTACACGTATGACATGTAAAGAGAGAGAGAGAGAGGGAGAGAGAGAGATAAGGGGGTGGTGAGAGAGAAAGAGAGAGATAGACGTGTACGAAAATAGGTCATTTAGTGCGTTCACAACACAGAACGGCAAAGGTCAGGTAACATGCAGATACAGACAGAGGGGAGACATAAATTTGTACGTTACACACACACAAACTCAGACAGGGAAGACGGCACATGTATTACACATATACAAGACATTCACGACAAGACAGGAAACAATTGTTAGTCTACAAGATCTGTTTTTATATATATCCTACGTATCTTTACTATCCTATTTATCTACGTGCTTAGCTCTTTCTGCCCTTCCCCCCTTTCCCTTCTCGCTTGTCACACCTGCGAGCGTTCCCAATTACCAATACTCACACCTCGGTTGGTTGATCAGAAATTAACCTGGCCGCGCTAGTTACCCATGGTTGGATCTTAAACCATTTTTCTGTTCCCTCCTTTGGTGGGAAGTTCTCCAGGCTGAGGCAACGGCAAGTATTGATCGGGAAAACAGTCGGACAGCTTGGCTATATCTGTAAGAGTGTGAGAAAGGGGGCAGTGCATTTTGAACATCGGCAACATTTCTAACTTCCTAGGCGGGTGGTGCCGTGGCAACCCTTACCCGTACAATTTTCTTTGTCCTTTCCCTACCTAGTCAAACGTCCAGTTATATTATTTAACACGTCATTTCTAGTCAGTTTTTCGTCATTCAGTACCTGTCCAGTTTCTATGTCAGTCCATCCTCCAGTTGCTATGTTCTAAGGAGGAACAGTCATGTTTAAGTCTACGTCTTTTTTTTAAAAACTTTTATTTGTCATAAGGACCATGCTCATATTCCCTTCTTCCCTTTCTCATTGGCGGTTCGGTCATCGTCCTTCCATACATCAGCCAGGGTTCCGACGTGACCTGCAGAAGGGAGGAGAAAGAAGGGGTGGGGGGGCAATATTCAAACCTCATCAGCATGCAGTAATCCGGAAATGTTTTTACCTACCACATACTCGACCTATCTCCACGTAGTGCATTTCTCTATCATCACGGCGTTTAAGCCCAGAGGGACCAGAAATGTCAGACAGATAATCATTGACGATCTGCGTATCTACATGAGTTACTTGGTCGCAACCCCTTTTGATCGGGTACAAGGGTGGCAATCAGGTGGCATTTCTGTGGTGTCGTTTTAGGGCTTCTAAAGCACTTTTCCGGCTGCCTGTGACACATAGCGTGGCTGCTAAATATCGGGTCCTTTTTAACCTTTAACCTTCATCATACTTTCTCGTTGCTCACAGTAGTAATACATTCAAAACTCATTAATGCAACCGCTACAATTATGCTTTCGTTTTCAAAATACTTTTAATAAAAAGTGTTGACGTATAAATACAGGCCTACAACCCAGTGGACTAGCCACGGAGCAGATTGGAACTGTACATAGGAAGAACAAAGCTGGTGGCAGTTCATTGCATAAAGTGCGGCAGTGCAATAAAATCGTATTAAACTCCCCTACAGAGCAAACATGATGCATGTCAGTAATTCATCTTTAATAAATTCATAAATACATTATCCAATGTTCATTCATTACCTAAATTACACCAATTCATTTTCCAACTCATAATCAGTACCCACCCTAAGTCAATTCATTGTCCAAGCACATACTCAATATCCTTCATATCTACTTTCATTATCCAAAACGTTATATATATCTCGGGGCAAAAAGCTTGCGCAATCAGGGTGCAACAAAGTTCATTAAAAACGTCTCATTTTGTGTCGGCGCCATTTTGGGTGGGGTCAGGCAAGTTCCAGCACAGTCAGAGTGTCTCTAGTCTCGCATGGTTGGCCCAGAACTTTCCGTTGGCAGTTCAAAAAGTCTTGTGCTATGTGGTTAACAGTCTAACAAATGGACCATGAGTCAAAAGAGTGGGAAGGGCGGCAACAATTTTCCTACCGGGTCATCCTGGTGTTCCTCCGGAACTGAACAAGCCTGTGCCGTGGCGGCATTTTAGCCATTTCCGATCCGAGGCTGGTGCCGGCAGGAGTAGCACCGATGTCGTGGTTCCCAGCGAAGGGGGCGGGGGCGCCCATGAGGAGGGATCGGGGTGCCCCCCGGCTCTTATAGAATCTTCAAGGTCGAGGAGAGACGATATGGAGCGTGTGCCCGTCCTGGGCTGAAGACCGCTTTTTGATGTTGACCCTCTTTAAGTAAGAGCATTGGGGTGTCGCTGGAAGCCTCCACCTGGAGGGAGGTGGGGGAGGTTCGTTCGCGCCACCTCCCCCTTCCAGCGACCCCGTGCCGTTCCTCGGCTCCGTCGCTTCGATATTGGCCGTGCCAGCCATTGAAGATGGGGGGGGGTGGTCGGCGGCTGAGGCAAGACAGCCCCCCCCCTCCCTTTTTGACATGTGGCGGGACTACCTCCAACTCTCCAGGGATTTGAAATGTGGCGGGACTACCTGTAACTATGCAGGCGATGGCATGTGGCGAATTTGGCATGTGGCGGGACTACTTGATTTGCCGCCGTTCTCGCCCCCGGCTTCGGTCTTCTTCGTGGGTCGGACCAGGCGAGAGACAGAAGGGGGGGGTAGTCGGTGGCTGAGGCAAGACAGCCCCCCCCCCCGTGGCCTGCAGGGCAGCAGGAGAGGAGAGATGGAGAGGTCTCTGCCATTCTTTGGACCGCCTGCCCAACATCATCTCCTCCTGACCGTGGCCAGGCGAGTCCCTCGTGCCTCGAGGCCTCGCCTTCCGGATGGGCGTAACCGCGGACCTGTTGCACTTCGGGAGCTTCCGGAATGGGGGTAGGTACCTATTGATTTGCTTTCTATTTCATGTGACCGTTATTTGGGCGTGGTGGGAAATGAGGCAGACATGTTGGGAGCAGGAATAGGCAGTGGAGCCTAGCTACCTCGTGGCTATTTTCTGCTATCAAACCTTTTCGCCATTTTATATTTCTTATTACGAACTATTTCTAATGTTTCTTATTTTTAGTGAAGTCAAAAGCTCATCAGGGGGTTACTGACTTAGCCTGATTTCTTTTTATTTTTCTTTCTCTTCCTTAGCGTGTTTCGAGCTAAAGCTTTCTGCTAGTAGGGAACGGTGATCACTTCATATTTTTTATGCGTCCTTTTCACTAGGGGGTACTTCTGGACGGACCAGACGAGTTCCCTCCAATAAATGGTCCGGGGTGGAACGAGATTATCGATCAAAAGGGGAACATATATTCCTTCATTAGGGTATCATCCTGGACGGACCGAGCGATGTACTTCCATTTACTAGGGTAGCCTCCTGGACGGACCAGTCAGTCTATTTCTACTAAATGGCCCATGAGCGGGGAGCATATGTCCTCCATAAGGGTAGTCTCCTGGGCGGACCATGCGAGCTACCCCCCAATAACCAACCAGTGGGGAGTGGGTAGGACTGACGAATTCACAAAGGGGCATAACCTACCCTTTTCTACTTGCAAAGACTAGACAGAATATTTCTATTTCACGTTGTTTGCAAATAGAAAATACCTCAAACGAAACAATTCCTGGGACAACAATGTCCAGGCAACCAACCAATCAATGGGGAGAAAAACAGGCATGACGGATTACAACGGGGACAAATGTCTGCATTACCTGCCCTTCGCTATCCATAAAGGGAACAGAATATTCCTATTCGTCTCTTTGTGGACAGGGAAGATCTCAAAGAGCAACAATCGATTATTAATCGACTTCAAAACAATCAGTGGGGAGAAAAGTAGGCATGACGGATTACAACGGGGACAAAAGTCTGCATTACCTACCCTTCTCGATCTGCAAAGAGGGACGACGTTCCTATTCGTCGCTGTTTGCAAACAGAGAATGTCTCGTTCTCCAGAAGAGAACCAATATGTCAAGTAGCCTTCAAAGCTAAATGAACCAATACCAACCAATACAATATCAGTATACAAATACCGATTTTCAATACAATCAATCAATCAATCAGGTGGATAGAACCACCCTACCAATCAGGCGTAAAAACACCCTACTTAATCTTACCCGGACCGGACCATACGGACAGTTCTTCGACTCCCTCCTCCAGCGCCCGATCGTTCTCTTACTCCATGTAGCATTCCTGTGGGATTCCAGTCAGGACAATAGGTCACTCGAGAGAGGTCCGTTCAGAATTGGTGAAGTTCTGTCGATCGGCAGCCGGGCGAGGGCCCTCTCAAGGCAGGCATACCCCGATCATTTAGATGTTCACTTCTTCGTCTGGATCTCTCTTACCGAACCTTATGTCACTGATGGACCCCGCGTTGGGACGCCAATTGTGGAAAATGAGCCCATAATCCTATCGATGCCCAGGCCGCTGGCGCAAACCGCCTCTTAGTTCCCATGTTGAATAATTACAAAATAAAGAGACGGGCGCTGGAAGCAGGAATCAAGAACAGAGTTTAATTCTCATGAGGAGAGCCAGTCATTTCGGACACGAAACACAGTGTCTTTCGGGAGGTGCTCTAACAAGTGAGCTGAGACTCTTGCTTTTATATCTTACAAAACACTTGATAAAACAATCAGGACAGTATGACGCAAAAGAAAGACATCCCTATAATCCTCGTGGTGATCCTACTCCACATACGTTCACAATGGGGACCCTTGACCTGCTGATAAGAGGGGAGGGCAATCACGCAGCTGAGTGTTTCGTAGGATGTGTACGCCTGATCATGGCCCAGGGGGTGGGGTGGCTAGGCATACAATAAGGGCAGTAAATGGTATCTCCTGGCTTAGGCGATGGCCTCGGACATGTGTGGTCAGCCGGACTCGGGGGAAGGGGTCATCAAAGGAGTGGTATTCATGCCATGTGGACAATCGAGCGCGGAGGGAAGGCTTGTCAACAGAGGGGCATTCATGGAAGGGAAGGAGGTGTTGGTCAGGCGCGGCCGTGACTCTCAAGGACAGGGCCTTTCAGAAGAGGAAGGTTTATGACTTGCCCATGTGAGGAGAAGGAGGGGGTCAGGGTGCGCGCAGAGAGAGAGAGAGAGAGATCCTATGACCTGTACATGGGAGAACAGGGGCAGTCAGATACAGCTGGGGGGGGCTATGTCAGCTGAGGCGATGGATGCTTCTTCGGGAGGGAAATGGGGAATGCCTGGGTCAAGCAGGAGGGTTGCCTTTCACATCAGGGTCGCGCAAAGGAAAAGGGTTTCATGGTCTATACATGAGAGAGGGGGTGCAAGATACGCGCAGGAGGGAAGCCGGGGATTCCAATGGGTAAAAAGGCCATGGTGCCCAGAATGGCTGTACATATGCATAGGGGTACGGGCTCTTACTGGCAGGGTGATACGGTCAATAATTTACAGTATCCATGGTGTCCACAGGGAGAGGAGTGGGAGAAGAAGGGAAATGAATGCTGTCTATGTACATCAATTTCTTTAACTTTCACAATCCCGCCCTGGACCTACATCTGGTTGGTGCTTATCCTAATTTTCATATTTTTTTCAATTGGATTTGTGACTGTGTTCTTCTTGCTCATCAATGTTCATAATTTAGCAGAACGCTCTGCTGTAAAGTTGGTCGATGGTATTCTGGCTCCCCACACATACTCCCATATCATGAAATGTGATCAAGCGCTTGTGAACATTTCGGATTTCCTAGTTGCAGACAGCATCGTTTGGAATAAAAGTTACATTATTGAAATTCATGGCCCGACGGAGGTCCTCGAGATACCCTACCTGTTTTACATCTACTTAGGAGATGAGCTAACACAGGACATGCATTCTGATGATTGGGATGTACACGCTGTACATTCATTTTTTTCTGATTTGAAATATTATTCTGCTTTTAATGCTGAAGATTTGTATTTAAATACTGCCAATTGTGCTGATTTATTCTGTTATCAACATTATGGCCACCATTTCTTGCACAAAACAAACATGTTGAGACCCATTTTTAAATACACACAGTGGGAACATTGCTCAACTCCATTAAAGGGTAGTTCAATAACACTTCACAATAAATTCACGTATTTCACTGATTATTACACGTCTAATCCGGACTCCTATTTCTTTAAATTAAAATTGCCGTCTCAATCAAAATTCATTTTGACACACACAAAATTAATATATTCAAACAGTTTTAGGAATGATTTGGCCTTACAGGTTTATGATCATTAGAAAAAAACTATTGATTTAAAATCGATTTGAGGTACAAAGGTTTGGCAGGTCCAGGGGACCGAAGCTTTGCATCGTGCTTACATCATTCCTAATCAAATGTTGTTTTTAAATGACACAGTGCACCAAACAACTTTTTTTGCCTGGCTACTTCTAAAAATTTGAATACTCCTTCCTTTCCGTCATTGGCTGAATTTGAAAATTGACGTCATTACACCAATTATACACTAAATGCCCTACAAGCTCTGTTTCAAAATGACAATTTCAATATCTCTGATGTTTTCCCTTCGGGATGGTTGTTGTGACAAACCAATTCTAATGCTTGTCAATTACGTTTTTATAATACGACAACGGGTTTCACACAAACTAGACCTGATCCCCGGTACCCACATACAGACTCGGTCACCACATATTCAGTGGGGAAATTGTGTCAACAGTGGTTAGAATATTCTACTCTGTCATCTATGAAACAACATCTTTCACTCTTGTCAAGCGATAACAACTTGTCTGATTTTCTCTTGGGTCCTAAATCTCCTAGATCTAACAACTTATCTATGCAACATACAATGAATTATAGAAACTTTCTCAAATTGAGGCAGCAAACCGTCTGCACCAAATGTACAAAGCAAATTTGTAAAAAGTTCTTATATTAGTCGATAATAGCATAAATACATTGTCTTCCAACATTCATACTTTAGATAATATTGTTTCATCTGGTATTGATATTGTTCAAAATGATGTTTCTATTTTATATCATGGTCAGAATCAATTATGATCTGTAATTCAATTCGCATGGATGTTAGACACTCAAAATGGGAAAATTACCATGGGATTATTTGAATGCTTCTGCCTTGTTTTTACCCTTTAATCGAACTGAGAAACAAAAGTTCATGTCCATAAAAGATGCTACATACACACTGTTACACATTGAACAATTGGAACACGTGCCATTTTCTGTAGCGGAAAGCGATTTGGCTGTATGGTTGATTCAAGGTGTTATCTCACTGCCTTTTTCACTGTTCCTACTTAGATCTTGCATGAAATATTTTCTGATTGGCCCTTTGAACCCATGGGTAGTGCCTTCCTACATGAGTTACGGTCCCTTCCATTTACACACAGATGTCAATGGGAGGATACAGAAGTTTTCCTAACAGGGGAGGAATGTGATTCCACAGTAGGACACTTCCTAGTTTGCAAACAAGTTAAGTTGCACTCCGCTTTTAATGTGTCCGCATCTAATCCGGCTTGTGTTTTTTAAAGTAACGGCAGTTCTGGCAATAATTCCTGCTCTCACATTGCTTTATAACGGCAGTTATCTTATTTTGAACAACGACGACTGCTGTGGCTTACGGGCAGGCATCCCTTATATAGTAACGGTTTCAAATCCCATCACCCTCTGCGGTGACTGAAAGCACTCTTAAGAGTCGAAGCCCTGAGGAGGCTGGGCTGGGCCCCCGTAACAACGGTGACTTGAGCAAGGTACTGTTCACATACCGGACAACGCTTAGCCTCCCCCAATATATTGCAGGTAGCTTCTTTAGGGTGAGATTGTTCTGGTGAAGGTAATTAAACTGGATCACATTTAACCGAGTATTTAGGGAGATTTTACGCAAGTACCCTAACATCATCACCCATTCCCGATCTGACACCTCCTTGTTCAAAATACGATTCCACTTTTGCCAAAGAGCGGACAGGGGCTTTATCACCATTGCATTAAGAGCACCTAATAGGCACTGAACAAGATGCCTACTGTTTCCCTGGGACAGCAGTAAATGCAGACCTGCATGTGTATGACGCTCCTTCACCCCTTCATTCCAGAGGGCCGTAAATGTTCAGGTCAACAAATCATAAGTGAGGAATTGTCCCTGGGGCAGGCCCTGCACCTTGACCAACAATGCCAAGGGTATTAATGTAGCGGTCTCATAACAGTCTCCGACCATCATCAGCCCTACCGCCGTCCTATCTGTGCCGCCAAGAATAACGTGGGGGGATCACGATGTGGCAGTCCCCCCAATGGAAGAATGGGTGTATACAAGGAGAACTCTTGCATCCGCCGGACACCAGGCCACCTGCTCTGAAGCATCAATACCAAGAGTAAACCGTCTTCCCCCTTTGCAGCTTGCATCGCTGAAGTCGGCCCAAAAGCACTCCCTTGTTAGGCTACAGGCATCCCAGTTCAGTCATATTCGCACCATCCAGCCAGAGCCTAATCCATTGCAGCTGGGCCACCAAGTATAGAGCTCAAAGTCTGGTACTCCCAGGGCCTCCTCCAGGGTAGGTCACCGAAGTGTGTACAGAGACACCCTGTGTCACCCTCCCCCCATCTCCGATAAGCTCCCTCAACAAGTCTAATTGGCATAAACCATTATACTGGCACCCAGGCTGGGAGGTTCATAAAATAGTAAAGCAGCTGCAGCACCATGATCATTTTAGTTAAAGCAATCCGGGCCATAATGGGGAGCCTCATCATAATGCAGAAGGCCACACAGCTCTTCAGGGACTACTCCACCACTCCCATGTTGCCCTCCTGTAGAACTTATATAGCATGATAGACTTGTATCCCTAAGTACTGAAACGTCTAGGTGGCCCAGGTGATTTCTGGTCTCAGGCCCTGCAGGAGGACTGCCCCAGGTAACACTGGGAAAACACATTTCTTCTCCATATTCACCTGCAGTGCAGGCACCCCACCAAACGTGTAAAAACTGTTACTCGAAAGGGATATCCGCAACCATGTTGGCCACATACACAAGCAGATCTTCAGCTTACAGTGAAATTAGATGCTCAGTGCCTGTCACCTAGATACCCGTCCTCATCCCCACATCCTACATTACTCCGTCACTGGTGGAATAGCCAGGGTAAACTAGAGCGGTGACAGTGGCCACCCCTGCCTGGTTCCTCAGCACACATCATAAGAGCTTGACACCATTATGCCTGTGCGGATCTGCGCTGTGGGTCTTGTGAACAGCAGAGGAAGCCACGCTGTTCAAGAGTTACCCATCTGCATCTGGTCCATAATGGCATACAGGCACTCCCAGCTAACAGTATCAAGTACCTTTTCCATGTCTGTAGCTAAGAGGCCCACTGTATCAGCATTTTTGTCTCCTCTGGAGGAAAAGAGCACCAAAGACAAACAACACAGATTGAGGGAAGTGCTCCACTGTGGAATAAATTCACACTGGTCTGGTCCAGCGCCTGCATGTGTAGGAGCACGAAAATGGCCAACACCTTACTAAGTATTTTAAAATCCACTTTTCAGCATGCATAATGGCTAAAATTCTGTGGTGGGTGCCCCCTGCATAGTTGTCTTCAGGTAGGGGGCGACCAGTGCATCTCTTGTGGTAGTTGACAGTACCCACCGTTCTAGGGCTTTATTGAACAGATCTGTCAAGCATAGTGCCAGCAAACCAGCATACTTGGAGTAAAACTCAACTGGCAGGCCATTAGGACCCGGCATCTACCCACGTGCCATGTCCTTAATTGGACCCATAATTTCTAGGGGTGTAATAAATTGTAAAAATTGTAAACTGTAAATTGATACTTGTATAGCGCACTACTCACCCGCAAGGGTCTCAAGGCGCTTGTACGAATACCGCTGTGGAACCCATCCTGGCTTTCCCTGTGAGGCGTCCACTTCTGGGCACCCCCAAGGTGGAGGCCAGGCATCCTTAGCGTTGTGGGGGCCGTTGTGGAGATTAAGCAAGCTATTGCCCAGAGTTGCAGAGTGGGACTCCATGATTGGAATAGGCACTGAGGCGAGAATTATCAGGTCCGTGGAATTTTTGAGCCCAAGACCCGCCGAGGCGGGGAATTGAACCCTGGTCCCGGGCTAGACCTCTGCATCAGGGTCTGCCGCTCTAATCATTGAGCCACACTTCTCCACAATGGGCATAATGGGCCCTCCTATCTCCTCAGCAGCAATTGGAGTTAATCCCGCAATGTCAGGGGAGAGAGTAAAGCGTCCAGCTGTTCCCTCGACCCCCTAAGCCTGTTTCCCAAACAATCTGGTGTAACATCTAAGCTTGTTTCTTTTTCCAGCTTCACCACAGAGCAGGTAAGGGAGGCTCTGGCAGCCACTAAATCAGGCTCAGAGGCAGATTGTGCCCCTTCCTTTGTGATGGCAGAACTAGCCTCCGTTCTAGCCCCCTCGCACATGGCAGTCTATAACTTCTCTTTGGGCATGGCCAGCTTCCCTGATAAGTGGAAAGTGCCTTGATTAGACCGCTTTTGAAAAAGATGTCAGCCGATCCATTAGAGATTAAAAACTATAGGCCGATCTCTCTTCTGCCTTGCGGCGCAAGGGTTATGGAGAAGTTGATCAACCAGCAACTGACTGGATGTTTGGAACAGAATCAACTTCTAGATCCTGATCAATCGGGTTTCCGAGCAGGACATAGCACGGAGGCAGCCCTGATGTTTATGTTTACGTATGCTTAATAAGCGCTCGAATGCCGAGGCGGCTTGGCGCTATGGTGTGTAGAGGGAGAGGCTGGGGGGAGGGATCTTATATGGCTGTAAACAGCGAGGTCTTAAGGCTCCTTCTGAAAAGCTGGAGGTTGGATTGCTTCCTCAAAAGGAGTGGCATCTTGTTCCAGTGATTGGTTTCACCATGCGTAATAGCTCTACCTCCCCATCTTGCCCGTCTTATCCTTGTGATATCAATGAGGGCCTGGTTGGCTGATCTCAGGGGACGGGTGGGAATGTGAAGTGTAAAAAGAGCTTGGAGATCCTCAGCACCACCACCATAGATTGCTTTGTGTACCACAGTTAGAGCTTTGAACTCGACATGCTGTTGAATAGGCAGCCAATGCAGGGTTTTTATGCCAGCCGAAGTTGGCTGACCTCTAGGAATACCCAGTAGAAGTCTTGCTGCAGCGTTTTGCAAAGACTGCAATTTTTGCAGCTGGTACTTATTAATTCCCAGAAACAGGGCTTTACAATCGTCCAGTTTCGATAGTAGGAGAGCGACCATCACAGTCTTTTGAAGGTCTTTGGGAATGTACAGGAGTATTTTCCTCAAAGTTTTTAGACTATAACAACATGATGAGATCAAGTTGTTTATCTGTGGGCCAAAGTTCAGTTTGGTATCAAAAATGATACCCAAGTTCCTAACTTTTTCTACCGGGGGGGGGGGCGATCTCCTGCCTCCAAGGGCCACCAGGACTGATTCCACAGCGGTTGTCCTGGCCCGAACTCCATCACCTCCGTTTTATTGGTGTTCATTTTCAGGTGATTCTGGCTCATCCAGGCCATGATCTCAGAGAGGCAGATGTGAAAACTGGCTGCTATGGTCTCTGGCTGATCACTTATAGAAATGACAAGTTGTGTGTCATCGGCATACAAGACCAAATCAAAGCCATGCCTTCTGACGAGGTTTGCCAGCGGGGTGACGTACAGATTGAACAGGGTGAGGGAGAGGGCAGAACCCTGCGGAACACCACATGGGAGGATGAAGCTGTCCGATTTTAAATCATCCCAGAACAGCCGCTGCTCTCTTGCCTCCAGGAAGGAGGACAGGAGGTCTAAGGCGGTCCCCCCTATTCCTACGTCTCCCAGCCGCTTTACCAGAGTGATGTGATTCACGGTATTGAATGCGGCTGAGAGATCGAGAAGCATGAGGATCGCTCTCCCTCCCTTATCAACTGCCCTGAGAATTTTTTCTGTGGCAAGGATTAAGGTGGATTCAGTGGAATGGCACGAGCGAAAGCCGTGCTGGGATGGGTCCAGTAGTCTGTTGTCCTCGAGATGTTTAGTTAGAGCCGTATTTAGGTGTTTTTCAAGCACTTTGGCCACCATTGGCAGGCCGGCAATAGGACGGTAATTCTGAGGGTCAGTCGGGTCTAGATTGGTCTTTTTTAAAAGAGGCGTGATAGATGCTGTCTTCCAGATTGCTGGGTAGCAGCCAGATGTTATAATTTGGTTAAGGACCGGGGTGAGATTTTCACAGATAGTATGGGCTGCCTGGTGCATAATGGAAGGTGGGCAGAGATCTGTGGGCGCCCCAGATTTTATAGAAAGTAGGAGTTTATGCGTCACTTCGTTTGTGGGGGGCTGAAAACATGTCAATATACAAGGGGGGGCAGCAGTCGCTTGGCATGTAGTGTTTATGGAAAATATTCGAGAAAAGGAGGTACCCCTGTAATATATGCCAGGGAGGGGGATATTCACATCAGCAAAACTAGAGTCCCTGTTTCGACCGTGGCAGGCTAGAATGGCTGAACTCAACAATACTAAAGGGGGTCAGAGGTAGGAGGATAATTAACCCTATTTTATTAAACAATAAAGCCTGTACAAGCAAGGCAAATTGGACAGATACACTAAACTATTTGAAAATATACTCAGAAGGACAGTTTTTGTTGTTTACAAAAATGATCATAAAATTTATTTAACACCTCCCAGCATGGGTTACATTCTAAAACATAATAAAAACATTTAAGATAAAAACCACCCCAAGGATGGTGAAAGCAATAAGTCTATCTTTAGTCAAAAGTAAACAAAACAGTCGACGCAGCGTTTCGGTGCTTTCTAGATCTTCACACCTTCTTCAGGACATTTGTAACTTTTTGACTCAGTATCTGATTTTATGCAGGAAAGGGTTTAAATTGCTTTCCGTCTAGATTTGAACTTCTTTTGCGAATGATAATTCTCAAGCTTAAGTATCAATGGAATAAGCCTTTATCTGCACGGAGGGGCCACCGTCAAATAGCAGGATTGCACACTCGGTTTCTTGGGATCTGTTTGTAATGTCAAGTAGATCTTGAAGAAATGGTGATGCTCTCTTTGTCCAAGTCTTCACCTTTATTGGTTTGATGTACGAATCTTTGGTTTAAAATGCGGCCTCACTGCTCCTCCGTGCTTCCGTCTTCATGGCGATTCGAAGTGCTACTTTCCATAAACTGGTGTTTATAGAAAAATCATTGCTGATTCCTTGTACCTTCTGTTGAAAGTGTTTGGCCAGTATGTTACAGAAAGCTTGATCAGGCTTAAAAGTGTTTTCTTGTTGTGGTTTTGTCAACTGATGGAAGTCACTCACAGCATTAGAATGTCCCTTGACGAGGGGAGTCCCACCATGCTGGTGCTTTTAGATCTGTCTGCAGCCTTCAACACCATCTCCCAATCTATCTTGCTTAACAGACTGCAGGAGATCGGTGTCGAGGGCCAAGCACTGGCGTGGCTGGAAAGCTTTATGGCAAACAGATCCCAACGGGTTAAACTGGAGCCATTTAATGTCAGAAACCACCCCACTGGATAAGGGAGTTCCCCAGAGCTCCATCCTAAGCCCCATTCTGTTCAACATATATGTGGCCCGTTGTATGCCATCATATGATCTTGCGGGTTTGAGACGATCTCATATGCAGACGACACTCAGGTGATCATTCCATTTGATCCGGATTCATCGGTCACGAGAACCAAGTTTAAGATCTGTATGTTGAACATAGCAGCCTGGATGAGCGATTATTTTCTCCTGCTTAACTCAAACAAGACGGAGATCCTCCTGTTTGGGAAGGTGGAGGAACTCTGGTCAACGGATTTGGTTGGCCCTCGGACCTGGGGATCTCTCCCTCCCCCCCAATCAGGCTAGGAATTTGGGAACCCTACTGGACTTTAAGCTATCTTCCGAGGATCATGTAAAAGCATTGTCTACTTCCTGTTTTGCGATCTTGAAAATGCTGAGGAAAGTCTTTCCTTGGATCTCTCTGGATGCAAGAAAGACCCTCATCCAGGCGTTGATTGTGAGCAGATTGGACTACGGGAACGCTCTCTTGGTGGGTGAAGGGAAGAACTCTTTTATAGGCTCCAGATATTGCAGAACACTGCTGCAAGCCCAGACGTACCCCATCCCGTCCCCTGCTGTTATCTCTGCATTGATTTACAAAAGGGGGGTGGTGATGAACAGAGTGTCTGAATTGAGCAGACCACTCTTACCCAGTCCAAAGATCAGGGCTTGATCCATCACCGTTATTTATCTCACTGCCCCATCCCAGCTCAGAACCTGGCTATATGCAAATCAGTCTGTCCCTGGCCCAGTGCATCATGGGAACAGGGCAGACTAAACTACCAAGCCAATTCTTTACCAGAAAGGAGACAAGCTACCGGGGACCGGTTTCTGGCATTTCAGCCGTCTTCGGCCCGGCTTGCTTGAATCCTGATGGAGCAGTGAGAAAGGGACTCATGTCTGAGTATACCCTGCCACACCTATAGTGGCCAAAATCGATTGCTGCTGAGATCGAGTAATCAAAATCTCTTAGGAAGGATTGCGTGGCTGTACGTCTTTGGGGCACTTTAAGAAGAGCCTAAACACGTGGCTGTTCTAGGGGCTCAGGCTGAGAGGGTGGTCAGTTGTCTTGCTGCTAGGTGCCGTGAGATCCCCTTGGGGATGATTCGTCGCGCCATACAAATGTCAAATAAATACTCCTAAAAGGCTTAATTAATACCTATTTGGGAATATACCTGCCTCCCATCTGACCTGGACAGGAATGTAGTAGGGACCATGCCAGCAGTCTGCCTGCTTTACCTTCACCATCATGCACCGTAGCGACATAGCCTCTGTAGTTATGACACCAGAAAAGGGCGCTATAGCATTCCTTGGTGTCCGCCACACCTTCCTACAGCAGGGTGTGGGGCAGTAAGTGTTTCCAAATCATGAATGGTCCCATCTAATGCAACCGTTCCCGATCAACTTCCCTCCAGACACCGACTATTATGATCATGCAATGGCCCCTAATGACCATCTTAAAGGCTTCCCACAAAATAATGCAGTCAGAGGCAGTGCCTGCTTTGTGGGCAAAGTAGTTTGAGATGGCCTTTTGCAGGCCTTTCTGACAAGTGTCATCTTCTAGGGCACTCGGAGATAGGCACCAAAGGGGGAGTGTCCCCAATTGTAAACCCATCAGAAGCGGGCTGTAATTTGAGAGAGTGCCCCCAAGATATTCAGTGTGTGTAACACACTGCTAAAAAGTCGTGGAACACAAGAATTTGTCCAGACAGTCATGCACTACATATAGGCCAGATTAAAAGGACTAATCAACCATCCCGCCATGCTGGAACCACCAAGTTTCCTCAAGACCCCATCCGTTCGTCCAATCAATGAAGCACTTTGCAAACCTATGTGCAGTGCCCCTGGCAACAGTGGAGTTGAGCGATGAAGAATGGTATCCGCCACACAATTAAACTAAATTCCAAGTATCTTAGTCCCTCCTCGGAACTCAGCTAGCTGTGCTGACTAGCGGGCCAAATATTTCAGCTGGTCTTGGTTAGGGGCATACACACAGGTAATTGTCAAGCGTCTTTTTTTTAACCTCCCCTCCACTAGAACATACCTGCCCTCATTGTCCACTCACATCCACAACGCTTTAAATGGGACACCCGCCCAAACCCAGATCAGGGCACCTTGAGCATAACCTGATTACCCTGTGACATACACTTTTCCCATCCAACGCCTCTAGAGCTGCTGTACCTCCTCAGTGGTACGGTGTGTCTCCTGTACAAGAGCAGTATGCTCTGCCATGCGCTTTAGAAACATGTGAATCTTACGCTGCCGGGCGGCTACCCCCAACAAATATTCCAGGTCATGACCATACTCATGCAGTATATACCAGAACACCTCTACCCTCGCCCACCCACCTCATAGCACACAATTCTTGAAAGGTGATCACACCGCCGCTGGAACCCATATAAAAAACAAACTCCACACCAGAGCAGAATGACAACGGCCAGCTGCTTAAACCTAGGCATGACATAAACTGTATATATCATAAAAGCTCTATCTTCTCACTGGTGGAAATGTCTGCCTGTGGGCATGTTTGTGAGTGTCCCACACAATGCACTCCAACATCCACACCATCCCAGAGACATTACAGTCACCCAGCCGCATTTCTGTAAATCAGAGATAGAGAGTGGAAGACAAGGCCATGTATCCCTACAGTCATGCAGGGCACACAATCCCGGGCAGTTTCACAGCAAAGTGAGTAACAATAAACCTGTGCGTATATCCCAAAACTACAGCCCAAATTCAGGAAGAACACACCCCATGGACAATATAGGGGCATAGGATCTGAATGAAATACAATCATCACAGGAGTCTTTGCTCATCCCTTCCCCACCTGTGCCCCTACCTTACCATCACACAGTTGAAAGTTCAAACAAGTACTCGCTGTTTGAGAAGACACAAGTGGTAAGCTCTGCACACTATTGGCCATTTTATCCGAGCCAGACTCCATGGAACACCTTGGGTGAGGCTAGTCGCCACCAACATAGCCACCGCATTATTCAGATCTGCCGGGACCTTCATTGGCCCCCATGTATGGCCATGTTTGCTTGGCTCCCATGTCTTTTCTGCTGCCTCTTTTGTGGAAGATTGCTGTTCCAGTGCCCCCCATTCATCTCCTCTACCCTGTACTTATCCAACCACTTCCAAGCATCCATGGGGATTAGAAAGATATGCGTATTCCCCTCCAGCATAACTCTAAGCTTGACAGGGAAGAAAAGGGAATATCTGAGGCCACCTGTCTCAATTAATGTTTAACCTCCAGAAACGAAGCCCGCTTAGCTTGCACTGCTGTAGTCCAGAAACATGCTTATAGCTGCATTGTCAATTGGTAAAATGTCATCTGTCTGTACCTTTTGGAGCAGGGTGTCACGCTCCCAACAGTGCAGTAGTTGGCTCACCACAGGCCTCAGCATCAATTTGTGAGCTGGGGACTTGCAAGTACTCAATGGGCAAAGTTAAGTGCAAAGAAAGGAACAAAGGCATGTCAGGCTTGCCTGCGTTTTTATCCAGTTCTTGAGGTATGCTACACTATCCTCCCCTTCTGCTCCCTCAGGTAGCCCTCATGATCTGCAAATTGTTTCCCTGACTACTTCCCTCCGCATTTTTGGCCCTGCCCTCCAGGATCCTCATGGTGCATACTTGACTTGTCGTGTCAATATTTCCCAATACTGTCAAAGACACAGGTCTGCCTGTCAATCAATTGAGGAATTTCCAGTGGTGAGTCTGAAATGTTAGACAGAGTAGGCCCTATTGCATGAATGCCCTGCCTTACAAGTATCAGCCCACCCCCTCCCCCCCATTTGGAATGCCCTCTGATATGATCATCAGGTACATTATGAAGGGGAGAGGTGGCTGTGGGGAGGAGATTCATGCCTAGGAGATACCTGCTCCTCACCAGGGGTATTAGGTTCTTCAAATGCTTGAGAGAAGGCCTGGGAAGCACTGTCATTTGAGGAGTGTGTAAGAGAAGCAACACATTGACCTCAAACTGGAGGGCTGTGAAGAGGTGATAGTAATGTTGGGAAAGGTGTACTCTAAAGCTGGTTGGCTTATTGATGGGATGGACAATCCTCAGAAGGGAAGTGGGACGTACAATGCTGGCTGCACCTGATGTTGCCTTCAACCTTTTGGCCAGTAGGAAAGCAATGCACTCCTCATCCAGGTCCTTCTTTGCAACCCGGGCCTGGTCATCTTTTTCTCCTCATCCTCCTCTTGTTGAGCATTGCTGGCCGCTGACATTTCTGCTTGAAGGAGGATCAGGTTCTCTCCTCGTATAGCCCACCTCCCTCCACTGGTGGATGGTTCAGCTTCATCAAGGGACTCATTGTCCTCAGCACATGAAAGACATAGGTTGCAACATGATTAGTATTTGCCATAGTATATCATGTGCTACAAGAGTTAGATCCATGTTCCTTTGCATCTATCTGAAGTTTCACATGTGATCTGGTTTATATAAACCTACACAAGACAGTTCACACTGTATGATTGAGGTTTTCAATGAAGATGTGCAATGCAAAATCACACCCACCAGCTCCAGCCACAGCTCTGTGTGGTATTGAGCTCCCCAGTGAAGTCAGCTGCGGTATGCAGTCATAATATCTTTTTTTTTATTGACCTACAATAATATCGAGTTTTACATTTCGTAGGGACAGAATATCAAAGTCAAAAATATTGTTGACCAGAATATCGACCTTAAGGTAAGTAATATCGTTATTTTTTTATATAGAAGTAAGTAATATCATTAGCAAAAATATTGTTGTTGATAATATCGATATTTAAATTAGTGTTGTGTATTTTAGTATGTGTTTTATATGTATGTGGTAAATATTTTTTGTAATGTTTTTTAATTATTTTTAAATATATGTATTAAATGTTTAGAAATTAGTAATTTTTTTTAAGGTTAATTTTACGTTTTAGTATCAGAGCGGGTTGTGGTTTATTGAGGAATAGGGTGGTAAATAATGTAATTATAATGAATTAATTCATATATTTTTTAAATTATTATTAATGTATTGTTAATTAACTATTAATTGGTAATTAACTTTCATTGATTCACTTATAATTATATTAATTATAATTAATGTATTATTATTTTGTATTTATTGTTATTGTTCATTAATTTATAGTTAATTAATTGGTAATTCATTTTTATTAATTTATTATTTGATAACTAAGTTAATTGTGTTATTTTTTATGTGTAGCAGTTTGTGAGTTTATAGGGGAATAAGGTTGGAAGTAATTTAAGTAAATATTTATGTAATTTTATTGGTATTTATTTTTAATGTATTTGTTATATTAATTGGTATTGATTATTAATTTATTGTTAATTGATATTTAATTTGTATTAATTGATAATTTAAATAACGATGTTATTTTTAGTGTAGGAGGATGTGCGTTTATAGGGGAAAAGGGTGGGAAGTAATTTAATGTTATTTAAGTAAATATTTATGTAATTTTATTGGTATTTTTTTTATATATTTGTTAATTATTAATGTTTAAAAAAAACAAGTATTTTAAAGTATGTTTATTTAACCCCCCGTGCTATCCTACATTTTCCACACTGTTATACTCATTGAAGTTGCAATTGTAATTTTAACCCTAACGCTATCCAACACTTTCCCTACTGTTCCACTCCCTGGAGTGGGAATAGTAATTGTAATCCCTACACTAGCCAACACTTTCCCTACTGTTGCACTCACTGGAGTGGGAATAGTAATTTTAACCCCTATGCTATCCAACACTTTCTCTACTGTTGCACTCACTGGAGTGGGAATAGTAATTTTTACCCCTACGCTATCCAACACATTCCCTACTGTTGCACTCACTGGAGTGGGAATAGTAATTTTTACCCCTACACTATCCAACATTTTCACTACTGTTGCACTGTTTGGAGTTTGAATAGTAATTTTATTTCCTCGGGTATCTAATAATTTTTGTATTATTTTAGTTAATGTAGTATATAATTACATATATACATCATATTTATTTTTCAGAAAGACACACATTCACTGGATGGTGTCATCAGTGATGTCATGGGTGATGTCACTGACCATGTCATGAGTGATGTAATATGTGACATCATCAGCAGTGCATTGCAGGCGCACAAGTTATAGTGAGTCCTACTAACTATAACGAGGAATTTTATATGGTTTTATATCAGTAAAATTTCCTGCTAACTATAACTGGTGTGAAACCTATGGTTTTTTCAGTGAATATATATATATATATATATATCTCACGAGCAAATGTCCCAAAGCGGGAGGAGCAACTTAAAGCCGGTGCTGGCGGCGAGGATCGGGATAGCCTCGCTGTTATTTGCTGGAGCAAATAATTCTTCAGTAAAGAAGACGCCCCACACCACTTTGGATTACGTTGATTTGTTTATTCTCCTGTAGGTTTTACCCCACCTCCGCGTTTCGGACTGTTACAAGTCCCTGATCACGGTTTACAAACATTTGTCCTTTGTTTGTGTTGCATATTTATACTGTTTAACCCAGTGAGCACATTATGATGCATTGTGGGACCAGTAGGCAAACTGATTACTTGCTAATGTTGTGCATTAGATTCATGACATGGTATTAAACTGTCTAAGCATTAATCCAATTTATAACGCTTTATGTTAAGTGGATATTGACGTACTAAACCCCAATCTAATTCACATACCAAAGTGGTGTGCGGCGTCTTTTTTACTGAAGAATTATTTGCTCCAGCAATACATATATATATATATATATATATATATATATATATATATATATATATATATATATATATATATATATATATATATATATATATATATATATATATATATATATATATATCCTGATTCTACTCTCAACGCCAACATCCATACGGCGTCCCCAAAAAACGAGAGAGACAGACTCTTTTCAAATTCAGCAGCCTCTGAGATTCTTTATTTTTTCAATTATTCCAAGTGCATTACCGTGCCTAAGCAAACGCGTTTCGGCGTACCTGACGCCTTGCTCGCTGGTATATATATATATATATATATATATACCAGCTCAAAATCCTCCCCAGTTCGCGGGAAAGAAGGCAGCAGTCAGGGAAATATTCAGCAACGCAGTTGGTTTATTTTCACGAACAGACGCGTTTCGGAAAAACTTCCTTCTTCGGTGTTACATGGTAACGGGCTGCGCGGCGCCATTTTAAATATTAGACACATTGTGATAAGCACAAATGAAGGACTACAGGCATCTTTCAGTTACGGAAGCGTCGTCTTGCAAGTGTAATACAAACACAAAATTGCTAGCATTCTCTTATAGTTCTCAACGGATTGTATGGCACACAAAAAATGACAAAGTCCAAAACTTGAACCGTCATACATGACTCGATCTTGCCGTGGATCGGCAATGGCAACCAAAATAGGTTGCCCAGACATCCTCCAATAGTATCAAGGATTTGATGACTTTCAGGGAAAAAGACCACCAGTTAAGCGACAGAACAATCTTGCCAAAGCACAACGATCAGCTATGAAAAGCTTATCTGAGGATACCTCCATTATCTGTAAACCTTCCGATATGTATTATTTACTTTATTTTACATTATTTTTGTAACTTTAAAAAAACCAATATTTATAACAATGATATATTTGACATGAATATTATTTCTTCGATATTTTTGTAATTACCATCATGTAGATAGGATGTCGATATTCTTGACTTCGATATTTTTGCGTCGAAATTTCTGTAGGTCGATTTTCTGTCTCTCGATATTCTGTTATACAATCGTCAGGTGCTCAACCTACCTCTTTCATTGTATGACATAAGACATGATCATCGGTCCAGCAGCTTCAGAATGAAGCAACGCCTTAATTAATGTTCAGCATGAATTACAAGTGAAGATAAAAAATCAACACTGAAATCAATGATTATGTTTGAAACATATCACACACCAACATTGATTGCTTAAGAAAAGTGGTGACATCTACTTAATTACTTTCACAATGATTTTGTTATTGTGAACTACTTTAAAAATAATAGTTTACAACACTCAATGGCACACTTAGCTGATGAACAGATTCTAGTGGGTCTGACTGCTACAGCCAGAAGGCCTCCCAAATCCCTTGATGAGGTACTTTGTTAAACAGAGGTACTCCTGACAGTATCCAAAATGTACCAAACATATCCATATTTCAATACAATACAATCATCTGGGTCTCCTCCGTTGTGAAGTTTTTCTTCCTTCTCACATTTAACATGCTGACGCTTGGTATGTTTATTATTTTACATGTATGTATCATTTGAATACACTTTTAAAACAGTTAGTGCTACTCCTCTTTAGATGAGCCGATATAAGCAATTTGTTACCTACTTTATTATTTAAATTTAAATGTAGAGTCATCCGTTCAGTAACCAACATGTTATGAAGTAGTAAACTTTATGAACCAAATCCGATCATATTAAGATGTGTGACAACAGGGATACTTGACCCACAGCACATAGTGCTAACTTGTCATTTAATGTAATATACTATGAGCTTCCAATAAAGATTTATGTCAGTGACCTTACCAGGGTCTACCATGTTGCCTTACCATATGTCACACCTGTACATGGAGCAGAGGTCTCTGTAGTATGTGTTTTTCCTGGCCAAACATTACTGGGGCTTAAATGATATGATTGTAAATTATTTTACATTTTTTTGACACTTTAAAACCAACATATACTAATTAAGATCACATTTGTGAGACTAATGATGAAGTTTATGAAAAATATCTATGGGTTGTCTGATAATAATGTGGTACATTGGAGCCACTCTGGCCATATATACGTAACAGTTTGGGCAGGTGATAGTGGTTGATCTGCTCCATGACATAGCCTTTCTGCAAGTGCAGGAACCACTGCTCCAGTGGGTAGATCTACTCTGCCTGTGTGTGTAAATTAAATGAAGATGTCAACAGACAAATACAACAAATGATGATTATGTACAACTTTTTACATAGTTACTTAATTGCATTTACAATACAAATATGATGGCTACTCAATCATTCACAATTTCACGTTCCAGTAGCAAAACTACATTGGAAGCATCAGCAGAGATGGGCCACTATTTTTGATGAAGACATTGGAAGTTAACATTTGTAGTACAGGATTCTTGGACTTGTAGTGTGATAGACAAAATTAAACACACGGAAGTCTAATTCACCATAAATATTTGCACAAACTTGAAGTGACTTTCATAGTCACACTTGGAGTTTATATTATCATTTATAAAATACATTAATTGTTTAATAATCACACAATACCTGGCACCAGGTGGAGAGGATGTCCTTCTCAAGCGGTGTGAGACGGAGCTAGTTTCCAGTTTGTACACCAGAGAGAGCTCTGGCCACCTCTATCCTTATGAACTTCTCCTTCACGCGCCTTCTCTCATCCTGCCACTTCTTTTTGATGTCAGTGATGGTACAGACATCCTCCCCCAATGCACTGACTGCATTAGCCAACTGCTGCCATAGAGCTTTATTCTGTGATGCACTGCTGAGGCATGGAGGAAGACCATGTTGTTTTTTTGAAGTTCGGCACTACAAATCTGACAATCATCTGGGTCTCCTCCGCTGTGAAGTTTTTCTTCCTTCTCACATTTAACATGCTGACGCTTGGCAGATGACAAGGCAAGGCACAGTGCAGGTAGATGAAGTATGTGTGTGGGAAGAACAGAGCCTTGAATGTGTGCTGCTTTTATGTGGTTTGCAGTGCATAGGTTGCCGGTGGCATAAATTACCTATATGTGAATGAAATTATACTAACCCTGCCCTGAGTGCAGAGGTTCCACCCAATGTTTAGAGTCTCCGCCCGAGAGCAGAGTCTCTGCGATCGGGGTAGAGATTCAGTCCTGAGTGTGGACTCTCAGCAAGCGTAAATATACTACTCATTAGTCTCTTTGTGAATACTGAAAAGTAGTAAAGCTAGACTTTTGGTCTAAACTTAGACTTTTGGTCCAACTTTGCCTTTGTGAATCAGGCCCTCCATGTTTTCACTGAGGTTTGAGGTTTAATCTTTTTTCTGTTCTTATGGAGGAAGTGCAGAGTGATACAGTGTGATTTGATTCATTGTTATTCACTGTGTTGTAAGGTTTGGGTGTGGAGTTGACAAAATCGGTAAGGAGGTCAGTAATTTGTGTAAAAAACCACCTCCTTTCCCCACCTTAGTGGAGTTTTTGATATCCATGAACTACCCTATCTGGAATTAGGATTGTTAGCTTTGCCATCTCTTGCTATCATGCTCACGGCCATGATAGAACCTTGATTGGCCTATCTCTGCAGACTCCTCAAAGATGATAGTGGTATAGACATAGTTACCAGTGGGACCATTTGGAGGTAAAGGCCACTACGACTAAGAAGAGGATAAGAAACTCATAGTTACTCCCTCAATTAACCAGTGCTTTATTTATTTTTTCACTTCAGCATTCAGCACTCTGGGCAGAAATCACATTGAATCAACGCCCACCTTAGGTGCTTTGTTTTAATTAAACAGTTGAAGTCTCCTGGTCTGCACTAGTTCTAAATCAGCTGGTAGGTGGTGGCTGAGGCAAAACAATGGCCTGCACCCCTGGGAGGGGCATGGGGAGAGGCGACCAGCGAAGTAGGCCCACTCCACAGGGAGGGGCCAGCTCGTGTCCAGAGGGCAACATCTCATCCAGCTGTGGCACGCACCCAGACCCGCTTCGCTTTCAAGCCCAACTGACCCAGCCCTTTAGCCAATCCTTATCACAAAGTTACAGATCTGACTTGCTGACCACCCTTGTATACATTTTTCCAACATGCCAGAGGCTGTTCACCTGCTTGTAAGATCTACTGTATCTCTACTCTGGTGTAACCGTCTGCTATAGTAACCATATAGGAGGCAGAAACAACCATCACCTATAGATAGGTAATTCAATAAAAATGAGGACACACATGAGGGAACTCTGTGGTCGATACTACACACAAAATCACAGTAAATATTGGAGGAGAACCTGTTACCTAATGATTATTCGAAAGAAACAGTTATAACTTTAAAAACATCAAGTATTTATTAAAAAGCAAGGCATAGCCCTGTACATAGTACAATATTAACACAATTTACACTTCATTAAAAATATTTAAATACATCATATGCAATTCATTTTATTTTTCGAAAAAAACAAAAGTCGACGCAGCGTTTCGGTGCTTAAACGGATATGACACCTTCTTCAGGACGGTTTTTCTATATAAAAAAAATATACATGAAATTACCACTATATATTAGAACAGGTTCTCTACTACTCCTCACAAAAGCACACTAACTACTAATCCATTTAAAAAGGCATAACGAGACATTTTAGCCAAACAGTTTAACAATGAACATCAGTTGGTCTTTCTTTTCAAATTGGAGGGCCAACTTTATACACACTGATTGCATTTAAAACATAAATATGACAACAGCACATACCTCTAATCCCTAAGGATATCTCAATCTTTGTTAAAAAAACAGGAAAGACCAAGCTGCTTTGATAATTTGCGCTGTAGTCTGGTGTCTGTAATCACTCTTTAGGACATCCCCCTGTATTGTGGAAAGAGCATTCATGGTTGTAAAACGTAACCAATACTCTTATTCTTAAATGTCCAACTAGGGCTATATATCCCATTGTAGTCATACCTGTATAGTGGGGTTTTTCAATAAAAATAAGAGGAAGCTGTGCTGAGGTTGACCACCATATCTGTGGCTCGTGCTGCTTCAAAGGAGACAAGGCTAGGTAGACAGAAATACATGGTTTGTCTTAATTCAATTGATAGATAAGAAAAGCCCCAAAACCCGTCTTTTTAGAAAGTCAAAAAATGGCAAAAAAATGAAACTTCTACTATGACCTCTACCTTAGTTTGAATACAGGTGTGCCATCCAATCGTGGGGTCTGGCTGCGTTATAGAATCAAACTGCAGTTTTCATTAAATTATTAAAGGCCGGACGTTCTTTGCTTTAGCACTGGGTCCAGAGATCTAAAAGCATAAATGTTGGTTGTAATTCATTTAACCCATTTCTTTACCTGCTTGTTAGCATCTAATTTGTACTACTGCTTTACATTTATGATATTCGTAAATTTAGGCAGTCATTCTAAGTATAGTTGCATAACACGCATATGGCGGGTCTATGGTGCTAACATACTTCCCGTGTCTCCTAATTTGTAGAAGTGCCATCAAATATAAAAAATATATGAGCCTGCCTTGCCGTTTCATGAGCAGCGAAAACAGTCGAAAATTGATGTACCAAGTTCTAAATGCCAAAACTACACCCATCGTCTGTTCGTCTAGGGCTATTAAAGTGTATCTTCGTTGGGCCAAATATCACAACCTTAGAGTTGGTCCCGATTACTCAACTTCAACTACTTTACGAAGTAATGGCAAACCCATTTTCAGATTTCCCCCGAATTACGGGCATGTAGATACGATTTTTTAAACTTAATGTCTTGTTTCGTGCAGCCCGATCACGTGTTGATAGTCGTGTCGGCTATGTTGCAGTGGTGTACTCGCGTCATAACCTGTTCTTGGGGCTAGATGTAAAATATAACCATTCTTCGGTTATATTAGGCCATAATTCATATGCATGGCGATCACATGATCGTAAACAGTGTCGGCCATCTTACAGTGGCAAATGCGCTAAATAATAACAAACTTTTATAACTATGGCCCATGTATAGCGGGAATATTTGATTACCCTTGCCACTATATATATTTTATTACTAGGTTATTTTCCATAGGCTCCAATCCAAAACAGTTTGACCCTAAGTAGATAAACTGAACCCTAGTTACATGAGTTCCTCCCTTATATCTATTGTAATTTCTTTTGTTGTCTACGGAGAATCAGATATTGAGGTATCTAGTGATAGATAAATATATTCTAGTAGGTGTACATGAATAGAAACGTTTTATATATGTGCAAATAGTCCTAAAGTTGTCACCTGTTAATACTACAGATGTCAAGCCGCCGATAGACATAATTATATGGAAAACATGCGAAAGTGGTGATTTACCCCCGATATATCTGGGATAAGAACACCAACCATCACACATATAGTGACAATTCAGAGCCCTATGTTTTTCATACTATTATATTCCTCCTTACTTATTTTTCTTGTTATATCCGACAAAGACAAAAGATCTCTCTTGACAAAAGCTATTAGCCCAGGACCCTCTCCCAGTCTTCTTTATTATTCAATCCTTTTCTCACTGTGTTAAATTTGGACATAAATAATTGTTCTCTCCTTTTGCATTTAAGGTTGACATCTCCTCCCCTGAAGCTCATTTTTACATTTTCCACAACACACCATCTCAGGTCATCCACCACCGTATGTTTGGCGGTTAACTAATGCTCCACTAAGGGGGCAGATTTTTTAGAGGTCCTAATTGCGAAACAGTGTTCATTAATTCTTAGTCTAATTTCTCTTGCTGTCTCGCCTATGTATCCTTAATCACATGGGCATGTGATCAGATATATAAGGTTTTTGGATCTACAATTAAAAAATTTTTTTTAGGTTTGTGTGTATTATGATTGATTGTAATTTCTGAGCCCTTCCTAATATCTTTACAAAGGCTGCAGCCACGACAGACGAAGGTTCCTTTGGGGAGAGGAGCACTATTTATACTAGGTTGGTTACATGGATCCTTTTCTCTATATGTTTTTACAAGGTTATTTTGATTGTTTTATTGCGTCTGTATGAAAACATAGGTTTAGGTAAGATGGTGTTGTTGCTATTGATTACTAAATGCTAATGCGATTGACTATATTTTTGATCTTGTTACTTAAATTGCTATGATTTGTCACAAAAGTCAGGGGTAATGTTGTACTCTCTTTGTTAAGATCTTTCTCAAAAAAACTCTCATGATTAAAATATTTTGCCCTTTTATAGGAATGTCTTACTAATCTTTTAGGAAATCCTCTCTCAATGAACTTCTGTGTGAGAGCCTTGGCATGTTTGTCATAATCAACATTTCTCGTACAATTTCTCCTAAGTCTGAGAAATTGACCATTTGGGATAATATTTTTCTGACAGGCAGGATGGTAACTGTTAAAGTGTAGCATCATATTTCTGTCTGTGGGCTTGGTAAAAAGTTCGACTATTAAGCTACCTTCTTCATGTTTTATTGCAATATCCAAAAATTCACATTTAGTCCTGTTGATACAGTGAGTAAATCTAAGGTTCAAGTCACCTGAGTTTAACCAATTGATAAACTCGATTACATTTTCTTCTTCCCCTGTCCATAAAAAGAAAACGTCATCTATATACCATGACCAATTCGAATTATTCTCATAGAATGGTGTTAATGAATTGAAAATATGCCGTTCTTCAAACATAGATACATAAAGGCAAGCCAGACTGGGGGCAGAGGTGGCCCCCATGCTGGTCCCCTTAACTTGTTTGAATAAAGTTTTTTAAAACAAAAAAATATTATTCTTTAAAATGATAGTCACACAATCCACAATGAATGTTGCATGTGGAGACAAATCTAGATGTTCTTCCCTTAACAATTCTTCTATCATTTTAATCGCATTGTCCTGGGGAATATTAGTGTATAATGCCTCTATTTCTAACGTCACTAAAATCTGGTTATTAGGATTAAAGGTCAAATTCTCCACTTTTTCTATCATAGACGTTGTGTCCTTAATATATGCCTTTTGTTGTGTGACAAGGGGCTGTAAAAAGATATCTGTTTATTTGCTCAAAGGTTCAGTCAGGGAGTTTATGCTTGATACAATTGGTCTCATGGTTGATCTAAAATATTTTTGTGGACCTTAGGAAGCCCATAAAGGGCAGGTATGGTTGGATGTTCATTATTTAGAAAATTGTATTCGTCCTGACATATAATACCATCTGCCTTGGCTAATAGTAACATTCTCTTGATCTTATCCGATAGGGACCTGAGTTCTTCTCTGTTGGAAGAACAATAATGTTCAGTGTTGTTTAGAAGGGAAAGCATACGACCATTATAATCTTCTGTATCCATAATCACTATGCTTCCCCCCTTATCTGCTGGCTTAATTATTATAGTAGTATCTTCCTCTAAGGATTTCATCAAGGCATCCTTCTCTAGTAGAGTTAAATTATGATTGATCCAACTCTTTTTATCTAAAAGATCTTCTATTCCTTTCTCTACACATCTTTCGAACACCTCTATGTCTCTTTTAACCATATTAGATTGAGGGGCCCATGTGGATTTTGCTTTTAGTCCTGATTTATTCTCGCTAGGGATTCAATATTTACCCTCAAAAAAGGCATTCAGCCTTACCTTGCGAACAAAAACTTTGGAGATCACGTTCTAATGCATATGTATCAATGGGATTTGCAATAGCAAATCCAAGACACTTTTCCAGAACCACTTTATCACTATCAGAAATATTACAGGTGGAGAGATTGATGATAGGAGCCTTAGTATCTAGTCCCATATCTTTTGCCTCCGTGTGTTGTATGGACGTTGTTGGAACTGGGTTGAGGGAGTATAACCCCCTCTCCCTCGCCCTTTCTGAGGACCAAATTGTTTTGGGCGTTGTTCTAAAAAAGAGAGACTGTCTCTCATGTTGGTAGATGTTGGTTCTTTATTGTATGAGTCATAATGTGACTCATTTTCCGAGTCTGAACTTGTGTACGATGTGTCGAAAAATCTGACCTTTTTCTTGGGGAAGTTACGATTAAATGGCATCCATGATATTCCTCTCTAAGTTTTTCATAATAGTCTTTTTGAAGATAGGGCTATTCCTTTTCTATGTTGTATTATGTACCATCTTTTCTGAGTTTGTTGGATTTTTTGTTAATCATATATTCCCTGTAGCTAGTTATATCTGCTTGAATTTCTTCAAGTTTCTTTTTAGCATCTTCAAGGGCATCACAATATTTCATTTTGGGTTCTAACGCCTCTATTTCTGCTCTTTCTATGATCAGAACTTCTTGCGCAGTTTCAATGATGAGGAGCATCCAATCTCTACTCGGGAGAGATCAATCAAAAAGAATTCGACTACCTTAACAATCATCAACATAAAATTGCATGCATTTATGGCATGCCGAAGATTCACAAAGACCAAATAGATCCGCCCTACAGACCCATTGTGTCCACGATAGGAACTAATACGGAACCACTGTCTAAATTCATTGACTCCTACTTACGTCCTCATGTGCCTAAAATCACCTCTTATATTAGAGATACAGGCTCAATGATATCAAAAATAGAAAATCTACCATTCGATCCCAACAAAAATCTGTTGGTGACGATGGACATAGAGGCGCTGTACAGCAATATCCTGCAGCAGGAAGCAATATCAGCAACTAGTTGGTTTATCGACACCTATAACATCTTGTGTCCTAAAGACTTCCTACTAGACTTGTTACAGATTATCCTCTCAGAGAATATTGTTGAGTTTGGAAACTCCTTATTCCGCCAAGTCAAAGGCGTCAGTATGGGGGCATCTGTGGCTCCCTCCATTGCCAATATCTATATGGCAGCCTTTGAAACTAGATTCATCTACAATGAGGTTGCCCCTTTTTATGAATCTATTTCCCATTGGTCCAGATATATAGACGACATCTTCTTTATCTGGACCAATGGGAAAGATTCACTCCTCGAATTTCTTGAGTGGGTCAATCTGACAGATGTGAATCTCAAATTCACTGCTCAATATAGTGAAACACAGGTCGAATTTTTAGATATTATCATTAAGAATCAAAACAATAAACTCATTGTTGATTTGTTCACAAAATCGACAGCGAGAAACACCTTACTGCATTTTAAACGTTTTCACCCGCGGTGCCAAAGGGAGAGTATCCCCTTCTCCCAATTTCTCCGAGTTAGGAGGAATTGTTCCAATCTATCAGACTTTGATATCCAAGCCCAAACAATGAGACAGAAATTTCTCAACAGGGGGTACCCACACAGATTGATACGAGACTCATATAAACGTGCGAGATTCTACGATCGTGACCACCTCCTAAAAACTAAGACACCCGCAGCCAATGACCAACTGGTATGTATCACAAAACATTCCACCCTTGACAAGACAGTCAGACACATTGTCAATTCAAACTGGCATATCCTCAACTCCAATCCCACCAGCAGTAAACTAGAGAAGCCTATCTTTGCCCATAGGAGAAACAAAAACCTTAAGGATCTCATAGTACATTCTCGTTTTACAACTACGAATACCCAATCAGAATTTCTACAGAGATCAATCAGTAACAATTTCCCTGTCAGAGGCACTGTCAAATGCTCATCCTGTAAATCCTGCAGTAACATCATTGAAGGTGAGTTTTTTGAACATAATGACTGTCGGACTTCTGCCCAAGACATGTGGAACTGTAAGACTATGAACTGTATCTATTTTATTTTGTGCCCATGCCAACTTGGCTATGTAGGTGAAACCTCGAGGTCGGTCCAAACCAGGCTCACAGAGCACAGGTCGGCTATTCGCACAAACAAACAACTAGCCCCCCTAGTGAAACATTTCAATGAAAATCACCATGCTCCAGATGACTTTAAATGGCGCATTTTAGAGAAAATCAGACTTCCAAACAATAAAGGTGGTGATCTAGTGAGAAAGAAAAGAGAGGTGTTCTGGATTTTCTCCCTGGGAACGTTCAAGAAGGGCCTCAATGCCGAGATTCCCTGGGAGAATGCCATCCTTTAGTATCCGTAAGTAGCCTAGTTTGAGTCATCTCTAGATCTTTTCGTTTCGAGAGGGTTTCGGGGGCAAGATCGCCATGGAAATACGATTTTACTAAACCTATTGGGAAAGCTATACCTCTCCGACAATGGATTTCCTTAATACTTATATGGTCTGTACATATCGATCGCAGGTAACGATTCTTAGAACCTTTATCGCTGTGAATATTGGTAATTTTTGGGGGGGGTTTTTCAGAACAATTATGAGTATGTATAAGATTTAGAACAATATACTTCATATACCATCCATAGGTGGAGAAGATGTGTTCCATCAACTAATATATAGGCATATGAAAATACCTCTCTTAAATGAACCTCGCTTTTGAATTCTCCATCATCATTTAAGGATAATACATATACTTTAAATGATGTCTCTCTTGTAGGAACCCCCCATCTTTGTTATATAGATACATGTCTGAATTACGTGTATATGCATAAACAACACCGCTATTTTTCTTAAAGATGAATAAATCCAAAATATATAAAGAACATTCCAATTAACATATTATGGTGCTTCAGAATACCAGGTTTTATATTAATTATATATCCATTTAAAATGGAAACGCTACTATCTTGAAAACGATTGTAAAATCTAAAGTAATCAAACAAACCCGAGAGTGTTCAGGCGCCATTTTGGATTGGGACAAGTTAAGTTCGTCTATTTCCCTAGTAGTCCTTCGTTTAGGTCTACGGAGATCAGTAACAACGCTGGGATTTTCGCGCCAAGAATTACGTTTAAATTGGATCCTAATTATCCGGCAGCTATCTTCGATTTCCGTGGAGGTCGGGTCCCCACAACACGAGCGTCGGAGCAGCACCATCCTGCTGTCCGCCCTTTGTCTATTTTCCTAAGGTAAGAAATCCGTCGCGCTGGGCACTCTGAGATCTCTTCCATTTAGCTATAGTACGGATTAAAATATAAACGTTACTGATTCCCAACCGTAACTCTCTTTACAGAGACGGCTGATCTATTTTCTGTGTGGAGGTTGGATCCCCACAAAACGAGCGTTGGAACAGCACCACCCTGCTGCCCGCGTATTGTTTATGTTTTTAAGGTAAGAATCCAGGGCACTCTGAGATCACTATTATCCTATTAGCCTAGCTTTTATTACGGACTGAGATGCAAACTTTACTGATCCCCAACCGTGACTCTTTTTACAGAGACGGCTGATCTACTTTGTGTGTGGAAGTCGGATCCATACATCACGAGCGTCGGAACAGCACCACATTGCTGTCCGTCCATTGTTTATTTATTTAAGGTAAGAATCTAGGCTTACCAGGCACTCTAAATATTCTCCTAACATTATGCCTTAATATGGATTGCGGTTGAAACCGAGATTGACCCGCATTCATGATTCTATCCACAGAATCTACTTTTATCTTCCCTCGAGTCTACTAATACCGAGCAAGATTCACCGGATCACAATTCTGGTGCATTGCATAAATATCCAAGGTAAATTAGACGCTTAGTAGTTTTCAATGTCACATAAGTTCCACTAATATATAAAGTCCTCAATACTTATCCCAACTACAGTAACTATCAAATTCTTGTAGCACTACCAATAATATTGGCTTTTTACACACGCTTCTATTCTTTGTCCTACCAGCATTATTGTGACCATCGCTTTTATAACCGTCCATATCTGCGCTACGTACATCGCATACTCCATTGAAAATATTAAGGTATATATGTGACGCACTCGTATGTAACTGTAGAACTGTATTAGGGTCTCAGTAATACGCACTATCTACTGTGGATATAAATGTAATTATAATTCTGAATGGTTATCGTCTGATATTCCCCTTATTTTTTTAATATTGTTCGCCTCTACTCCTCTACCAGTTATATGACTGTACTTGAAAACTATATTAAGCCACATCTGGTCTAGAATCCGTCTACCCAAGTATCGATTGCCATGCACTAATGTGGAGATCATGTAATTATATATCCTCGACATTCTATAAGAATAGCCAGCAACCTATTATGCCATCAACTACAGGCTCTCTCATTCAAATATTCCCTTTCTCCTATCCCTTCCTTGTCCCCAATATCCTATTCTTTATTATTATAGGACCATCCACATGTCTTGCGCAGTATGTTTGACCCATTCAGTCGCAGCTTTAAATAATTATATCTTAGGTTTTTTCCTATTTAAATTATGTCTCCTCTTATATTATCAGGACTATCCTCACTTTGAAATTAAACTTATCCCATCCAAACTACGAAGGTGTCACCTTCCATCATTGTTACTGCATGGATAGAGCGTCCAATGTTTGTAAGTAATCACTCATGTACTGTAAGCATATTTTTGTGTCTGCATTTTTTATATAATATATGATGAATCAATCCACTTCATATTTACAACCTCCACCAATGGGGTGATATAATGTAACGTTTAAATATAGCTAATATATAGCGGTCTAAGAAGAGGTTATCAGCTATGTCTCTCTAGAAGAAAGGTTGAGACCTGGTATGAAGGATCAATCTATGAACAGTTCTAGCTAGTCAGGTACTGTACAATCGATAGACATCTTTCTGCTAATCATTGCCACTGAGTGAACAAATTGTAATGGAGGGTCAGTGTGATAGTAAGGAATGTCATGTTTTGATGTGTTAATATATGGATTGTATTTTAATAGACATTTTTCTTTCATATATGTATTTTCAGGATTTATTCTATGTCTCCTGAAGAAGGCGGGTCACTGCCGAAATGCGCGTCGAGTTCTTATGCTCCTTTTTAATATTTGACGTACTACATGCATTTTTGTGTATAAATTTCATGTACTGATTATGAATTTTATGTTGTTTGATTATTAGAACTATATGTAATTGAATTATTATTTTTTACTCTTATTATATGGTTTGACCTCGTGGTCACACACTACATGTTGTTTTTAAACAAATACTCATTAAAGATATATATTTTATATAGATATTGTTAAATTCTTGATTTTTCCTACTTGATTACTGATCCATCCCGAGTGTTCACAGTGTACACTAGACGTCCTGGGATTTTCCTCACACTAGTTGTTACCCTGCCCTAGGAGTCTATATACTACCCAGGGGGTCCTTGTTGTCTTCACCTGTTCTAAAAAAGAGAGACTGTCTCTCATGTTGGTAGATGTTGGTTCTTTATTGTATGAGTCATAATGTGACTCATTTTCCGAGTCTGAACTTGTGTACGATGTGTCGAAAAATCTGACCTTTTTCTTGGGGAAGTTACGATTAAATGGCATCCATGATATTCATCTCTAAGTTTTTCATAATAGTCTTTTTGAAGATAGGGCTATTCCTTTTCTATGTTGTATTATGTACCATCTTTTCTGAGTTTGTTGGATTTTTTGTTAATCATATATTCCCTGTAGCTAGTTATATCTGCTTGAATTTCTTCAAGTTTCTTTTTAGCATCTTCAAGGGCATCACAATATTTCATTTTGGGTTCTAACGCCTCTATTTCTGCTCTTTCTATGATCAGAACTTCTTGCGCAGTTTCAATGATGAGGAGCATCCAATCTCTACTACATCTGTTGGCTATTAATGTCCAATTGTCTATACATTTTTTGACTTTCACAAAGACTCCGGGTTCATTAATGACTTGTAACCCCTTCGGGATATTACTCTTTTTACATTAGTATATTAAAAAGTCTGCATGTAGTTCTGTCCTTACAATTTTCTTTTTGAGGTTCCATAATTCTTTCCAGTGCTCCTCCTTTCTGTTGTCTATAATGACAGCAATAGTGTTTCTGGAGGTCCGATTAATACGTTTGTTAAACTGATCCTCCATGAAACCAAAGGTTTTGATACCCTCCATCTGATGAATGGAAAAGCAAGCTCCCCTGCTAACCAGCTGTGAAAAAATCAAAAACCAAAACGGAGATACCCTATAAGCCAATACAGGACAGGGTGAAAGACAGTAATCAAGATCGTCCTGATTATAAGATCTACCGTATCTCTACTCTTGTGTAACCGTCTGCTATAGTAACCATACAGGAGGCAGAAACAACCATCACCTATCGATAGGTAATACAATAAAAATGAGGACACACATGAGGGAACTCTGTGGTCGATACTGCACACAAAATCACAGTAAATATCGGAGGAGAACCCGTTACCTAATGATTATTCAAAAGAAACAGTTATAACTTTAAAAACATCAAGTATTTATTAAAAAAGCAAGGCATAGCCCTGTACATAGTACAACAATAACACAATTTACACTTTATTAAAATTATTTCAATACATCATATGCACTTGATTTTATTTTTTGAAAAAACCATAAGTCGACGCGGCGTTTCGGTGCTTGAATGGATATGACACCTTCTTCAGGACGGTTTTTCTATATAAAACAAATACATGAAATTACCACTATATATTAGAAAAGGTTCTCTACTACTCTAAGGTTGTGATATTTGACTCGACGAAGATACACTTTAATAGCCCTAGACGAACCGACGATGGGTGTAGTTTTGACATTTAGAACTTGGTACATCAATTTTCGACTGTTTTCGTTGCTCATAAAACGGCAAGGCAGGCTCATATATTTTTTATATTTGATGGCACTTCTACAAATTAGGAGACACAGGAGGTATGTTAGCACCATAGACCCACCATATGCGTGTTATGCAACTATACTTAGAATGACTGCCTAAATCTACGAATACCATAAATGTAAAGCGGTAGTAAGAATTAGATGCTAACAAGCAGGTAAAGAAATGGGTTAAATGAATTACAACCAACATTTATGCTTTTAGATCTCTGGACCCAGTGCTAAAGCAAATAACTGTCCGGCCTCTAATAACTTAATGAAAACTGCAGTTTGATTCTATAACGCAGCCAGACCCCACGATTGGATGGCACACCTGTATTCAAACTAAGGTAGAGGTCATAGTAGAAGTTTCATTTTTTGACATTTTTTTTACTTTCGAAAAAGACGGGTTTTGGGGCTTTTCTTATTCTATCAATTGAATTAAGACAAACCATGTATTTCTGTCTATCTAGTCTTGTCTCCTTTGAAGCAGCACAAACCACAGATATGGTGGTCAGCCTCGGCACAGCTTCATCTTATTTTTATTGAAAACCCCCAATATACAGGTATGACTACAATGGGATATATAGCCCTAGTTGGACATTTAAGAATAAGAGTATTGGTTAAGTTTTACAACCATGAATGCTCTTTCCACAATACAGGAGGATGTCCTAAAGAGTGATTACAGACACCAGACTATAGCGCAAATTATCAAAGCAGCTTGGTCTTTCCTGTTTTTTTAACAAAGATTGAGACTAATCCTTAGGGATTAGAGGTATGTGCTGTTGTCATATTTATGTTTTAAATGCAATCAGTGTGTATAAAGTTGGCCCTCCAATTTGAAAAGAAAGACCAACTGATGTTCATTGTTAAACTGTTTGGCTAAAATGTCTCTTTATGCCTTTTTAAATGGATTAGTAATTAGTGTGCTTTTGTGAGGAGTAGTAGAGAACCTGTTCTAATATATAGTGGTAATTTCATGTATTTGTTTTATATAGAAAAACCGTCCTGAAGAAGGTGTCATATCCATTCAAGCACCGAAACGCCACGTTTACGTTTGTTTTTTTCAAAAAATAAAATGAATTGCATATGTTGTATTGAAATATTTTTAATGAAGTGTGAATTGTGTTATTATTGTACTATGTGCAGGGCAATGCCTTGCTTTTTAATAAATACTTGATGTTTTTAAAGTTAGAACTGTTTCTTTTGAATAATCATTAGGTAACGGGTTCTCCTCCGATATTTACTGTGATTTTGTGTGTAGTATCGACCACAGAGTTCCCTCATGTGTGTCCTCATTTTTATTGTATTACCTATCTATAGGTGATGGTTGTTTCTGCCACCTATATGGTTACTATAGCAGACGGTTACACCAGAGTAGAAATACGGTAGATTTTATAATCAGGACGTTCTTGATTACTGTCTTTCACCCTGTCCTGTATTGGCTTATAGGGTATCTCCCTTTTGGTTTTTGATGTTCACCTGCTTGGCCTTCATACTCCCTAAGTGGCCTCCACAAAAGCTTCCTATCCCATGCAAGCAGAGAAGACCTCCCCAGGACTGTGGGATCTTCTCTCTTGCATTTTGTGATACGATGGGCCAGAAAAGGGAGCCCAGGTCCTGGGCTTCCCTCAGAGGGCCGGACTTTGATCCAGGGCCCAGTCAGAGCTTCTGAATTCAGACAAGTGATGTTGGCATGGCATATTATGCACCACCCATGTAGGCATGGTAAAGTTGTGACCTCCACAAAAGACAGACCCTCGAGTTGGATAGTCCAAGCAGGATGGAAGCTCTTTGCTTCAAGACAACAGCTGAGGCTGGCCAAGCTGTCCATCATTAAGTAGACCAAGTGCGTCCAATCAATCGGAGAACAGTGCTGGCTAAACTGGCCCCAAGCAGATCGCCCTGCAGTGGAATGCCAGCTCTGCATCCCTGCCTGCTCTCTCAGAAACAAAGCTCAGAGGAAAATGCCATTGGACAGGGCTGGTAGGCGGCCACATGCTCAGGACCCTGAAATCCCAGTGTGGTCCTGCCCTACTCCTCGCAGCATCTTGTAAGAAAAACTGGACGACAACAGGGGCCTCTCATACTTTGTCCCTAATAATCCAGAGGAAGGCCACCTTACTTTCTTGTAATCCATGCACATCAAGTGAAAGGGGCCCATTGGAGCAAATGCGTCCAACCTCATGGATCCATGACTGGGCTTGGAGAGTTAAGTCAGCCTTCATCAGTACTTACTGATCAGTCCGGCCATCATGATTACAGTACATTGCTGGCTAATGACCCCAAGCAGGCCACTCTGCACAGGGCTGTCAGTTTTGTATGTCTGTTTGCTCCCTGGGAAGCAAGGTTTGGAGGAAAGGCCCATCGGTCTGGGTTGGAAGGCAGCCGCAGACCAAGACAGAACCTGGGTGAGTCACTAGGCCACAAGGGTGTCGCTCCTAATCCAGAGCATGGCTAGCCTCCTTTCTTGTAATCAGTGCACAAGGAGAGACAGAGGGAGCCACCAGAGAAACCTACTGGAGCCCTGGCTGGCATTAAATAGTTCAAAGAGCCCTCATCGGGATTTGCAGGGCACCCTATAGGATTGCATTACACTTAACCAGATCTCTGCACTCGAAGGACGGCCATCTGGTAGCTCTGTGTCATATTTTAAAAAAGGATTTCACTCGCCCTTGGAGGGGACAGTGACCCTGAGGCCAGGGTTCTCAGAGGCCGAGCTGTGAATCAGTCAAGGGGCTATTGGTGGAGGGGGCATCTCACAGAGCTCTGACCCAGTGCCTGGTGACAACTTCTAAAGCGAGAGAAGCAAGCGAGACCTCCCAAGGCTTTAAGGACCCCGTCCTGGGCACTTTGTGACACTGCGAGCTGAAAAAGGGAGTGCAGGGCCAGGGGCTTCGGCCAATGGGCCAGCTGGACCTGTGACCCATGGCCTGGTCAGAGATTCTGAATCCAATCAATCAGAGCAGAGTGCTGGCTTTGTATGCCTGTTTGTCCCCCGGGAAGTGGGGCTCAGAGAAAAGGCCCATCAGACAGAGCTGGAAGGCCATCAGAGACCCAGGCCCCTGGGACCACAGGTCAGGCCGGCCAAGTCCCCCAAAGCGTTAAAGGGCACCATTAGAGTGAACACATCCAACTTCATGGATCCTTACCTGAGTCAAATACCATCATCAAGACTTCCAGTTCAGGCCAGCCATCACAATCACAAAGCAGTGCTGGCTAAACTACTGTGGTCCCACTCGGTAGCGGCATCCTGGCTCCCATTACATTAAAGGATCCTGTTCAAAATCCTTCAAATCACCTTCAGAGCGTCCCATAAGACAGGACCAAAATATCTATCCAGATTCACCCCCTATACCACAAACAGAACTCTCAGGTCCTCTTCTGCGAACCTGCTCAAACCTCCCAATTTTAGATGTAAAACTAAAGAAGGAAAAACAATAGCAGTACTAGGTTCCAAAGGCTGGAACATGCTGCCTTTGCAAAAAACCGAAACCCAATACAGAAAGGCGCTAAAAACCTGGATCTTTGGAGCAGCAGACGAACTCTGCCTCTCTCTAATTTAAGACCATTAGAGCTTCATCTCACCTCAGTATCAGTGCCAGGATGCTCCCTTCGGAGTGACAGTCAGCTCTTTAGAAATACGGACTTTCTTTTCATTTCATTTTATCCTGCACTGGAATGTCAGCTTTGCATCCCTGCCAGATCCCCAGAAAGTGAGGTTTGAAGGAATGGCTCATCAGACAGGGCTGAAAGCAGCTGCAGACTCAGGCCTCCGGGGGGTCCCAGTGCCTCACCCTGGCAGCACCTGGGTCAGAAGGAACGGCAAACCAGGGGATCACATGGGCCATTTACCTAGTAATCCAGAGGAAGGTTACCACCTTTTCTTGTAACCTGTACGATCCGAATGACAGATGTGGCCTTCGGAGAAAATGCACCTGACCTCATGGAGCCCTGCTTGGGCTAGAAGACACAAATGTGCTCTCACCAGAACTTCCAGGGCATCCTGGCCAATTGGATATGCCATAGCAACTCATTGCGCACGTACACAAATCCGGGGTTCGGTGCACCCAGATGCCTGTATTAGAAAGATAGCCATCTGGTCAAGTCAAGTCAAGTCAAGCCAAGTCAAGTCAAGTCAGAAATTTGTATAACGCGCTACTCACCCAGAGGGTCTCAAGGCGCTTAAGGAGGAGGGGTTTGTTTCTGATCAAACAGCCAGGTTTTGAGTTGCTTTCTGAAGGAGAGGTGGTTCTGTGTGAGACGGAGGTGGGTGGGGAGGGAGTTCCAGGTCTTGGCTGCCAGGTAGGAGAAGGATCTACCTCCCATGGTGACTTTTTGGATGCGTGGAATTGCGGCGAGGGCTTGGTTGGACGAACATAGTTGGCGGGTGGGGGTGTAAAAGGTCAGGTGAGTGTCGAGGTATCTGGGTCCTAGGTCGTGGAGGGCCTTGTGTGCGTGGGTGAGGAGGCGGGACGTGATACTCTTGTTGACGGGGAGCCAGTGCAGGTCTCTCAGGTGACCGGATATGTGGTTGTGGCAAGGTATGTCTAGGATGAGTCGAGCGGAGGAGTTTTGAATGCGTTGAAGTCTTTTCTGCAATTTGGCTGTGGTTCCGGTGTAGAGGGTGTTTCTGTAGTCCAGTCGGCTGGTGACAAGTGCTTGGGTGACCGTCTTCCTTGTTTCGGTGGGGATCCATCGAAAGATCTTTTGGAGCATGCGTAGGATGTTAAAACATGATGATGAGACGGCGTTGACTTGTCTGGTCATCGAGAGGGAGGAGTCTAGGATGAATCCCAAGTTGCGAGCATGGTCCGTTAGTTTGGGTGCGCTGCCTAGGGCCGGGGGCCACCATGAGGCGTCCCAGGCAGAGGGGATGATCCTAGGATGAGTACTTCTGTCTTGTCGGAGTTCAGTTTTAGGCGGCTGTTCTTCACCCATTCGGCTACGTCTTTCATCCCTTCGTGTAGGTTGGTTTTGGCGGTGGTTGGGTCTTTGGTAAGGGAGAGGATCAGCTGGGTGTCGTCTGCGTAGGAGATGATGTTGAGGTTGTGTTGGCGTGCGATGGATACGAGGGGACTCATGTAGACGTTGAAGAGGGTGGGACTGAGCGATGATCCTTGTGGAACGCCGCATATGACTTCGGTGGCCTCTGATCTGAAAGGGGGGAGGCGGACTCTCTGGGTTCTTCCGGCGAGGAAAGAGATCATCCAATTCAATGCCTTATCTTGTATCCCGACGTTCCTGAGGCGTTGTACAAGTGTGCGGTGGCAGACCGTGTTGAACGCTGCGGAAAGGTCCAGGAGGATGAGGGCCGCTGTTTCCCCGTTGTCGAGCAGTGTCCGGATGTCGTCTGTGGCTGCGATGAGGGCGGTTTTGGTGCTGTGGTTGGCTCGGAAGCCGGATTGTGAGGGGTCGAGGGAGTTGTTAGATTCAAGGAAGGCGGGGAGCTGACTGTTGACGGTCTTCTCTATGACTTTGGCGGGGGAACGGGAGGAGCGAGATGGGGCGGTAGTTCTTAAGTTCGGTGGGGTCAGCTGTAGGTTTCTTCAGGAGGGCGCGTAGGCTCGGCATGTTTCCAGCTTTCTGGGAAGGTAGCGGTGTTGAAGGAGCAGTTGATGATGTCCCGGAGTTGGGGTGCGATGACGTAGTCGGCCTTGTTGAAGATGTGATGGGGGCATGGGTCGGTTGGCGATCCGGAGTGGATGGAGTTCATCAGGCGGATGGTGTCATTGGTGCTAATTGGGGTCCAGGCGCAGAGGGTGGTGGTGGGGGGCTTTGGTTCAGTGGTGAGGTGAGTGAGGAAGGCGGCGAGCTGACTGTTGACGGTCTTCTCTATGACTTTGGCGGGGAACGGGAGGAGCGAGATGGGGCGATAGTTCTTAAGTTTGGTGGGGTCAGCTGTAGGTTTCTTCAGGAGGGCGCGTAGGCTCGGCATGTTTCCAGCTTTCTGGGAAGGTAGCGGTGTTGAAGGAGCAGTTGATGATGTCCCGGAGTTGGGGTGCGATGACGGAGTCAGCCTTGTTGAAGATGTGATGGGGGCATGGGTCGGTTGGCGATCCGGAGTGGATGGAGTTCATCAGGCTAATGGTGTCATCGGTGCTGATTGGGGTCCAGGCGCGGAGGGTGGTGGTGGGGGGCTTCGGTTCAGTGGTGAGGTGAGTGGGCTGGTCGCCGAAGCTGTTATGTATGTCTACGATCTTGCTATGGAAGAACGAGGCTAGAGAGTCGCAGAAGTCTTGAGAGGAAGTGATGTCGTTGTTGCCGGTGCTGGGATTGGTGAGCTCTTTGACAATGCTGAAGAGTTCCTTGCTGTTGTGGACGTTGTTGTCTAGTCGATCCTTGAAGGTAGATTTCTTGGTGGTGCGGATCAGCTGGTGGTGTTTGCGGGTGGCGTTCTTGAGGGCGGTCATGTTGCCTGTGGTTGGGTTTCTTCACCAGGCTTTCTTGAGGGAGTGGCAGTTCTTTTTGGAGTTCTTGAGGTCGTCGTTGAACTAGGAGGCTTTTTTGCTTCCTGGCTTGTTGGAATAGTTTTTCAAGGGTGCTAGTTCGTTAGCGCAGTGGGTGATCCACTGTTCGAGATTTATGGCTGCTTGATTTGGGTCTTTTGATATGGTGGGAGGGGTTTGGTTCAGAGATGTGGTGAGCTGGTCGGTGGTAATTTTGTTCCTGCTTCTCCGGGGAACCTGTTGCGGGTGGTGGTGGGTCGTGGTCTTTCTGAAGCTGAAGTGGACGCATCTGTGGTCCGTCCAGTAGAGTCCCGTGGTGTGATTGAAGGAGATGTGCTTGCTGGAGGAGAAGATTGGGTTGAGCGTGTGTCCGGTGTAGTGGGTGGGGGTGTTCACCAGTTGTTTGAGTCCGAGATTGGCAAGGTTCTCCAGCAGGATGGTGGTGTTGTTGTCGTTGTTATTCTCCAGGTGGAAGTTGAGGTCCCCTAGGAGAATGTAGTCATCGGAGGGGAGGGCGTGTGGGCTAACAAAGTCAGCAATGTCTTCGCTGAATTGTGTGAGGGTCCTGGGGGTCTGTAAATGAGGGTGCCTCTGAGTGTGGTCTTGGGGTCGGTGTGTATCTGGAAGTGGAGGTGTTCGGTGGCTATGAGGGTGTCGTCGAGATGCGGATGGTTTTCTTGTGGATGATGGTGATGCCTCCTCCTGTTTGGTTGATGCGGTCTCTTCGGATCTTGTATTTGTCCGGGATGGCTATGGCGATGTCGGGTGCTGTAGAGGCGTTCATCCAGGTTTCCGTGAGAAAGGCGACGTCCGGCGAGGTGGTGTCGAGTAGGTTCCATAGTTCAATGGCGTGTCTGTGGACCGAGCGGGTGTTGAGCAGGATGCACTTCAGGTGGTTGTTCTTGGAGCTCTGTTTGGCATTTGTGGTTGTAGAGTGGGTCCTGATGCAGCAGAACTTGCAGGATTGGCAGGTGAAGGGTCCATGGGTACGGCCTGGGGCGGCTTGGTGGCAGTCGTGGAGGCGGCCGGTGTTGAGTGCAGTGAGGGTTGCGGCATCGTAAGTTCGGTGGGAGGGATGGAGTTTGCGGGATCCAGGGGGTCTGGCGCTGGGCGCTGTCCAGGCACGGACGGGCGTAGACGGGCTTGCCTTTAGCGCGCCTTCGGCACGCATAGGGCGCGCACGCTGCGCGTGAACTCTGCGCTTATGCGACTCTACCATAAGTGGAGAGCGGAGGGGGGCGGAGTGAGGGAGGAGCAGCTGGGAGGCGGGAGCGGAGTTGCGAGGTCTGGAGATGCTGGAGGGAACGGGGTGGGGCTGCGGGGGAGCAGGAGAGGCACAACAAATGGCACCAAAACAATGCAGAACGGGATCGTGGGCACAATCTCGCACAGACACGAACCACCAAAGCAGCGATACCAGGCAAAGCAAAGTAGAAATGATACCAGGCAGGCACAGATGTGACTCACAAAGGCAGTGTGGATACGATACCAGGCAAAGCAATTTAGAAACAAAATTAGGCTAATCAACGTAGAAACAATAGCAGGCACAGCAATGAAGAAAAGGATACCAGGCAGCCCAGGAGCGAGCAATGCAGAAGGAGGGAGCAATGTGGAAACAACACCAGGCAGCTCAGGAGCGGGTGGAGCGACCGGTTCTGACCAGGTCAGGATGGTCACAGCTCCTCAACGCACGGGGCTTTCCTTATGTTATTCAGTGGGAGGTAGGAGCAGATGGGAGGAGGGAGCGGGGTTGCGAGGTCCGGAGATGCTGGAGGGAACGGGGGTGGGGCCGCGGGGGAGCAGGAGAGGCACAACAAATGGCACCAAAACAATGCAGGACGGGATCGGGGGCACAATCTGGCACAGACACGAACCACCAAAGCAGCGATACCAGGCAAAGCAAAGTGGAAATGATACCAGGCAGGCACAGATGCGACTCACAAAGGCAGTGTGGATACGATACCAGGCAAAGCAATTTAGAAACAAAATTAGGCTAATCAACGTAGAAACAATAGCAGGCACAGCAATGAAGAAAACGATACCAGGCAGCCCAGGGGCGAGCAATGCAGAAGGAGGGAGCAATGTGGAAACCACACCAGGCAGCTCAGGAGCGGGTGGAGCGACCGGTTCTGACCAGGTCAGGACGGTCATTGACACTACTGAAAAAAGTATTCTGCTTACCCTTGGAGTTGACAAGGACTCTAAGGCCCAGGATCTCAGAGCCAGAGCTGGTATGGGGCGCTTCATGGAGCTCCGACCCAAGGTCTGAGCTTCTGAACCCCGACAAGCAGGAGTGACCTTTGTTGGTCTTCCAGGACTCCGTCCCATGCATGTTTATCGCGGTGGGTTCTGGGCTCCCTTTTCCAGCCCACTGTGTCACAAAGTGCACCAGGCGGGGTCCTGCAGGCCTGTAGAGGCCTCCCTTGATGTCTGGATTCAGAAGCTCTGGGCATGCCCGAGGTCAGAGTCCCAGCAGACTTGTGGTGGAAACCTGGCTCCCTTCTCAGGCCCTCCATGTCACAAAGTGGCCAGGACATGGTCTAGCAGGCCCAGGGAGAACTCCTCTGCTTACCTGGGATAAGCAGCACTGACCAGGGCCTTGGTCAGAGCTTTGCAGGCCCTAGTTTGAAAGCACCCAGCCATGGGATCCCTTGTCAAACCCACTGTGTTACAAAGTGCATGGGACGGGATCCCGAAGGCCCTGGTTGGTCTCTCTTCTTGTCCCCGTTCAGAAGCCCTGGCTGGGCCGAGTCAGAAGCTTGGTAGGCCCCAAGTCTGAAGTCCCTTGCTGTGGGCTCTCTTTCTGGCCCACCTAATCGCACAGTGACCAGGACCGGGTTACCATTTACTCACTGATATTAGACTGTTGTTTTCACTGGGATATGTCTGCGTTAGCAAGACCAGCATGCCAAAACGTGTGCATGAGCTGCGGTTCTTGTCTATAATAAATTGATACTTTCTGCAAGTCCTGACTGCACATGCACATGTTTTATTGTGAGCGTAAGTAAAATATATATATTCACTGAAAAAAAACATAGGTTTTAGCCACGTTATAGTTAGGAATTAGCATTTAAAAAACCTTAGAAAATCACAGAAAAAACAATAGGTTTCACACATGTTATAGTTAGCTGGACATTTCACTCATACAAAACCATTGAAATTCCCCTGTTATAGTTAGTTCAGCTAACTATAACTCGTGTGCCAGCAATCCACTGCTGATGAGGTCACATATTACGTCACTCATGACGTGGTCAGTGACATCACTCATGACGTCACTGATGACATCTCAAATGACATCACTGATGACATCACTAATGACATCATCCAGTGAATGTGTGTCTGAAAAAGATTTTTTTTATATAAGTATATCTAAAGGTCGATTAAAGAATAAATGGATGAATAAGTATCTAATTGGATGGGTTTTTAAAAATAAATTGATTGTATAACTGACTTATTAAGTGTATCTTAGTGAACACATGTATTAGCGAATAATTTTAAAATATTTAAATATCTGTATCAGTGACTCACTTTGTGTATAGGTGGCTGCATGGGTTGGTGAGTAGCTACATGAGTGTGCATATGGGTTATTAGTTGGTTTTTTGAGTTTCAGTATGAGTGTCTGTATGGTGTGGTGGGGTATTACTTAGTGCATAGATCCATGAATGAGTGACTCACTGTATGTTTTTTGAAGACAGCATGTGTGCAGGACTGTATGGGTGGATTAGTGTGTGTATGGCTGTGTTAGTGAGTGAATGACTGTCTCAATAGTATCTTTATGAGTAACTACATATATTTTAAAATAGTATATGTGAGTATTGATGTATATAAGTGAGTATATGTGAGAGTGAGAGATTGGAAGAGTTCCTTTATGAATAAGCATCAGTTTCTATAAGTGATTGTTTAAGAGAGTAAGTATGTGTACTTTTCTGTGATGAAAGTGTATATAAAACTGTTGGTGAATGAATGGATGTGTATATAGATTTTGTAATTACTGAATAGGTTCTTCTAACTGAGATTGGTATCTCCATTGTTTTGAAAATTTTAGTTTCTATTTTTCAATGTGTTTTTCAAAGGTTATATTCTTTTACAAGGATGATGCCATAAGTGATGTCATCAGTGATGTCATTTGAGTTGTCATCAGTGATATCATGAGTGATGTCACTGACCTTGTCATGAGTGATGTAATATGTGACGTCATCAGCAGTGGGTTGTGGGTGCGCGAGTTATAGTTAGCTCAACTAACTATAACAGGGGAACTTCAATGGTTTTGTATGAGTGAAATGTCCAGCTAACTATGTGTGAAACCTATGGTTTTTTCAGTACATTTCTAGGGTTTTTTAAATGCTAATTCCTAACGGTAACGTGGCTAAAACCCATGTTTTTTTCAGTGAATTTCAATGGTTTTTTAAATGATAATTTCTAACTTTAACATAACTGAAACCTATGATTTTTTCAGTGAATGTCAAAGGTTTGTTAAATGTCAATATCTAACTACAATAGCCCTATAACATATAGTGTTTCTTAAGTAAAATTGAAAAACACGTGTATACTTTTTATAGTGAGAAAAAATTACAGTAGTGTTTTTTTACTTATGATTATACCTCAAGGTTTTATGGTATTTATTTTTTGGACATTTCCATCTATATTTATCCATATTTTTAAAAAAATACTTGTATATCTATTTACACATATATATATATATATATATATATATATATATATATATATATATATATATATATATATATATATATATATATTTCGGATTTTGTAAACATTTTTACTGAAATTAGCATATTTCCACATTTATTTTACTGATTAATATGCACTCAAGGCTGAAAGACTGAACCTTTTCACTCATGTAAACACTCTTACATGATAAACTATACACAATCTTCATATTAAAATGTGCAACTTTTATTACACGAGGATATATATTGCTCTTTAAGGATATTTTCAAAAAGTCTTTTATTGTTTTGACCCTTTTACTTTTAGAACAACAGACCTATTGCCCTACTACTCATCATTGACAGTATTTACAAACGCTTAAAAATAACCCAATTTTCGTATTCATGCACAGTTTAAAATAAATACAAAGAGGAAAATAAATGCTTTTATTTTTGTATTTATCTGTAAACATCAGTAAAAACATAAATCAAGCAGCCCTACTTATACTTTAAGAATATTCTCAACTTAATTAGCTGTAATTAACATATAAGTGTGGTAAAAGTATGACACAGCACCTATAATACCTGACTTTCAACAACACCGTTCACAGTTCGATTCAATACTACATCAGCATCTTAGCCCACCACTATCCCACTGTAAGTAATACCTTGCTTAATCTTACCAACGCCCAAGCGCCAGCACACCTTTCTGAGGGTAGGTTTACGATTTACAAATGCTAGCATTTTTTAAATTAAGAAGCATATTAATAAAATATATTAATCCTTTTTTTTCTTCTAATGGTAACAATATTTTTTTATGTCTACTATTTAGATGTTTTTAATCATGAAAATGCAAAGAACACAGTTTACCGAGTAACACTTTTTAAACTCTCCAATGTATGTAGATAATAATACCTTATACGTGTTACTATCATAATCGAAACCCTTACAGCTTCACAGTTTTTAACTTTTCCCAACACGTGCAGAAGTAAAACAGTTAAAAATGTGAGCACGTGTAAACTGCAAAAACTGCCATCTAAATAGGCGGAGCCACATCTTCCTTCCGCAGACTACTAAACAACCAAAAACTATATAAACCACACCTACTGTGCAATTAGTTTTGTTTTCGCGAGTTATTTCTGAGTCGCCAATCTGTGTTGCAGGTTCCGTTTTCCAGTATCGGATTATCTTTTTGCATTAACAAACATATTCCGGAGTTGTAAGTTGTTTCAATATGCCATAGGCATAGTACTTAGTTATAATTACTGGCTATTTGTCAATATTTATACATGTATATCTAGAAAAAAATAGTTTTGCATGTTTTTTGCTTTTTGTCTGTAACACCAGTAGCTTGTTTTTAGAAACAGATAGATAAACATTGCTCCTTTTCTGGCTCCTTTCAGGTTATATATAGTGACTTTTTATATTATAATATTGACACTGTACTTTGCTTGAGAGGTGTTGGTGACCCGTCAATGCAAACCCTAAACATTTGCAATCAACCATCTTCACCATCTTCCACTTGTTATTGTGTTTTCCCCTAGGGATCACATACTGTTAATATGTATATTATAATATAAACAGTGATGGTGTTCTTAGTGGAGTTCACGATCCGTTGTCACAAAGAGTAATGATAAGTAAGAAACGTTACCGGCTTGCGGTTTTCAGTCTATCTTCCCCTTGTGATCATGTGCTGTGAAAATATATACATATATTATTCTCACCGTCATGATCTTAGAGGAGTTTATCACCCGTCCCCACAAAGATCAAACTTTTTCACCTCCCGGAGAAAAGAAGTTCAGTAAAAAATTACCGCTCGAAAGTATTTCATTATGGATACTCTGTTAAATACATAACTTTATTTTCATTTTCTTTTTACTGTAACAATGGTATCAATCGTTATATTATAATAGGTTGTCCTATTGCTACATAAGAGGAACAGGAGATTTTTCAGCGCCATCTGTAATTAACTTTCAAATATTAAATCGTACTTGATCAGATATTGTTTTCAAGAAACATATTTTACGAAACTGCAGAACAAAAAAATATAGCTATCGTGCATACTTTGTTAATATGAATATTTAATCAACCCTACATTTCTGAATGTTATTTTCTAATTTCTATTCTTATTTGCGGTTCTTATTCACCTTCTCCGTAAAGAATATATCGGACCTGTACTGTATATTATAAGAGTACCATCCTATATATTTTTTAGTGAGTATGTGATTTGTTAGCGGAACAGTCTTCAACCTCTAAGCACTACGACAGCACGTTCCTGAATTGTACAGAATACAAATTTGAAAAATAATAATGCATACATTTCTATGTAATATGAAGTCACTTGTATTTAACAGTTTTTTACTTGTTTTCTTGATCTCAGATAATGTAGTGCAGGAGTGTTTGTTGTAGCAATTCTCTTCTACTTTATCTAAAGGTAACTGATGCCCTCTTACATCATCAAGAATGTGGGGCAACACTTTTACAAACTGTAGCAGAAAAAAGAAGGATATAGCCACGCTTAACTGATATTTTATGAAATTCTATTTTTAATTGTCACCCCTTCCATATATACAGCGACAGTTTGTGAAGAAAGTTTATTTGTACTTGCTTAATAAAAACTGTTTCAAACCGAGACTGAATTTTTTGCTGCGCAACCACACCTCCCCATCAGGAAAGTAAACACCACATTATAAGTAAATAGTACTCAAAAGAACTATGTCACCCACAAACTTGATAAAAAAAACCAGTGCAAGACACTGTCATTTTTCCTCTGTGATTTATACACCACACGGCAATTATACAAAATGGCCCTTGAAACATTTAAAAACAATTTTTTCCTCATAATCCCTCTCCACCTCCTTATGGGCACTGTACAGAGTTAATAGTGTTCCTAACCTGCCCTCTACTACTTTCTTTTCCCATGCTTCTTTGGAAATATGTCACAATATCACTGACAACAGTGTACAGTTCCCACCAAATAAGGAGCAAACTTGTGCTCGGAACACTTTAGCCAATAAAATGTCCATGTTGTTCCGCATAGGAGGAAGAAATGACTGCCAAAACATATACTTTTAATACTTCACAGCCAATGAGCATTAAGCTTCGTAAAGTCCCGCTTTGAGCACGTTACCCTAATACTCCCCGAACAGGAAGGAATCGCTTACAAAAGTTTTCCACTGACTTCTTCTACGACTAATGGTTCTTATGAAAAAATATAAATCTCCAGCAGAGTAACTATTTCAATTAGCAACATATTGTGGTGAACTTCTAACCTCTGTGCTCACATGAACTATGGTGACAAGTAATGTCACTGACCATGTCATTAGTGATTTAATATGTGACATCATCAGCAGTGCATTGCAGGCGCGCGAGTTATAGTTAGCTGAACTAACTATAACGGGGGAATTTCTATGATTTGTACGTGTGAAATGCCCAACTAACTATAACTTCCCTGAAACCTATGGTTTTTCAGTGAATTTATAAGGTTTTTTAAATGCTAATTCCTAACTATAATGTGCCTGAAACCTATGGTTGTTTCAGTGAATTTCAAAGGTTTTTTAAATGCTAATTTGAAACTATAACGTGCCTGAAACCTATGTTCTTTTCAGTTTATTTCAAAGGTTATTTAACTGCTAGTTTCTAACTATGCCTACAGAGGTAGGACATGTAAAGAAAGAAGAAAAAACACAGAGAAAGAAGAAAAAGAAATGCAGAAAGAAGCAACAGTAGTCCTCAAAGACGAAGAAAAGTGCACGAAGAAGGAAGACATGCAGAAAGAACAAACAGAGGAGCAGAAAGAGACCTTGTTGCAAAATCATCCTGTACCCTCAACTTTTTCAGATGGGTACTGGTGGTAACTGACTCTGACTAACCAGTCCTAGAGGCAGTGCTAAAAGACACTTAGAATACAGTTAAAACACCTACATACACTAGGGAACACTATGTGTTGGGGTACCCTTGTTATTAGCATGACCTCCTCCGTAAGCCCCTAATATGTATTAGGGCAGGAGGAATAAACTACCTCTTAAAACGCGCCTAAGGGCGCGTTTGCACACTGGTGAAGTAGCCCACCAGGTATGTCCAGTTAGCGCCACAGAGCTGCATTGCAGGTGTAAAAGGGGCGCGGCCTGGATCACCTCTTTACAACGGCTCCGTGGCACTTACTGGAGGTATCTGGTGGGCTTGTTGGCCCCCAGGGACCCTCAGGATTGAAGATGAATTAATTCCTCAACTTAAAACGCGCCACATGGTGTGTTTGCACACATATCACCTCAGGCTTCGCCCCTCCCTTTACCACTGTGCAAACTCGCCCCGTGGCCCGTTTTAAGTTGGGGGATTAACTCCCCTTGAATCCTGAGGGTCCCTGGGGTGCAACTAGCCCACCAGCTACCTCCATTAAGCGCCACAGAGCTGCGTTGCAGAGAGGTGTAACAAGGGGCGTGGCCTCAGAACACCTCTCTGCAACGCAGCCACCTGGCGCATACTGGAGGTTCCTGGTGGGCTAGTTGGCACCCAGGCACCCCGGCACCCCCAGTATTCAAGGGGAATTTGTTCCCCATCTGCACCAGGGGGCGCGTTTGCATAGTGCTGCAGTAAGGGGGCGGGGCCTCCACACAATGCCAGTTTTTTTCCATTTTTTTTAAGAGGGGGGCCTGTGTGGCCCCCTTCTTTTCCTATTTATTTGGCCCTGGGGAACCCATCCCCTAGGGCCTGATCCCTTTTTTATTTAAAAAAATAATAATTTGGAAGGGGGCCCCCCTCCCAAGGCCTTAATCGGCCCCGGGGACCCCATCCCCCGAGGCATGGCCTTTATTTTATTTTTTTTAATCTTTTGGAAGGGGGCTGCGTTGCCTCCCTCCTCAGGCCACTTATGGCCCCGGGCACCTCGTTCCCCGGGGCCGGCCTTTTTTAAATGTATTTATTTTTTTATTAATTTATTTTGGGCTGCTAACACTTCCTGGTTTGGAGTGTTGACAGCCAATTAGCATACAGCTTGTCATCGGGAGGGTGTGCGGATCCTGAACAGCTATAGATATATATGCGATTTTACTTTTGATTTTCTCAGGAACTACTGAACGGATTTACACCATTCAACAAAAAGGCACAAGGTTGAACCAAGGGCTACCTCTTTGCCAAATTTAGTGTTATTCCGTTCAGCAGTTCCGGCTATAGCTGCGATTAAAGGTTCCTATGGAAAATTGAATGGGGAAAACACATTTTGGGACCCCCTTTTTTCTCGCCCCCCGCTTGACTAATCACCCCTAGACTTTCAGGATAGGAGCGACTGGAGCTGGCCAAAAGCTCTGAAAATTTCGCAAAGATTCGTCGACCGTCGCTAAAGTTATTGCAAATAAAATGTTGCGGATTGCCTATGGAAAATAGGTTTTAACTATAACTACCTACTAGCAGCCGGTCATCTTAAGTTAATTAATTGTTTGTTCACACGCATCATGGCCACGCCGGCAGAAGCCTTACGAAACCGGGAGGCTCTAGCCGATGCTTTGTTTAAAACTTACCCGCTCCCAACAAACGTAATGAACCTGTGACTCAAAAAAATGAAAGTACAGATTTAAAAAGCAAATTAAAAAAGCTGGAAAAACTTCTCAGAACTGAGACCACAAAATGGTGGGAAAAACGGTCCTTGCAGAAATATCAAGAAGTGGGCAGGGTTCCTAGAGGGTTGAGGATACTAATTGCACCATCATTCGAAAATCCCAACCCTCTAATGCTAAAGGAATGGGCAACAGGAAACCTGGATGCCTCAATGAATATGGTCAGTTTATTGATCAAATACGCTGAGATTGATCGTAATGATATCCTGCAGGAAATAGAAATCCTTAACAAAGAATTGGAGGCTGAAAAGGATCAAGAACTTATCAAGAAAACACGAGAGGAAATTGATATCAGACTTGCAAAGCATCAGGAGACTATCAGCACGCGGAAACAATATAAGTTTGCACGCGACAAACAGGATTATGAGACTGGTAGAATCTTTACTTTTGCTCGAAAATTCGACAACGTGAAAAGACAAGCGATGGCACAGAAGGTAACAGCTCAAAGTACAAGTAACAATCAAGTGGTGGAATTGTCAGAACCTGAGATGAGTTCCGTCACCAGTGGTAGTGAGTCTGAAGACAACATCGCTGGGGGGTCCAATATGGGTCCTGTACCCACAAAATACACGCCCTCTGAGGAACTGGGTTTTATGGTCGAGGACAGATTCAAGACCTTGCGACCACAGACCTGGCAACAGCGAAAGATAAACGAGCAGCAGCAAACAAAAAGCGCAGTGCAAGGAGACGATGCAAACGCCAAAGGGAAACCAAAGCGAGGGAGAGGAAGAGGAAAGAAATGGTAGATCCTCCCATTCCCTTTTCATCCACTGTGCTCTCTACCACAAGTCTCTCTATTAATGGTAACAGTCAAGATCATACATCAAACAACTTGGAGAGCAACACTGTTATCAATTTGTCTGAGGTCGACCTAAACAAAGCTGAATTGCAACTCCTGTCATTGGGTCTGTCATATTGCCCCCGAAATTCATTCAATTATGTACAGACCAGGGTGGACGTATTTAAATTCATACGGAAACTCAAGTTAAAAAAGCATTTCAAACTGTCAAGTGCGCAGTCTAAAGCAACCGACATTGTCAGTAGCAATCAACCCTCAAATGTGTTCTCTATTTCCGATACTAAAGCTTTGGTGGTAGCACAGGAACTGGCACTAGAAGAAGATTTTGTATCTGGAGTGACTCAACAAAATCTGAGGAGGGCAGGCATAGTGACTAATCTCCCATGTGCCACCAACTTCAAACCACCATCAACATTCTGCCCTATAATGCCAAAGAACAACATTGATGCATTTGGGGACATGGTGGTGGAAGAACTGAAGAAGCTACAAAATAACACCACACGCAAGAAGAGACGTATGAGATATATGGAGAAGGAATACAGCAAACTCATCAAAAAATTAAGGAGTGACTCCAATCTCATAATCAACAAAGCGGATAAAGGAGGTAACACTGTCATCTGGCCTCGAGACCAATACATGGCGGAAGCGGAACGTCATTTAAGTAACACATCCTTTTACAGAAAGGGCAACTTTATAGACATTTTGCGCCTCAAGGACAAAGTACACAAAGATTTAAATGAATGGAGGCGTGAAGGTCTTTTAAGTAAACAGGAACATGCCTTTTTGAAAAATGAGTTCCCTATAACCCCTTTCTTTTATCTGATACCGAAGATACATAAACAAGTAATTCCAGTGCCTGGCCGTCCTATTATCTCGGCCCAAGGCAGTCTGTTAGAATCAGTGTCTCGGTATGTAGATCATTTTCTCCATGATTTTGTGGAAGCATTACCTTCTTATATCAAGGACACGGGACATTTCTTGTCCAAAATCAATGATGTAGTATGGGACAATGAATCGGTGTTAATAGCGTTAGATATAGACTTGCTTTACACCAGCATAGCACACCAGGATGGGCTGAATGCGGTGAAATATTTTCTGAGCAAACGTGACATTGCCTTTACCCAACATAGTAACATGCTGCTGAAAATGTTAGAACTTTGTTTAAATAACAATTACTTTTTGTATAACAAAGAAGTATATCAGCAGCTAAGAGGAGTGGCCATGGGGGCATGTTTTTCCCCCACTTATGCATGTCTGCATGTAGGGTGGTGGGAGGAACATGTCCTCAGGGGGTCTCTGGAGGCCAAATTTCAGAACAGAATTTCGCATTTTTGGCGCTTTATTGATGATGTTTGTCTGGTGTGGAGGGGATCTGTGGATTCTGCAGTTGAATTTGTTAGAGAGATAAATAAGAACCAGCTCAACTTGAAATTTACATCTCAAATAAGTAAAGAAAAAATTCAATTTCTGGACGTTGAAATCTATGTCCAGAATGAGGGACTCCAGACCAGGCTTTATAGAAAGCCTACAGCGGGCAACTCTATTTTGCACGCTGGGAGTGCGCACCCAGGTCACCTCGTAAAAAGCATCCCGTATGGGGAATTCCTGCGTATTCGCAGGATTTGTAGTTCTGAGGACGACCTGATAAAGTGCCAGACAGAAGCATTCCAGAGATTCTTGACCAGAGGTTATGACTCCACGGCCCTAAGGGAGGCAATGTCCAAGGCCAATGAGCTAAACCGAGCAGTTTATTTAAAAGCAACCACTGCTGCTAGAACCAGACAGGAAGAATCATCTGAGGTCCCTGATAGATTGGGATTGATCACCACCTTCAATAGTGAGGAGAAAAAATTGAGAGGCATTCTCAGAAAGCATTGGCCACTGTTAAAAACTGACATCACGATTGCACCCTTGTTACCTGAAGAGCCAACTTTAACTTTCAGGAGGGCACCCTCGATGCGGGATGCCTTGGTAAGATCTAGCCCAGAGGTTATCCCCAAAAAGGAGGGTCTATTTGATAAGTCAGGTTTCTATCGGTGTATATCATGTAGGGCCTGCAAGTTTGGAGTTTCCACTAAGGAATACATTACAGCTTTTGATGCTTCCCCTATTTCCATTAAGGGGCACTACACATGCCGGTCTGAGTTTGTAGTTTATGTGCTCCAATGTACCTGTGGGCTCAGGTACGTTGGGAGCACCAAACTACAGGCCTTCAATAGAATACTCCAGCATCTCAGGGCCATAGTAAACGCAGATGATAAATACCCTGTGGCTCGTCACTTTGGCCTAGTACATCAGAAGAATGTTAATCACCTAAGCTATTATATCATTGATGGAGTCCCTAAGAGCATCAGGGGGGGTAACAGGGAGAAATCCCTCAGACAATTAGAAAGCAAGTACATTTTACTATTGGACACGAGGATCCCAAATGGCCTCAATACGGGGGAGGACCTTCATTGCTTTTTATAACATCACGACCTATGAATCAGCTATGCTGACAATGTTAGGCGTAATATTCAGTCCCTCCGTATGTCCACTTTCTAGCGTCTTCTAATTTTGGGAAGGCCAGCTGAGTTTTATTGGACTTGTAAGAAGTGTGGGCAGTCCAAGGTGCACCATCGTACCTGCACTCATAATAAGAATTCCATCTTTGTACTGCAGCGGTGTCTGAGGCTTTCACCCCCTAGTGCTAAATCAGTTCCCCGTACTTTTGTGTATATATCTTCCATCAAACACATCATTGATTACAATTTGGACACATTTTGTCGATTCCATCTTGAATTCTGTGTTTACCAGCTGTAAAGTAATGTCCAAACTGTTATGTTCTGATACCCCTAAGGCACTATGTCTGAATGCTGTCTCTAATGGTTGAGATTGTGTATATACTTTGGTATTTATATGTATGGGGTATCCATTTTGCAAGTACTGTAGTCACGTTTAAATTTAGGGTTGGGAAGTAGGGAGAGTAGTTGTATTTACTCTTGCACATGTAAACCTCCTAATTGGTATAACATGGTAAAGCACGAGTATCTCCCAATTTTTACAATTTTGACCAGTGTGTTAAAACTTTGATAAACTAGTCACATATTAAATCACAAATGTTGATCTTTTTTTCGGAATTTCAGGTTATGGGTTTGCCTTTTCCCCCCTCCTTTTTTTGCACACTAGGTGGTCACGTTAGGGGTTTATACACCAATCGACTTGGGTTTGTGAACGGGTAAAATTTATATATTGAATAAGAAATATAATTGCGCATCATCTTTTGATCTTGCTAATACATGAAATGTAAAACGGTATTGGGTTTGTAAATATATGAAAACAGCAATCTTGATGGATTCACCTGTACATAATGTATAGCAATAATGATATAATGATATTATCAATGAATCGATTGTACATAAATTGTACATATGAACAGTGTGATCAATTTATGGATTGTAAATAGTCAGGTATATTTATATCCATTCCTTTGTCTGTTTTCTACGACAGGATGATGTGCATTAAGTGATTTTTTCAATTTCCATCATTTCTCCCGCCCCTCTTGTTGATTGGTAACCCTTTATATACATTTTTCATTGGTTTTGTTCGTCATGTGATCAAGGTCACCGTGGAGTGACCGAAACGCGTCATGCTGGCGAAATCGTGTGAATAAACTTTGAGAATATTTCATCCTTGCGCTGTGGAGTGGTCTGTACCTGTGGTATCCGGTGTGGCAGATTGGATCTTGGTCCTGATTTGAGGCAGCGGAACAGGACTGTGAATTGCATATATATATATATATATATATATATATATATATTTGTACAACGTGTCAGCATTCGTTCCAATCTGAAACATGGAAAGCACTCTGGTCATCCGGTTTTAGCAGTGTTTATTGCAGACCACCTGCCCCTCCAACATATATATATATGTTGGTGAAGATGCCTTGTCCTATTGCCCTGCACGAAATAAATTGTTAAAGGCAAGTTCTTGTGCGACTCATTTATCTCTCGCGGGAGATGTTTTGTTGAATATATATATATATATATATATATATATATATATATATATATATCTTCACATGCTGGTTCTAGGATACCCGGCCATTGAGCGCTCGTTGTAGGTGCGTAACCCTACGGCAGAACCTCGCCGTTATCTATTTTACACTTCTTCGCTGTGACACGACAGAAAAATGGGCGCACTCCCTCTGAATTCCACAATTGGAAAGGGGCGACCAATCGGTCCCCCCGAACGTATGGTGGAGTACCACGATCCCCCCGGGAAGCCATCTTGGGCGGGAGGCGAGTCTCGGCTGGTATGCCCGAAGCGGCGTAGCCGGGGCGCGCCTTTTTCCCGCCCTAGAGTGGGCTGGCCTAGACACCGACGCGGCCGGCCACGCCCTCGGAGGCAGGCGGGGGCGGGTTCACGCCCACCCTGAAGACGGATAAAAGGAGCGGAAGCCAAGAAAGCATCCTCTTGTTCCTGTGCTCTGAAGCTGCACCTCCCCGCTGCGCGTGAGCTCGAGACGGAACGAAGAGCAATTTTGAGCGTTGTAATCTTTCTTTTTGTCTTACAGATATCCCGTCTGAGAATGCCTAAGAAAGTCGGAAAGCGGGTCGGTACCGAGCAGATGCTCCGCATGCTCATGAAGGAGATAGCCGATCTGAAGAAAAAGGTGGAGGCTAAAGACGGGCCGGGAGGAACGAAACGGCCTTTACAGGGAGCGGTTCCCAGTGAAAAAAGCAAGAGGCCCAGAAGGGGAGCACTTGGGGGAGACACCCCGGTTCCCGATACCCCACGTGAGGAGCCAATCCCGGTGCCGAAAGAAGGGAATCCAATTCCTGTGGTGGTCACCCCCGTGAACAGGGAGGATATGCCCCCCGAGTTAGCGGCACAATTGGCAGCGTGGTTGGGAAATGATAGCGAGGGCGCCACGGCTGACGACGCCCGGGCAGTGATGAGGCAATTGCGGGAATCTAGGGAGGCTGCGAAGACGCCATCTTCTGTTCCCCCACAGGTCCCGGCGGTTGGAAGTACAGCAGGCCCAAGTTCGGCGTCAAGCGTGGGGTCTACTTCAGGTAAGCGGCCATTGCCGATTGCGGGGGGGACTCTGCACCTTCTCGAAAGGAGAAGATTGCTCAGCACGTCCCACTAGAAATCAAGGAATTGATTTGGGCGGATAAATATGTAAACATGTTTTCATTGCTTACCGACCATTACGAGATCGAGCATGTAAAGAGTCAAAAGGAGCTCATGCATCCGAGTGTTTGGCGCGCAAAAATGGCCGCCTTTAAGGTCGACGAGACCATTGGGACTTGGGGCAGAGCGTGGGGAATTTTTACTTCCATCATGGGGGAGCGCAGGCCTGAGTTGTTGACCGAGTTACCCATTTATCAGTCACGTATTATGGAGTATTCTGTGGCATATGGGGGCAATCAGTGGTTCTGCTATGATAATCTGTTTAGAAAAGTTAAAGAACACAACCCGTTGTTGTCTTGGGATTGTTACGACTCTGTGTCTTGGCAAAAAATGGAGAGTACAGGGATGTTGAAGGTGCCATTAGTAGGGAGTAACGGGGGGGAATCCTCCCGCCAAAACTCTGGGACGCCCTTTCGGACGGGTGCAGGTAACGAGTTCCACTCGAAGCCGAGTGGCAACAGGGGTAAGAGGGGGATTTGTTGGAATTTTAACAGGGGCAAATGTACCAGGCCCCAGGGGTCATGCAAATTCAGACATGAGTGTGGGGGATGCGGGCAGCCATCCCATCCTGAGTCCATGTGCAGAGCCAAAACGGGTGATAACGGTGGTAAGGGAGGCGCCAAACAGGTCTAAAATAGTCCGAGGGGCGCCTTTACCAACCCCGATTGATACCATGGCAATGATTCCTTGGCTCAGCGAATACCCAGATCATGCTTCCGCTGGGGTGTTACGGAACGGGTTTTCATATGGTTTCCGCATCCCAGTGGGGGATTTTCGGGGGGTACCGGACTGTAAGAATCAAATGTCGGTCTTACAGCACACGGCGGTGGTGCAGGTCAAGATTGGGAAAGAGGTGACTCGAGGTCGTGTTGCCGGTCCATTCGATTTGCCACCAGTTCCTAATTTTGTGTGTTCACCACTAGGGGTGGTCCCCAAGAAGGACCCGGGTGAGTTTCGGCTGATACATAATTTGTCAGCCCCACGTGGTCTTTCCGTGAACGACGCGATAGACCCGGAAGTATGTTCGGTGCGGTACGCATCTTTCGATGAGGCCGTTGCCATGTTGAATCGCCTGGGGCCCGGGACGCTGATGGCCAAATCAGACATCGAGTCAGCGTTCCGGTTGCTCCCGGTACACCCAGACGATCAGCGTCTCCTTGGTTTTCAGTTCCAGGGTCGCTATTACATGGATAGATGTATGCCAATGGGATGCTCGATTTCATGTGCCTATTTCGAGAAATTCAGTTGTTTTCTGCAGAGGGTATTCATGAGGAAGACAGGTTTTCAACATGTTATGCACTATCTCGATGACTTTCTGTTTCTGGGGGCAGCCGGGGATTCCGAGTGTGGACAGGCCTTACATGAATTCTGTGTCCTAATGAATCAATTCGGTGTGCCGTTGGCGCCAGGTAAGACGGTGGGTCCCTCGACCTTGATCGAGTTTCTGGGGATCGAGCTCGACTCGGTGGAAGGTTGTTTTCGATTACCTAAAGAAAAAGTGTTGAAATTCAGGTTATCCCTTGAGACATGTATTCGTGCAACGAAAGTGAACCTGCATCAATTACAACAGGTGGTGGGTCAGTTGAATTTTGCCCTAAGAGTAATGCCGATGGCGCGCCCCTTTTCCCGCTCAATTGCACACTCCATGGTCGGCTTGAAGGAAGGACATCATCGTACGAGACTCTCGGCAGAGGTTCGCCAGGACATGCGCATTTGGATTGCATTCCTGGCGGATTTCAATGGTTGAATTGTCTGGAATAAACCAGCAGTGTCTTCCGAGGAGTTGGGGCTATGGACGGACTCGGCGGGGAGTGTGGGTTTTGGCGCCATATTGGGTACACAATGGTCGGCTCAAAAATGGCCGTTATGGTGGCATGAGTGCGGGTTGACGAGTAACATTGCTTTTCTCGAACTGTTCCCTATTCTAGTGGCTTTGAAAACATGGCCAGAAGGGTTTAAGGATCACTCTGTGGTGTTCTGGTCTGATAACATGACCGTGGTTGAGTGTATCAATAGTCAGGCAGCACGTTGCAAATTGATTCTGAGACTGCTAAAAGAAATTGTGTTGTTGTGCATGCAGCTGAATGTACTGTTTAGGGCGCGACACGTGCCGGGGGTGATGAACCAAGCGGCTGATGCGCTCTCTCGTTTCCGTATGCAGGCCTTCTGGGGTTTTCTGCCCACAGCGGACCCGGTGGCGGCACCCTTTCCCGAAGCTCTCTGGTCTCTCGGTGCCCCGAACTACAAGACCTCGTGGGAGAGAGTTTAGCACCCAGGACGAGGAAGGCATATGAAGGGGCGTTCCGTTCCTATTGGGCCTTTTTGGGTACTGCCGGGAGGGAGCTTTGGGGTCTGGAAGAATGTGTAGTGAGATTCCTGCTCTCTTTACGTCACGCAGGCAAGTCAGTAGCTACGGCTCAGAGGCATCGGGCCGCCATTTCCTTCATGGCAAGGGCTCATGGGATCCAGGACCCGACAGCGTCTTTCGTTGTGCAGAAAGCGCTACGTGGGTGGCAACGCCTTGAGGGTCGCAGAGTAGATGATAGGCACCCGATAGGTCTGGATAGGTTGGCCCTGTTATTATCCGTGCTACCGGTAACATGTTCATCCCAGTACGAAGCAGTATTGTTCCGAGCCGCATTTTCATTAGCATTCCATGGGGCTATGCGGGTAAGCGAATTAGTGGCAAAGAACAAGCAGGATACGATGGGGGGACTGTGCCGGGAACACATTCAGGTCAGGGAGGAGACAATGACGGTCTTGTTTGTCAGGTCCAAATCCGATCAGGATGCAATCGGGGACTGCGTAATCATACAGAGGATTCCCGGGTCTGCCATGTGCCCTGTTAGGTGCGTAGAGGAATTTTTAGCGCAGAGGGTGGCAGCATGGGGGGGGACCTTGTTAAGACACGCTGACGCCACCCCACTGACGAGGTTTCAGTTTCAGCGGGTGCTTGCGATGTCGATTTCTGCCGCGGGCATGAACCCCGGCGACTTTGGGACCCATTCCTTTCGGATAGGGGCTGCTACGGAAGCTACAGCCAGGGGTCTGAATGTCGAACAAGTAAAACGTGTGGGGCGTTGGTCCTCGAACTGTTATAAGAGGTATGTGCGGTTGCACATGTTGTGAAGCTGTAATGATGTACTCACGCTTCTTGTTTTGTTTGGTTTTCAGTTGCGCAAGCCTACGAGGCGGGGCGGACTGTCCAGTCGACCCGACACCGGGGGGCCAGCGGTCAGACATTACCGGCTGTGAAAAAGGAGGTGTGGGTCGTGGGCCACTCATACGTGAGGCGTGCCGCGGACGTATTCAAAGCAGGTGATATGATTCACGTGGCCGGGGAATACGGGTACAGTGTGTCCTTCTACGGAAAGTGCGGGCTCTGTATTGACCAGTTTCGATCATTTTTCGAGGGTTTGTTAGGGCGGACGAGGTCACCGCCGTCTGTAGTCATAGTACATCTTGGGGGCAATGATTTGGTGACCACTGGTAGACGACTTCTTCTTGAGGCGATGCTTTCCACGGTAAGTTGGTTGGCAAGAAGAGTTCCAGGGTGCACAATTGCATGGTCCCATATGATCCCACGGAAAGTGTGGCGGGGGGCTATTTCTGTTTCTGCTCTGAATCATTCAGTAAGGAAAATTAATAATAAAGTGAGTAGACTGTTCCGTTCAAGTACACTGCATTCTATTTCGCATGGTTGTATTAAAGGGGACAGTATGTATTCGGGGGATGGTGTTCATTTGTCCCGGATGGGGAACGAGTTACTCATAGGAGACCTGATAGCCTGGCTAAAGACTTTATGACATGACCTTTAGGCAGGAGTGTTGTGGGGGGTCCGGATAGCCGGTCAACTATCCGGCCTGTGGCGGTAAGGTCATGATCGGTGAGCAGTAATTCGAAGATCCCTATGAGGGGGCGTCACCCATTACGGATGGGAGCGCGCGGGGGAGGTGGCCAATTGGCCCCTCAACGGGGAGGCGGTCCTGTCTAAGGAGAGGCCGCCGGAAGGAAAGGAAAGGTGGTCAAGGCCCCTTCCTGGATAGGAGGGGCTACGGCCCCTCCTGGGGAATTTCCCGGGGCCAGGACATCTGCGACGGCAGATAGGTAAGTTGTGTGGGGTGCGGGAGGGGGTTTACGCTACCTTTTTAGACACCTCGAACGACCGTTAAATGGCGTCGAGTTTATTGGGGCCCCCTTCAAGTACAAAGGGAAATTGGTAAATGCACTTGAGGTACGCCTCTGTGCGGTCGCTCCTCTCACAAGTGAGGGGGGTATTTCTGGTTTAGGGATCTGACACCGGTTACGACCTTGCCGTTGGCCCTTAACGTTAGGATGTACAATTTCAAGTCAAATGTTTTGTAGGATGTTAGTTCGGCTAGGAGAACCTTTGTATTAGAGATCTGTTAAGGTTAGCCAAACATCGTAATGTGGAAATGAAATTGTACATTATATGAAACTGTTATTTTAATGTTTTCTTTTGTTTCATATTTTAATAAATACGGCCGGGAAGGGTGACTCCCTTCCCGCCTTCCAAAAGTTCAAGAACTGTTTCCGGTTTCCCAATTCTTGGGGATTGTGTTGAGAGGGGGTGGCGGGTATCTCAGCCATATGGAAAGGGGCGACCAATCGGTCCCCCCGAACGTATGGTGGAGTACCACGATCCCCCCGGGAAGCCATCTTGGGCGGGAGGCGAGTCTCGGCTGGTATGCCCGAAGCGGCGTAGCCGGGGCGCGCCTTTTTCCCGCCCTAGAGTGGGCTGGCCTAGACACCGACGCGGCCGGCCACGCCCTCGGAGGCAGGCGGGGGCGGGTTCACGCCCACCCTGAAGACGGATAAAAGGAGCGGAAGCCAAGAAAGCATCCTCTTGTTCCTGTGCTCTGAAGCTGCACCTCCCCGCTGCGCGTGAGCTCGAGACGGAACGAAGAGCAATTTTGACCCGCCCACCAGCCCCTGAGGACAGCAATTCGTTGTGAATACAGTTGATATAGTATCTTTGTTTTCCTGTTTTCTTACAGGTTGTGATGATTGTCGTGAAATTTCTTAAAGATGCAATAAAGATTGGTTATTTTCAGTATGTTTTGCAAATAAAGTAATTTTGAACAAGGATTGATCAGTAGTTACGCTTGATAATAAATGTTGTTTTGCTTTGTAAATCTTAGTAACTTAGGTAGAACTGTCGTATTTATTTTGGTCGGGCGGTAAGGTCATGATCGGTGAGCAGTAATTCGAAGATCCCTATGAGGGGGCGTCACCCATTATGGATGGGAGCGCGCGGGGGAGGTGGCCAATTGGCCCCTCAACGGGGAGGCGGTCCTGTCTAAGGAGAGTCCGCCGGAAGGAAAGGAAAGGTGGTCAAGGCCCCTTCCTGGATAGGAGGGGCTACGGCCCCTCCTGGGGAATTTCCCGGGGCCAGGACATCTGCGACGGCAGATGGGTAAGTTGTGTGGGGTGCGGGAGGGGGTTTACGCTACCTTTTTAGACACCTCACACGAGTCCTCGAACGACCGTTAAATGGCGTCGAGTTTATTGGGGCCCCCGTCAAGTACAAAGGGAAATTGGTAAATGCACTTGAGGTACGCCTCTGTGCGGTCGCTCCTCTCACAAGTGAGGGGGGTATTTCTGGTTTAGGGATCTGACACCGGTTACGACCTTGCCGTTGGCCCTTAACGTTAGGATGTACAATTTCAAGTCAAATGTTTTGTAGGATGTTAGTTCGGCTAGGAGAACCTTTGTATTAGAGATCTGTTAAGGTTAGCCAAACATCGTAATGTGGAAATGAAATTGTACATTATATGAAACTGTTATTTTAATGTTTTCTTTTGTTTCATATTTTAATAAATACGGCCGGGAAGGGTGACTCCCTTCCCGCCTTCCAAAAGTTCAAGAACTGTTTCCGGTTTCCCAATTCTTGGGGATTGTGTTGAGAGGGGGTGGCGGGTATCTCAGCCATATAGATTTATTGCAATCTTTTCAGCATGAAAACAACACGATCATGTTCTTTTCATGCTGAAAAGATTGCAATAAATCTAATTGTGGAATTCAGAGGGAGTGCGCCCATTTTTCTGTCGTGTCACAGCGAAGAAGTGTAACAAAAAAAAAATAATATATATATATATGTAAATTCATATAATTTATTGCCACATATTGGCCTGTATCAATACTGTTTTACGATATCCCTGTGTCTAGGGTAAATTCAAGATCAATAATGAATTATTGGCCTGTTTTAAGAAACTAATTGCATTGCAGGATCTGTTTCAAAATGGTTGATCCTCCTTCAGCACCACAGCAGTTAAACCTCACTATCTTGAGGTGATTTAAATGCAGACATTCAACAGTAGGAGACATCCTGGCCTCTGTGAACATCATAGTATGTTGCTATCGCTGCCAAAGAATCACACTATGGCAGTGCATGATCTGCAGTGTCAGGTCTGCCACTTTTATATTGCTGATTTAGCACAGTGAAGATTGCCATGCACATTCACATAACACGCTTGAAAACACATTTAAAATGTTATGGGAACATTGAATTAGGAATTAGTGGAATTTCCACCTCTGGTTTCCCCAAAGTAGATTCTCTAGTTCAGAGACGCTCACTTGGGGGACAGTGCATAATGGAGGAGAACTGAAGCGAGGCAGTTTCCACTACCCCTGTTGTGTAGGACCCATGCTCCCAATATTGGTGAATGGAAAGTATGGAGTCAACAATCTAAATTGAACTGTATATACCTTAATTGATAAAGGATGTATATGTTTTATTATCTACTGTGAAGTTATTATTATTCATCCTGTGATGCTGGTGTACAAGATACATTTATGGTATAATCATGTATGTCTGCATTTGAAACACAAATTTTAAAATTACTCTTTCTACAGTGCTTGCCTTGAATTGCTAAGTTGAAATCATTTATTCTGTCTCCGCTTTTAGGTCTTAAACTGAATTTACCTCTGAATCTCTTCCCCCTTTTTTATTAGGTTTAAATTGTGTTACAGCTGTATCCAATCTTGAGTTTGATGAAGAGTCAGAAGATTTGTCTTCATATTTGGGATCATCTAAGTATATACAGCTTGATCCTGATATAAAACAACATAAAACACCTATATATGGAACATTAAAAGAGAGAACAAAGAAGGTTAAGACAGATGTACGTCATACAGCAACCATACGATCTTCAGGTTAGTACCACCAAATCTACATTCAACATGCTATTACCATCAGGCATTTTTCAGTAAACCCAGCACCTCCTATCTAAGTACAATTGATACAACCATGAATATCTTTAGTACCAAGAACTGAATATAAATCTGATAAACCATAAATATTATTGACTTTACTTACTCCATCTCAAACTGATAATAAAAATGTATCTCACACCAGACTTAGAATAATACAGAGGCAATGTATATATTCAACAAACAAAGAGCACATCCAACTTTAGGTTCAATGTTATGGTACAATCACAAGGGCAATGATGAGTCGGCTTGATTTGGGTTTCTACAATGTGTAAATATATTCATGATAATGTTCAGGAATGGAAAATAGGTAAGCAATAATTCCCACCTCCTCAGTAGATACAGGTAGCACAACTAAAGTATGCCTGCAATATATTGTGTTATTTGTTGGGGTGAGGGTTGACGCCCCACTCTGGCAACAACCACAAAAGTCACTAAATTAACCTGAGTTTAACCCTCTGGCCGCTTGGCACATACCAGTCAGGCTTTACTTAGAAGCAAAGGATGAGGAATTCATTCAGCACACAGACTGATTAAAAAATTAGAGTACTTTCTAATAAATAAGATGATAAAGCAAAGAAAATCTGATTAGTAGAACCGAAGATATGCAGCCTCAAAGTTTTAGGTAGATATAACTTCCCTTAGAAATCGGGGGTTATACAGCTGCGGCCGGTAGTGGGAGTACTGGCCGGGCGGTGACATGGGGAGGGGGAGGGGCAGGGTGGGGGCTAGTAATGTATGGAATCTGGATCTTAACAGGTAAGTAAATTTAAAAATAAATAAAACGAATTTTGTTGCACACACTGCATCGCATTTGGTGATGCAGTGCGCGCAACGAAAGTTGCTAAGGTCCGGATTCTATACATTACTAGCCCCCACCCTGCTCCTCCCCCTCCCCACGTCACCGCCCGGCCAGTACTCCCACTACCGGTACTCCCACTACCGGCCGCGGCTGGGGCATATTAGCAAGAACCTTGTTTAAATTATCTCCGTTTTAGCGGCATGAAACTTCAGCTAAAACGGCAATAATAGGCTTGCTAATATGCGTTATAGAATTCCAATAGAAGCCCAGGTTAGATGTGCAGGACATATAATTTGGGCTTCTATTGGAATTCTATAACGCAAATTAGCAAGCACATTATCACTGTTTTAGCCACAGTTTCCTGCCGCTAAAACGCCGATAATTTTAACAACGTTCTTGCTAATATGCCCCAGGGTCTCTAGTTGGAAAAGGCTTGCACCCTTTCCAAGTAGAGACCACAATCCTAGTCAGGGTGAGTCAGATACAGAACCTAAATTAACCTGTGCTTGCCCACTGGTCGCTTGGCATAGAGCAGTCATGCTTAACTCAAGAGGCAATGTGTGAATAATTGTGCACACTTTAGTTACAGTACCACAGTAAAAACACCACTAAAAGACTCCACACCAGTTTAGAAGTTTAGAAAAATAGACAATATTTATCTGGTTAAAACAAGACCAAAACAACAAACATCCAATAAGTAGAACTTGAGATTTAATTTTTAAAGTATAGACTGCAATATAGTTCTTAAAAGTCAATGGCGTTTAGGAGTTACTTGAGGTCGTGCTAGACGGTGATAAATCCAAGATCAGGGCGACCACAATGGAGGGCAGGCCAACTAAATGACCCACACAGGACCTGCTGAAAAAGCACCTTGGATGAAGCAAGTGTCAACGTCAAAGTCTCAATGCAACAGTTCCGATTCATGCAGTCAGGCCAATGTGTCATCATCAAGCAATGCACTCAGGTCCCGCGGTGTCGTCAAACCCCTTACAATTCAGGTGCAGCGTTGTTGTTGAGCCTCACAGGGAGGTCTACGTATCGGGCCTGTATTGGCCTAGAACCTTGCTGTCGGGACCCATGTTGTCATCGAGCTGCTCAGGGATGTCTTTGGATTGACACTGCTCAGCATCGGAGGGCACTGCATCAGTTCTGATTGGTGCAAAGTCATCACTGCATCACTTTTTGAAGGAAAGAAGCTGTATAACCCACTTTCAATGCCCAGGACTGGATTAGCACTTCTTAGCAGGGCAGGACTCAGAGTTAGTAGAGTCTAGCAGCTGAAGAAGAGTTGAAGGAAATCTTGGATGGCCCTGAGTTTTCAAGAACAGGGTGTCATGTGGTCACATTTTGGCCCGGGTAGGAGCACTTCTATTTTACATGCTCACTTCTTTATGTTGCTTTCTTTTCTTAAACTCGCTGACATTTGACATATTTCTGCTGAGTACCTATGCAGGATAACATTCAATGCAATGGTTTTGCTTACATTTCCACCTTGAAGGCATATTATCAAATATCTTGAACATTCTGTACAAGGGCAAAGTTCTCTTTATAAAGTCTTGTTATTTTTTATTGTCCGCTCAGCAACAGAGCTATCATAGAACATCAACAATAGAAGCCTGGCTGAGACTTCAGCATGGAAACATGGGTGATGTTTATTATATAAATGACATCACTCCCTTGTTTATTTAGAGGAGCATTTCGCTGGCACTGATAGATCACTCTGCACCAGAATTCCAGTTCAGCTGATTCCTGTTTACCTCTTGCGAAATAATAATGCCCAGCTCTCCACTGAGACACGCACCCTGATGACAGTTTCCCACAGGTAACAGAGGAATTTGATCACCCTACAGGGATTGTGGCAGATTGACCCACCCTAGGATAGGTAATGCTAGGTAGGAGTACAATATATTACAGTACTTATAGGCAATCATGTATTCTCTATAATAGTAAAATGGTTTAATTGTTTATCTTCTTCACCATTATTGTAATGCTGATCATGTTATTCTTTTTCCTTCTGGATATTATTGCAGCCCACATTTTTTATGCAAGAATCACAATGCTTCAATAAAATTGTAAATGTTATGGTGTGTATCTCTTTGGGTATGCATGTGTTACCAAACCGAAAAGGTTCTAGATCTGTTTCCATGGTTTCCTGGAGAAGTCAGAGTTGTCATGTTCTGAGGTTGCACAATCTTTTTGTTACCTGGTCAGGATCGAGGTACATATGTGAGCGACTAAGGCGAACATATCCTGATGGTGTGTGTAGAATCAGTCTTTCATAGTTATGACATTAATTTTGTTCAACAAACCCACAGATATTACTAAGAAAGTATAAGCCATATGACATGGCTCCACCAATGTTCTAGCTTGGGTTTTTATTTAATGGATCACCCTACTAGTTTTCGTTTGTGTACCCGAAGAGCCCCACTAACCTGCTAACCGGAGACATCCATGGTGTTAGGGAAAATCCTCCTCAGCTGAGTAGACAGCATGTCTTGGCTGTGGGCTACATAAGCTTGAAACTTTCAAAGGATCACCCCATAGAGATACCCTCTAAACTCTAGGACTAAAAGAAAGAGGTGCCTGATCTGATTACGTTTTCTAATATGGATATCATTCTTACGACTTTTGAGGTAATCGACCAAGTATATGATATGGCCGGGATGCCTGTTACCCCCTCCCAACACAAATCCCCAAGGATGGGAAGACGGACGCAGTTCTGAACTTTTGGAAGGCGGGAGGGAGTCACCCTCCCGGCCGTATTTATTAAAATATGAAACAAAATTAAAATATTAAAATAAACGTTTCATATCATGTACAATTTTCATTTATTACATTTCAATGAAGACATGTTTATTGGCTAACCTTAACAAATCTCTAGTACAAAGGTTTTCCTAGCCAAGTCTAACATCCTGCCAATGCATACTTTCTAAATTAAAATTGTACATCCTAGCATTACGGGCCAACGGCAAGGTCGCAACTGGTGTCAGATCCCTACTACCAAAACTCTCGCCCTCACGGTGTGAGTGGCGGCCGCACCGAGGACTGTACCCTCTGTGCCAACTCCAATTTCCCTTGTAGTGCGGGGCCCCCCATTTAACTCGACGCCATCTTAGAGGTCGTCCGAGGACCCGTGTGAGGTGACTGTAAGAAGGCAGCGTGGACTCCCCCTCCCACCCCACACTGTCTATCACATCCGCCGTCGCGGATATCCGGGCCCCAGGAAATTCGTAGGAGGTGCATATAGCCCCCTCCTCCCCTGGAAGGGGCCTATGGCCGTCTTCCCCTAGACGACCCATACTTAGTGGGTGCCGCCTCCCCGTGGGAGGGGCCAATGGCCACCTTCCCCCGGGCGTTCCCATCCATATTGGGTGGCGCCCCTCTCTAGGGACCTTGAAATTACTGCTCACCGATCATGACCTTACCGTTGACCGGCTATCCGGCCCCCCCACACTCCTCCTAAAGGTCATGCTTCCTCAAACCCCTTAGCCAAGCTATGAAGTCTCCTATGAGTAAAACATTCCCCTCCCGGGACAAGTGAACCCCATCCTCTAGATACATGTGATCCCCCCGAATGCATCCATGCGGAATACTGTGCAACTGCGCAGAGCGAAACAACCTACCAAGTTTGTTGTTGACCTTTTTTACCGAATGGTTCAGAGCTGACACCGATAGGCCCCCGCCATACCTTCCTGGGAATAATGTGGGACCATGCTATCGTGCACCCCGGGATCCTTCTCGCAAGCCAACTAACAGTAGACAAAACTCGCTCGAGTAGTACTCGTCTCCCGAGTGTCACCATGTCATTGCCCCCCAGGTGTACTATGATTACAGATGGATGTGACCTCTGCCGCCCTAAGAGTTCCTCGAAAAAAGATTCAAACTGGTCAATACAGAGCCCGCCCCTTCCATGGAAGGTCACTCTGCACCCGTATTCCCCAGCTGCGTGAGTCGCGTCACCTGCTTTGAATACGTCCCCGGCCCGCCTCACGTATGAGTGGCCCGCGACCCACACCACTCTCCCCTCAGCCGGTGATCTCTGACCGCTGGTCCCCTGGTGCCTGGTCGACTGAAAATTCCGCCCCGCATAGTATGCTCGCGAAAATGTAAATCAAACAGAAGACAAGAAGCGTGAGTGCATGTAACTTGACTTCACAACATGTGCAATCGCACGTATCTTTTAAAACAATTCGAGGACCATCGTCCTAACTGTTTCACCTCTTCAGCACTCTGACCCCTGGCTGTAGCCTCCGTAGCAGCCCCAATCCTAAAGGAGTGGGTCCCAAAATCGCACGGGTCCATGCCCGCTGCTGCGATTGCCAGTGCTAACACCCTCTGAAACTGAAACCTCGTCAGTGGGGTGGCATCAATGTGTCTCAGCAGGCACCCCCCCCACGTATCCGCCCTTCGTGACAAATATTCTTCAACGCACCTTACCGGGCACATGGGGGACCCTCGCATGCGCTGGACAACAATACTGTCACCCATAGCCCTTTGATCAGTCTTGGATTTGGCTATTGTGACTACCATTGAATCACCCCTAATCAGGATGTGATCCCGACACAGGCCCCCCCCTACATCTTTCTTATTCTTTGCAACCAGTCCGCTCACCCGCATAGCCCCGTGGAATGCTAATGCGAAAGCGGCCTGGAACAGAACTGTCTCGAAATGGGAGGAACATGTCCTAGGTAGAGCAGACATGAGCAGGGCCAACCTTTCTAACCCAATCGGGCGCCTCTCGTCTACTGAACGACCTTCCATGCATTGCCACCCACGCAGGGCTTTCCTTACCACAAAGGACGATGTCGGGTCCTTGATACCATGTGCCTGCGCCATGAATAAAATGGCGGCCCGGAGCCTATTGGCCGTCGCTACCGATCGGCCTTCCCTGTGTAATGCTACTAGAAACCTTAGGAAGCAATCCTCCCGACCCCATGTGTCCTCCCCTGCCGGACCCAAAAATGCACAATAGGAATGAAACGCTCCTTCGTATGCCTTCCTCGTCCTGGGGGCTAAGCTTGCTGCCACGAGGTCTTGTAATCCGGGGCACCGAGTAACCAGAGTGCTTCGGGAAATGGTGCCGCCGTTAGGTCTGCGGAAGGTAGGTAACCCCTGAAAGCCTGCATGTGTGAACGAGAGAGTGCATCAGCAGCCTGATTCAGTACACCCGGCACATGTTTCGCCCTGAATTGCACATTCAGTCTCATGCAAAGTAGTACAATTTCCTTAAGTAATCTCAATAGCCACTTGCAGCGTGCTGCCTGATTATTTATACATTCAACGACAGTCATATTGTCGGACCAAAATACCACAGAGCGATCTCTGAACTTTTCCGGCCATGCCATCAGAGCCACCAAAATGGGGAATAACTCGAGGAACCCAATGTTACCTGTGAGACCGCTGGTGTGCCACCACGCCATGTTTGCGCCGACCATCGATTACCAAAGATGGCGCCAAATCCCACGCTCCCCGCCGAGTCGGTCCACAACCCCAGCTCGTCCGAAGACGCTGGCGTTTTTTTCCACACCACTCGACCGTTGAAATCCGCCAGAAATGCCAACCATATGCGCATGTCCTGGCGAACCTCTGCAGACAGTCTCGTGCGGTGGTGTCCTTCCTTGAGACCAACCATCGCTTGTGCTATAGAGCGGGAAAAGGGGCGGGCCATTGGTATTACTCTTAGGGCAAAGTTAAGCTGACCAACTGCTTGTTGTAACTGATGGAGGGTAACTTTCTCCTTGCTCAGGCACAGTTCGAGGGAAGCCCTAAATTTCGCTACTTTCCCTACTGGCAAACGGAAACATCCCTCCACCGAATCGAGCTCAATTCCCAGAAACTCGAGTGAAGTGGATGGTCCAACCGTCTTACCTGGTGCCAATGGCACTCCGAATCCCTTCATGAGGGAGCAAAAATCCTGCAGCGCCCGCGCACAGTTTCTGTCGCCGGCTGCCCCCAAGAACAAAAAATCATCCAAGTAATGCATAACATGGCTATGGCCAGTGGCTCTGATAAATGCCCATTCCAAAAAACAGCTGAATTTCTCGAAATACGCACAAGAGATGGAGCAACCCATTGGCATACATCTATCCATGTAATAACGTCCTTGGAACACAAAGCCTAACAAACGCTGATCCTGTGGGTGTACTGGGAGCAACCGGAACGCCGACTCGATATCTGACTTCGCCATCAGCGCCCCGGACCCCAGGCGATTTAGCATAGTGACAGCACCATCGAAAGATGCGTACTGCACGAACAAACTCCCGGGTCAATCGCATCGTTCACCGAGAGACCCCTTGGAGCGGACAAGTTATGGATCAGCCTAAATTCCCCTGGGTCCTTCTTGGGAACCACTCCTAACGGGGAACAGATGAAATCCGTTACTGGCGGGTGCCTATATGGGCCAGCAACCCGGCCAAGGGCAACCTCTTTTGCAATCTTCCCCTCCACAACCACTGGATTACGCTGAGCCGACAGTTGGTTCCTACAAAGTGGCTCCCCACGAAAATCCCCCGCCGGGATGTGGAAGCCATATAGGAAGCCATTCCTCAACACCCTGGCGGAGACATGATCAGGGTATTCGTTTAGCCAAGGGATCATTGCCATGATATCAACGGGGGTAGGTAGCGGTACAAAATGGCCCCCTTCAATCTTGTTTGGACCCTCCGCTACCTGCCGTCCCACTATTCCTGGATCTGCAAGAACTCTCGGGTGTGAGGAGTTCCCGCACCCCGCACATGCATGTCTGAGTCTACATGTCCCTTGTGGCCTGCTGCAATTGCACCTGTTAAAATTCCAACAGACCCCTTTCTTACCCCCCTTCCCACCAGTCCTTGCTTGGCGGTCTCCACCGGGGCCCCCTCGAAAGGGCACCGGGGACTGGTAGCGGGGAGGCTCCGACCCATGACCACCTAGCGAAGACGCCTTCGTCGCGCCCGGCAGTAGCTGCTTCTGCCAAGAAATTGAGTTGAGACAATCCCACGTCAGAGATGAATCGTGCTCTTTGGCCTTACGGAACTTCATATCGTACCCCATCCATTCATTGCCCTCATACGTTTCATATAAATCTAGTATTCGTGTTTGATAGCAAGATAATTCGGACAGAACCTCGGGTCTACGTTCCCCCATGATTGCAGTAAACATTGCAAAGGCCTTGGCCCAATTTGTGATTGTCTCATCCACCCTGAATCCCGCCATTTTTGCTCGCCATACACTCGGGTGCCACAAATCTTTCTGTGTCTTAATATACTCCATTTCGTGATGGTCAGTCAGCAGGGAAAACATATTTACATACTTATCAGCCCATATCAATTCTTTCGTGGCCAACGGTATATGTTGGACCACCTTCTCCCGTCTTGAGGGCAACGACCCCTCCCCCGCCATTGGCAATGCCTGCTTACCTGGCTTAATCGTCGTTCCCGCCGTTTTCTCTACGTCTGGTCCCGGTCCTTCCGAGGTCACCTGTGGGGGGACAAGAGGGAGATTCGCCTTTGCGGCAGCTCTAGACTGCCGTAACTGCTGCATTAGTAACTTGGCCTCTTCGGCCGTGTCTTCAGGCGCCGTAGCACCCCCTGACTTTTTGCCGAGCCATGCGGCCAGCTGAGCGGCTAATTCCGGAGGCATATCCTCCTCGTTGGCGGGCGTAACAACAACCGGAATCGGTTGACCCGCGTCTGGGATTGGTACCGGAGCCTCGACCGGACTGGCCGGGGTCGCCGGGGGAACCTCGGGAACCGGGACCTCCCCCACTGCCGCCCTATTCCTAACCCGCTTACCCCTACCCTCGGGGGCAACTTTCGGCAATGCCGGGCCTATTACCTTCTTCGGTCAACCCGGATTGTTCATCGCAGCCATCTGCTTCTTCATGTTCGCCATATCTCTTACCAGCATGCGAAGCATCTGGTCGGTTCCGGACTTCTTTCCTGCCTTCTTGCCAGGAATTATTATCGAGAGTCCGATCTACGTGGATCAATACGGTCCTGAACCCTGAGCCTCGAAGTCACTGAAAGAGAAACACAAGAATTACAAGTTCTTAAAATTGCTCCTTGTTCCGTCGAGGGCTCACGTGCAACGAGTGGGTGCAGCTTCCAAGCACAGGAACAAGAGGATGCTTCTTCGGATTCCCGCTCTCTTTATCCGTCTTCGGGAGGGCGTGAACCCTCTGCTGGTACGCCTCCTTGGCGTGGCCATCGGTGTAGGTGTCTAGGACAACCCCTCCTGGGCGGGAAGAAGGCGCGCCCCGGCTACGCCGCTTCGGGCATACCAGCCGTGACACGCCCCCCGCCCAAAATGGTTTCCCGGGGGGATCCGGGCCCCCAACCATACGTTCAGGGGGACCGAGTGGTCGCCCCTTTCTATTCTTTTTCTTCTTAGCTTCTCTTGCTCCTTTTTTCCCATACATTTTAGAGTTTTAAGGGCTGACTATTCCCTTTTACCTCAGTTTTTCAGTTTTTAGGCTTTGGCTTATAAGGTTTTCTGATTTTGGACTGTTGCTCTTTTCTTTTTTTCATAATTTAAAAAAAAGATCAAGGACTTCACTTTCTTGGTTTACTGTTCCACATGATCAAAAGTCTGGTTAGGCCTCTATCAGGTACATTTTCTTTTCTCTTTCATTTCTTGTATGTTAGATATGGGTCACTGAACACTTTATATGTGCTATGAGTTGTTTGGGAGATTTAATTTATACTTTCTTTAGCAATTCTCAGTTGTACATGATATATTTTTTTACCAAGAGCCTTGAGGAAGTTGAAACACGTGTCGGCTGTATGAATGTACACAACTATGTGTCAGCAAATTAAGAATTAATCCATTTATGTTATACTTTTATGGACATTATTACACTGTTTGTTTTATAACTGCAATTTCTTTAATTCAATTTTACTGACAACATTGTCAGTTAAAATTGTACTTTGGTGTTGTGCTCTGTAGTTTAAAGCACCACCATTTTGCATAACAATAAACTGCAGACTTGCAGATACATGAATTTTAGAACAACACAAACTGCCCCGTCTGGGTGGAGATCTGACCTTCGTGTTTGAGGTCCACAAAGCATATCGAACATAGGTATTCTACATTCATGGGTTACATTCCCAGCAAGGAATGCACAATCAAGGTTTTTTCATGCTTACTCTATAGCTGCTACACCTAACAACTACACAGCTTATGAAGCACTAGAAATACCAATTACATACGAAGAACACCAAAATTGGTTTGAAGGTGCCCTACCACACACAGCAAATTATGTTAGACTAGGTCCCCTCAGCAATGAGGGAGTAAATGGCCAATTTCAGCCAGTTACACACCATACCCAGACATAGCAAATCTGACCGCACCAGAACTATGTACATTGTATACTGATCTAGTCAGAATATACAGATGTTTAACACAATTTGTCATGCAAACAATCACAGTAAATCCCTCAATGGCTGCTCAAACTGCACATCCACTATTGGCTACACCTGGAATTAGTCCAGTAACTATCAATGCAGTTATAGGTAAAGCTTCCATCAGATAGGAGGAGATTCTGTTATGGATTGCACCAAAAACAAATCTACTTGAAGCAGTGTTTCCCCATCTGGAACCCCCCAAAAAACATAGAATTCTCACAATATTATTGCCAATGGGGATGGCTCTCCCAGTGGAATAGTGCACCACTTGGGGTACAGTCTTTGCTGCAGTATTTACCAGAACACAAGGTATACCCTCATTAGCTGTTTTGCCAGAGGTGCTTAAACTGATCCAAAAAGAGTATGGGGCAAAGCCTTCCCTGGATTTGGGGATCAAACTGATGGGTAACGTTGCCACAATATCTGCCATACTGTTAAGTAACATTAAAGGGGAAGCAGAAGTGTTGGCTTTATGCCAGCAACTCACGGATGTAACTCAGGGAGACCAGGAGATTGGATTACCTAAAATTATTGAGGAAACCTATGCAACATTAGGTAGAGATAATATGGAAGCCAGACCTAGTAAACTGCAAATTAAGGGTTGTTCTGAAAAGGATAAAGCAAAGCAGGCATCAGAGTTTTCAAGATGTGGGATAATAAGAAAAATAACAAAAGACTAAAACACAGGATGGATCTTCGCATCAGGAGTCCACTGAAACACGCCATCATTTGCATAACTGTGATATTAAAACACCTTATAGGGATCAGTATACCAATGCATGTTCCTCTTGTTCCTTTCAGTAGTCAACTGAAAAATGATCGGAGAGAGAATGACTATCAGAGTGCAGGTCAGATGAGTTTGTGGAACCGAAGAAGGACTAACATATCTTTTCTGATTTTATAATAAAACAGGAGGACACACCTAAACAGTTCAAGCCTCTATTCAAATAGAAGAAGGTAGCTGGCCTTAAAGTCAATCATGCCATGAATATTTAGCTTCTGAGCAAGGTGTGGGCTCTGGCCATTTTGGACAGTGCAGCATAAGTCACAGTAGTTCACTGGAATTTTATGGAATGTCTGGCTGCGGTAGCTGTGAGTGACTACATACAGGTGGAAACATCGGATAGGAGACTAAGGGCCAGATGTATCAAAAGTTTTACGGTTCCGTTTGCGAATGGTAAAAAACATTTTGGGAGTTATCCTCCCAAAAGGCATTCGCAAAATAGGGAATCACAATTTTTTCGATTACCTATTTGGCGAATGCATTTAGGGAATCGCAATTTACGATTACTTAAATGCAATGCTGGAAGCAGAAACATATTATGACCCGGCTTTAAGCAATTGCAAATTACCACCAACTTCAATTTGGTGGTAATTTGCGAATTCATGGACAAATGCCCTTTTTACATTTTGCATGTATGGTCGCCACATGTGCGAAAATGCTTATTTCAGGGGTACAACAGTGTGTCCTTTTGACCCCCTTGCACCCGTAAAAATGGCATGCGCAATTTCCATTCATTCCTATAGAAATGAATGGGAAGCCATTCCTTATTTGTAACTCGCAAATTGTGAGTCGCAAATAAGGAATTTGTAGGAATTGCAATTCTATTTGCGGAACCTACATACATTTCATTTTGTGAGTCCGTAATAGCGAATCTGTAAAATTAGCTATTAAGGACTTGCAAAATACAATGTTGATACATCTGGCCCAAAGTGTCCCTAGTCAATTATATGAATTTCAACACCAAATAGAGGGGGATATACAATGGATCATAAATGTTTGTTTTTGGGAGAACTTGTCATTCGGCTATGATATTCTCTTGGCTGAAATGGGTTGGTATCAGAGTTTGTTATGGATTGCCCAGAGTAGAAACAGTAATTTTACCTGCATATTCTGACCTCGTCTCAGATGCAGTTAAACATTCATATGCAAACGAGTGGGCCTTAGGCCAAGTTCCAGTGTAATACCACAACCATGTGGGGTGGGATGATGTTTGCCCTTATCACATCATACCTGTGAGGTCAACCCCACAATCACAACGACAATACCCCATTAAACAGGAGGTTAAAAAACAAGTAAGAGAGGTACTCACACAACTTGAATACCAAGGTGTAATAGAAAGTTGCACCTCCCCTCTGAGTAGCCATTTGGTTCCAGTAATGAAACCAGACCGTTCGTATCATTTAGTCTTAGATTATAGACATTTGAACACTGCTACATGTACATTCGCTGTACAGGATGCGCACAGAGCAGCATTAATGAGCAATATAGTGTTGAAAAAATCCAAAACATTATACAGCTCTAATAGATTTTTCTGCCAGAATAGGTACATGATTGTATTCCGCGCTCTAGGTTTCTAAAAAAACAGTTCTGTTGATTGTCCCACTGACATAAGAACAGCCCAGGACTGTTTTCAGCCTGGGTAACATAACTTTTACAAGATTTTGATGACCAGCTAGTCGATGATATATACCCACTGGATGATGACCTCTCAACTCACTTGGCAGAAGTAGATCACATACTATTGGGCTTTGCTTACATGGGCTACAAATTAAATTTCAAGAAATCAAAAATAGTATCCTGTTCTTGGGAAACGAGCTGTCAAGTGTACGCAGAAACCTTGCAACACATTTCTTAGAGGACTGTGCGCTTCTGAAACCACTAAACACACAGAAAAAACTCCAGTCGATATTGGGTTTCCAAAAATTTGGCAGAACTTATATTACACACTACGCAGAATGGATAAATCCATTTTACGACTTGATTCGGCCAGACTTTTCAAGCACACATTGGACATTTGAACATACACACATTTTACATTCAGTACAAGCTGACATGTTCGCTTTAAACACTTACACACACATGTAAACACCACAAACCAGGTGATCTGTATAATTACGGGAGCATCAGGATACACCTGTTTTACATTCACTGAAGGAATCACAGTACCAATTTCATATGAATTGCATTTATATAAAAATGCAAAAATGCGTTTTGTACTGACAGAAAGGATTCTGATGGCAGTACAGACTGCTGTGGTAAGATAGAGGGATCATTGGCTCAGGAGAAATGAATAATAGTCATGACTCCAGTTCTGGCCTTAGCGGCAGGAGAGGTGGTTACAATTTCACTATTGCAGCAACGCTATTGTTGGCCAGGTTTATACAAACAGATCAGGGACTTTATCCTTAAATGCGACATCTGTTAGCAGATGAAAGCTTCCCCCATGGCACGCCCACCAGAAACACCTCTATTGATCTCAGATAAGACTCTGGCTTGTGTTTATCTGGACCACTGAGGACTGTTACATTCTGATGGGTCATAAAAATACATAATGGCAGCAATGGATTCCTATTCTTGATTCCTATGAGCTTGGCCACAGTGATCAGCTGATGCCTGAAGTGTTATAAAAGACCTGCTTATCTTTATCAGGACATATGCAGCAGCCACATTCCTTGAGACAAGGGTCCGGTGTTCGCCTCCAGCGCCTAGAGAGACACCATGGGAAAATTGGGTGTGACTCTGCAGTATTCCTCACCTTATCATCCGGAGGGAAATGCAGTAGTGGCGAGGTAGAACGGTAACTTAAAGCAGTCTAGGGTACTAGGTTCATGTTGCAGTTGTGTTCATCACCTGAATGGGCTCTAGAGAGTCCTCAATAATCTGCCTAGAAATCCCTGGGGGGTTGGACTCCTGATGAGATCCTGTTCGAGGTTAACATGTGGGTTCCAGACCTCAACAGGCCCAGCACAGTGACGGTGGAAACACTTTTTGATATCAGTGAATGTTGGATGTTTTGCAGGAACAGAACAACTTAAGAGCAGTGTAGAGCAACATCCAGCAGGTGAGGTAGTGTGGCTCACTGGTTAGAGGCGGCAGACCCGAGAGCAGAGGACGGCCGGGACCAGGGTTCCCGGCGCGGCAGGTTTCTGGACCAGGGTCAGCGGACTCGATAATTCTCTCGCCTCGGTGCCCACTCTGATCAGCGATCACACTCGGCAACTCTGGGCATTAGCTTGCCTCATCTTCACTAACGGCCCCACCAGACCGCCGGGGATGCCTGGTCTCACCCTGGAGATACCCATTAAGGGACCAGCTCTCAGGGAAGCCAGGAAGGGTTTCGCAGCGGTCGAAGCGCCCTGAGACCCTCCGGGTAAGTAGTGCGCTATATAAATGCCTATACATTTACATTTACATTTACAGCAGAAACGTTCTGCCACCGGTGAAGTGAAGGAAGTGCCAGCAACTCGCGATTGGATTCCAAAGATTGGTGATCTAGTTCGGGAGAAGACTGTGGGCAAGAAGGAATTCGAACCATCTTACAGAATGCCGGTGTCTGTCCTGGCTCTTGAAGGTACATGAACTGCACTTTACCGCCCCTTGCTGGTAATAAACAGAGGAGATCTGTATCAATAGATCTCATCAAACCACATCATGTGACAGTTCTACACAGTAGACCATAAGGCCTCCTGGGTAGTTATCGGTCTTCTCTCATTTTCCTACAGAAGGTCCCATTGGAAGCTTTGGCCAGAGATGAAATTTCTTCTCCCCAGTTGGGGACAGATAACACTGAAATATCACTTCTTCCTGTTACACAACCAAATACCATACAATCAACATGTACGGAAACACAGATTTCAATTCTGCAAACAGACAAAAATGGTGTCTACTGCAACATATCGCCATTAGAGCCATCTACCAGTTCTACACAACTTCACAAGATTCCCAACCTTATGCAAACAGCCTTAGGCTATTTCATGGATTTTGATGATTTTTCTTCAAATTTGTCGGTACTAGAACCACCCCCAAAAAGGGATCTACACAAATTTTGCATCTGGCTCAAAAAGACATATCTTACTCCTCCAAGGATAAACATTTGGATTACAATTGCATCACTTTTCCTCGTCCTTTGGATTGCTTTTGTGACTGCTTTTTTTCTGCTTCTGATCGGACATTTTCCAGAACTCTCTGCTGATGAACTAGTAAACGAGGTTTTGAAACTTCATTCTTCATCACAAACAGTGCGAAGAGACCTTTCCCTGTTGAACATTTCATCTGTTCCAGTTCCTGATGGGATTGTTTAGGGTAAGACATCCTATGATATATTTGGTCTAACTGAAACTCTACAGATTGCATATGTATTCTGTATTTCTTTTAAGATGTTATCACTCCTGCTGCTATTTCTGATGATTGGGACATTAATACAGTGCAGGAATTGCTTTCTCATTTAGAGCACTATACAGTTTTTAATACAGAAGAAAGCAGAGCTGTAGTGTATGCTCCTCAAATAGGGCATACACACATGGGGGGGATATGTACACCCATGGGCAATTCAAAGGAGCAAACAGTTTTTCCGGAGCCAACTCTCCCAGCACCATGGAGCGATTCCTATATATATGTCTCAGACAGAATGTTAAGGCCACCACCTCCAAGTTCCCTGAGGAACCACCCACACTGCTCCCATTGCACCAACTGTTACCAGCTGGGGCACCTCACGCAGTGTCCCATATAAACAGGGCGACCATAGGGGCAGGGACACACCACACACTGAAGGCAAATACTGGGTGGGAAACTGAATTAGGCTATCAGATAACAGACAAGGCCTGGACGTATTGCTGCCAGCATACAGAAGGAATCACAGCGATCAGCAGATTTAGGATAATATATTTAAAATTTCTCCATCAGATGTATTATACCCCTGTAAAACTGCATAATCTCCAACTGCACGATAACGACAAATGCGACCGTTGCAAGCAGGATGCTTCGAGGTTTTTACATCTTGCATGAGCATGTAGATCCATAGCGCGCTACTGGACAGAGGTGGAAGCGGCTCTGAGAGACATCGTGGGGGAACGGCTGGTCTGAACACCTTAGATGGGTCTCCTAGGTTATTTACCCGGGTATAGAGGTCGAATGAAATGCCTGCTAGGGGTGGGCTTACTCATAGCAAAGCAATAAATTGCATGTAGATGGGCGAGGGGCAGGGCGGCAAAATTAAGGAATGGCTGGCAGATTTGATGTTCTGCCAGGAGCAAAATAACATATACGCTGAGCTGTTACCTCCTCGCTCTAGACCATGTGATATTTGGGAACCTCTCACAAATTATCTACTGCTCAAGACTGCTGAGACCAGGATGACAGCACGTCATTTGGACAGGGCACCTGGCTGGATGAGGCCACTGAGCCATAGAAAACTGGGGTCATTGGATACCACGTATATTGTGTCATCTTGTAAAACATGCCTGCATAACAAAACATAAATAAAACAAAAAACAGATATAAGAAAGCAGAACTGTCACGGTACCTCGAAGACAACGCCATCCTCGACCGCTCCAGATCTGGATTCCAAAGCAGCCACAGCACCGAGACCGCCCTACTTGCCGCTACTGATGACATCCGCACCCTTCTCGACCAAGGCCACACCATGCCCCTGATTCTACTCGACCTGTCAGAAGCCTTCGACACCCTCTCCTACCGCACACTCACAGTGGCATACAGGACACCGCCCTTGACTGGATCAGATCATTCCTCACTGGCAGAAGCCAAAGGATCAGACTACCACCCTTCCTCTCCCAACCCACTGAAATCAACTGCGGAGTCCCATAGGGATCATCACTCAACCCAACCCTCTTCAATGTCTACATGGCCCTCCTTGCCGCCATCGTCTGACGACACGGCCTCAGCACAGTCTCCTACGCCAATGACATCCAGCTCATTCTCTCCCTCACCAAGGACCCTACCACCACCAGACTCAACTTCCAGCAAGGAATGCAGGACGTTGCAGCCTTGATGAACAGCTGTTTAAAATTCAGCTTAGAGAAGACAGAAGTCCTCATCCTTGGAACCACCCCTTCAGCGTGGAACAACACCTGGTGGCCCACCGCCCTCAGCAGCCCCCACAGACTACGCCAAGGAACCTCAGCATCATACTCCTCCCTCTCCATGAATTGACAGGTCAACGCCATGACCTCCAGCTGCTTCAACCCTCTCCGCATCCTTCGTAAAACCGTCAAATGGATCCCCAAGGCAAAGAAGACAGTCACCCATGCACTCATCACAAGCAGGCTGGACTACGGAAACACCCTCTTCGCCAGCATCAACTAGTCCCTATTCCGCAAGCTCCAGGCAATACAGAACACCACCGCCAGACTCATACTTGGGGTCCCTCGACCCAAACACATTAGCCAACACCTATGCCAGCTCCACTGGCTCCCTGTCGAGAAAAGAGTCACCCTCAAGATACTCACCTACGCCTACAAATGCCTACACAACACCGGACCCCAATACCTAAACAACAGAATCACCCCCCAGTGCCCAAACACAACCTCCGCTCCACCAACCTCCTCCTCGCCGAAACCCCACGCAACCGCAGAGCCAGAGTATGGGAAAGATCCTTCTCCTACATTGTGGCCAAGACCTGGAACGAGCTCCCCGTCAACATCAGACACACCCCCTCCCTAAGGGAAACGGCCACTACAACGCGGCCGTTTCCACGAAAACCTTAACCATGCATGCATTACAACGCATGCGTTGTTACAACGAAAGCCTTTACCACGCATACATTTACTACGAGGTAAGTAGTAAAGGCATATGTGGTAAAGGGTACAATTAAAAAACCTAACCTGAAGTCGAGATGTGCAGGAAATCAGCGTTGTATAAGAGGAAACGACGTATGCCGTCACCACGGAAAAATACGTGGAGAAGGATAAGCGTGGAAATACCATTCCGTTGTAACGCATGCGTGGTAAATGCATGCGTTACAACGGAGTTCGTTGTAAGAACATACAACCCTCCCTGAACACCTCCAGGAAGGCGCTGAAGATCTGTCTGTTCAACTGATACGGAACTGCTGACCCCCCCAGCGCCTTGAGACCCTCCCGTGTGAGTAGTGTGCTTATAATTCCCCAGATTGATTGATTGATGATGGCATGGCTAGTTATGATGAAATGCTCAGTTGTTACCATTATTTACAGTAATCCATGTGCAGTATTTAATTACACACAAAGGGAACACTGCCCTACACTACCACAGGGTATCTCAAAAACCATTTGTACAGAGGTATGCATATTTTTCAGGTCACAATCCAACTGACCTAGAGTTCTTCTATTAGAAACTGACATCTAAACAGGCTAGATAAACTATGCTTACTGATGCCAAATTGATTTATTCTGCATCTTTCATTTGTCAGTTGTCGATACAAGTGTTTGAAATTTGGAAAGACAATGTTGATTTAAAATCTATATGGGGAACTAGAGATTGGCAGGTTCAGGGGAACCAGCCTTTATTTACACAATGCCTTATACCTCACCAAATGATTTTCTTGAATAAAACTGTTCAGCAGATGTCTACTTTTGGCTATGCGAAGATAAAGGATCTCAATAACCAAACATTCTCACATTTGCATGCTCTGCGAAGTGGCAACATTTCACAAATTACATAGAAGACATGTTTGCCAACATGCTCAGAAATGGGACAAACAACTCTTCACATTCCAATCAAGAAGGATGGGTAGTGTGGCTCTTAGATACTAAGAGACGTCAGGCACGTTTTCTTGACAACATCAAAGGATTTAGGATAAATAAGCCAGACCCACTTTATGTGTAGACAGAGCAAGAATGAGTGGTCACAACTTACAGCATTGGGAACTCTGAACTTGTCTCTTCTTTCTGATGGCATGCCTTACAAAATGTTTTGTTGGGCCCTAGAATGCCACATCAAAATCACTTTTTGTATGTCATATATAATGAAATGTGGAAAGTTTCACTGCAGGAAGCTTCTGAGGGACTGTGTTAGATTGACAGAGTAAAATTGGAAAGGGCTCTATCAGTAGTAGACAATGGTATGACCACGTTAACCACTAGAACATATTCTCTAGGTAACATTGTGTTGTCTGCTATTGACATCATATAGAGTGACATGTCTTCTTTAGAACATATTTACAACAAGGGGTGGTGAGGGACAGAGTCTCTGAATTAAGCAGAAAGCTCTCACCCAGTCAAGAGATCAGGGCTAGATCCAACACCGTTTTTTAGCTCACTGCACCATCCCAGTTTCCGAACCTGGCTGTATGCAAATTAGTCTGTTCCTGTCCCAGTGCATGATGGGAACAGGGCAAACCAAACTACAAAAGCCAATTCTTACACTGGGAAGGAAACAAGCTCCCGGGGACCGGTTTCTGGCATTACAGCCGTCTTCGGCCCGGTTTGCTTGAATCCTGATGGTGCAATGAGCAAGGGTCTCACATCTGAGAATACCCTTCCACGCTTAGGGTGGACAAAAATATTTACAACAAGGGGTGGTGAGGGACAGAGTCTCTGAATTAAGCAGAAAGCTCTCACCCAGTCAAGAGATCAGGGCTAGATCCAACACCGTTTTTTAGCTCACTGCACCATCCCAGTTTCAGAACCTGGCTGTATGCAAATTAGTCTGTTCCTGTCCCAGTGCATGATGGGAACAGGGCAAACCAAACTACAAAAGCCAATTCTTCCACTGGGAAGAAAACAAGCTCCCGGGGACCGGTTTCTGGCATTACAGCCGTCTTCGGCCCGGTTTGCTTGAATCCTGATGGTGCAATGAGCAAGGGTCTCACATCTGAGAATACCCTTCCACGCTTAGGGTGGACAAAAATATTTACAACAAGGGGTGGTGAGGGACAGAGTCTCTGAATTAAGCAGAAAGCTCTCACCCAGTCAAGAGATCAGGGCTAGATCCAACACCGTTTTTTAGCTCACTGCACCATCCCAGTTTCAGAACCTGGCTGTATGCAAATTAGTCTGTTCCTGTCCCAGTGCATGATGGGAACAGGGCAAACCAAACTACAAAAGCCAATTCTTACACTAGGAAGGAAACAAGCTCCCGGGGACCGGTTTCTGGCATTACAGCCGTCTTCGGCCCGGTTTGCTTGAATCCTGATGGTGCAATGAGCAAGGGTCTCACATCTGAGAATACCCTTCCACGCTTAGGGTGGACAAAAATATTTACAACAAGGGGTGGTGAGGGACAGAGTCTCTGAATTAAGCAGAAAGCTCTCACCCAGTCAAGAGATCAGGGCTAGATCCAACACCGTTTTTTAGCTCACTGCACCATCCCAGTTTCAGAACCTGGCTGTATGCAAATTAGTCTGTTCCTGTCCCAGTGCATGATGGGAACAGGGCAAACCAAACTACAAAAGCCAATTCTTACACTGGGAAGGAAACAAGCTCCCGGGGACCGGTTTCTGGCATTACAGCCGTCTTCGGCCCGGTTTGCTTGAATCCTGATGGTGCAATGAGCAAGGGTCTCACATCTGAGAAGACCCTTCCACGCAGTGAGCTAAAAAACAGTGTTGGATCTAGCCCTGATCTCTTGACTGGGTGAGAGATTTCTGCTTAATTCAGAGACTCTGTCCCTCACCACCCCTTGTTGTAAATATTTTTGTCCACCCTAAGCGTGGAAGGGTATACTCAGACATGAGTCCCTTGCTCATTGCACCATCAGGATTCAAGCAAACCGGGCCGAAGATGGCTGTAATGCCAGAAACCGGTCCCCGGGAGCTTGTTTCCTTCCCAGTGTAAGAATTGGCTTTTGTAGTTTGGTTTGCACTGTTCCCATCATGCACTGGGACAGGAACAGACTAATTTGCATACAGCCAGGTTCTGAAACTGGGATGGTGCAGTGAGCTAAAAAACGGTGTTGGATCTAGCCCTGATCTCTTGACTGGGTGAGAGATTTCTGCTTAATTCAGAGACTCTGTCCCTCACCACCCCTTGTTGTAAATATTTTTGTCCACCCTAAGCGTGGAAGGGTATACTCAGACATGAGTCCTGTTAGGATATTTGGCGGATTGGCGGTGGCGATCTGCCAGCCAAATATCCTTTTTGCACCCCCTGCCATATTAGTATGACGAGGGGCAACGCGGGGGACGGAAAGATCGTCCGCTGCCTTTCCGCCTGTGGCATTGTCGGCCGGGCGGAAAAGGCAGCCAAAAGGGTGGTGGTGCCCCATATTAGCATGCCTAATGTGGCATGCCTTTCGCTGGCGCTCCTTCCGATCATTGGGGACTCGTGGGAGGTGGCGCACAAGTCCAAAATACCACCAAAGATGATGTGCGCTCTAGGTGCTACGGACTCCACACAAACAAATCCACAAGTTCCAAGGGTGTTTATTCACAAAGCGTTTCTGCTTACAGATGAAGCCTTGTTCATGCGAATAACAGTGCACAAATGAAAAGTTAATAAAGCATCATTGAACACTGTGAGCCACAACTGGAAACAGGACTCTTATGAAACACAAAATACACGTTCCTGTGGCAGCCATATTGCAGTGAATTATATTCACATACGATCTAGTAATGATCAAAATAACATGAACTCCCAATCACAATTAATGAACATTGTTGAACTCTACATTAAGACCGGTAAGGCACTTGCCCATTATTGACTTTCAGGGCCCTCGGGAGTTACCTGGTGTTCCATATTTCTGCACTGTGCTCAGCACCTGTCACAACCACAACAACCATGTTACAGATAGGAACATTATCTTCACTGAGACTGTAAAGGGCACTTGCCCGCTATTGACGATCAGGGTCCTTGGATGTTACCTGGCGAACCATTTCTCTACCCTGTGTACAACACTTGTCATAGCCACAATGGTATGGATATGAGTATACCACCCTGTCTGTACACCCGTGAAGTTTGTGCACAGCATCGAGACATGCACACATAATCGTGCCCTCTGCGCCATTTACACCTTTCATCTCTGTTGTCTTTGATTACATGTTGGCTGATACTGATGTATGTTTACATCCTACATGCTTATGTGCTCGTCAAGGTTTACATTACTTCTGACAAACCAGCAATTTATGAATTTATTATGTATTGGTTATGTGACATTGACATTTAATTTTATGTGATAGACTCAGTAATATGCACAGTAGCGGATAGGAGTATTGAACCCTGTCTGCACGCCCACACGTCTAGGTCAGTAGCTCCGAGACGTGCACATGTGACCGCGGGTATTGAGCCGATTATATAGAACTTTTTTATGTCTGATTTTACGTGTTGGCCCATGTTTATGCACTGTTAATATTGATACACTCATTTGTGCTCAACCATGTTCGTTAATTGTGATTAAGAGTTCATGTTATTTTGATCATTACTAGATTGTGTGCGAATATCATTCACTGCAATATGGCTGCCACAGGAATGTGTATTTTGTGTTTAAGAGTCCTCTTTCCATGTTGTGGCTCACTGTGTTCAACTATGCTTTATTAACTTTTCATTTGTACACTGTTATTCACGTTAACAAGGCTTCGTCTGTAAGCTGCAACGTGTTGTGAATAAACACCCTTGGAACTTGTGTGGAGTCCGTAGCACTGAGAGCGCACGTCATCTTTGGTGATATAAAATATAATATATATACTTACTTAATAATATTCATAAATAATTATTTTCATAACTTATAAATTGTTAAAAACATTTTTTAAATGATAACTACGTATATACACATACACAAATATTATAAATTAGAATAAAAAATAAATATGACACATTAAATGCCGAGAATATTTTTAATGTTTTTAAAATAAATTATACACAACATTTTCAAGAACAAAACATCAAAATATTGGATAGTGAAGAGAAAAAATATACTTTTCTCACTCCAAAGAGTGCAACAGTAGGGAAAGTGCTGGATAGCGTAGGGGTAAACATTACTATTCCAACTCCAGAGAGTGCAACAGTAGGGAAAGTGTTGAATAGAGTAAGGGTAAAAATTGCTATTCCCACTCCAGAGAGGGCAACAGTATGGAAAGTATTGGATAGCGTAGGGGTTAAAAATAACATACTTATAAATTAAAAAAGTATTTTAATTAAATAATGATTTATTAATAAATGAACAATAAATTATTAGATCACTAATTACTTTAATACATTTCAATTACTTCCCACCCTATTCGCCAATAAACACACAACTCACTCCGCATACATTTTAACACAATGAATATAATTAACCATTAATCAATTAATACAAATTAATTACCAATTCGTAAATTAACAATACATTAATTATCAATATCAATAAATAAAAATTAACAAGAATTCATTACTAATTAATAATTAATTAACAATAAATTATCAATACCAATAAATAACAATAAATAATTACTTACTTATAATAAATTACTTCCCATCCTATTCCCCTATAAACACACAACCCACTCCTAAACTAAATTAACACTATTAATATATGTATCAATTAATTAATAAATAATAATTAATAAACAATAAATTATCAATTCCAAAAATAACAAATAGGAATTAGTTTACTATAATTAATTTACTTTCCAACTTATTCCCCTTAAACCCACAACCCGCTACAGAACTAAAATGCAAAATGTATTTAAATATAATTAATAATTTCTAAAAATTATGAATTAATTTACTATGATTAAATTACTTCCCACCTTATACCCCTATAAACCCACAACTCATTACGGTATTAAAACGCTAAATGTGCTTTAAAAAAAATTACTAACTTCCAAACAATGAATAAATATATTCAACAAGAAATACAAAACATAAGAAAACATGTGGAAAACAAACATATAAAATGCCCACTAAAATACATAACCCTAACATAAACATCAATATTATTAAAATCAATATTTTGCTATCGATATTACAAAATTTGATATTTAAAAAAACTATATTTCTTACCGTCAGGTCGATATTCTTCTCACTGATTTTCTTGATGTCGATATTCTGTACCAACGATATTTAAAACTCGATATTAAGGTAGGTCAAAATAAAAAACTCAATATTTTGTCAGTGCACCCTTCTGGTTGGACAAGCCTCTACCCAACGAGAAAACAGACAAAATACAGCCAACACATATTTCAGTTCATTACAAGGAGGGAGCTCGATAAAATCAGCCTGCAACCAAGTAAAAGGTCCGGCTGCTTTCCCAATTCGGGCATTGTTAGGATGACTGGCGGACAAAGTCCTGACGTAAAAAGGGACCGCCCGCCATAAGTGCGGCGGTCCAGTGGGGGTGATTAGGATGTGCCCGCCATTACCCACCGCAATGCCAAAAATGCATGTTGTGCATATGCATGCACAACGTAGCAGGCACCGCATGGTGCCTGCCATGTTGTGCATGCACATGTAGGCGGGGACCATAGGTACCCCTTCATGTGCCCCCCACACCCCAACAGCCTCGGGGCCACAACGGGCCCCCAACTTCAAAATCTGCTTGCCTTTTGGTGGCCGCAATGCTGCCATGGAAAGGCTCCTCCTGCCTGTATCCTGATATGGATGGCAGTGGCTAGCAGACACCGCCACCATATTAAACCCTTTTCCGCACGGTCGACTTGTCGACTGGGTGGAGAAGCGGCAGACGGTCTTCCTGTCCGGCGCAGTATCCCCCGCCATACTAATATGGCGGGGGGAAATCGTTGGCGGGGAAAACGGTAAATGGGTGGTGGGCGGGGAAGGATGTAGGGCAGATCACCATCGCCCGCCCTACATCCTAATGCACCCCTAACTGTTTTTCTGCCTGGATTCTGCGGCTGGCACACTACACACCTTTGGCATAGACTCTCTGCAATAACCCTAAACTTTGGGTTATACCATGACGGCTTGAAGAGTCTAATCATGGTATCTCTTCCCACATGTGTAATTCCATGGTACATTCTGGCCATTTGGAAAAGTAAACAATCTGGCATTAATACTCTGTCTCTTTTTACAACCTGATTTATTCCAAAGTTCTTTTTATTCTTCAGTGGCTCCTTCCTGCAACTGTCTAACTTCATCCCATGTTTCAATAGTAGAGAACATCAAGTGACCATTTGTATTCTTTTTTACCATTTCTTTGTTAATTCAGACCAAATTTAGTGCACAGATATGAGCCACTTGGTCAGCGCAGCTGTTCCCACTTGTCACATAATAATGTCCTGACTTATAGGGAGGACATTTGACCACTGCAATCTCTTCGGGCAATTGTAGTGCATTCCACAAATCCTTTACATCTTTACTGCTTCGAATCGGGGATCCTGATGAAGTCAGAAATCCATGTTGCATTCACAACTGACCAAACTCATGCACCACTCCAAAACCATATTGACTGTCCGTAAATATGGTTATTCTCATATTTTTGCCAACTACACAGGTCCTGGTCAAAGCGACCAACTCTGAAATTAGGGCTGAATTTATCCCTCTTAGACAAGATGCTTCAAGAACCATGGCCACTAGACATACAGCATATGAATGAAGCAGAACTCCTTTTTGGTCCCTCAGACAGAAACCATTCACGAACATCACACAATCTGACTCTGACAACGGTACATATTTTATGTCAGGCCTCGGCTTTGTACACAATTCTGCCACATCGAAACAATCATGATCTGCTTCCTGTTTCACTGCTTCACAACTTAAACCTGGCAAATAATTTGCTGCTTTCATTGTAGTGCATCTTGTTACTGTCACATTTTCAGCACCTATGATCCCTCTTTCATATCTGGTCAAATGACTGCTTGTCGTGTGCTGAGTTCTAGTACGTGTCTACAGAATTTCAACAGAATGTGTCACATACACTCTCACTGAATGTCCCATTACAATCGATTCACTCTGCTCCAGACTCACTCAAGTTGCAGCCACTGCTTTCAAACAACCTGGCAACGCTGCAGCCACCAAATCTAAAGTAGCAGAGAAATTTGCCACTGGCCGACGTGCCATTCCATGTGTCTGTGTCAGGACCAGAAGTTCACGCCCATCTCTCTCACAGTAGAACAATGCAAACACTTTACCATAATCTGTTATTCCCAATGCAGGCGCTTGACATAGACTATCTCGCAGTTCCATAACAGCCTTCATGCTTTCTTCATTCAACTGAATTGGATCAACTACATCTTTGTGATTCAATCTCTGTAATGGCTTAGCTGGCAAAGAGAATAAATCCACTAATCCACCATCTGCAGTATCCAACCATGCCCAGAAACATTCAAACTTCCTTTTACGTTTTGAGAGGTCCCATTTGCAAGATCACAGCAATTTGATCTTGTGATACTTTCCTAACTCCTTTTTCAATAATTTTGTGTCCCAACTATTGAACTTCTATTTGACAAAATTAAAATGTTGCTGTTGACACTTTATGCCCACCAACTGCCAAGTGGTTTAGTGGAGCAATTGTATCTGTCACACATGCCTCTCGTGACTTTCATGGCATCAATAGGTCATTGATGTATTGCACCAATACTGAGTGTTCAGGCTTAACCAATAACTCCAGACACCTTTTCAGAATTTGATAAAAATTCGAAGGACTCTGTGTTTACCCTTGAGGAACTCGGCACCATGCCAAAACACGGTCTCCGAACCGAAAAGCAAAAGAAATTGGCTATCCGGATGCAGGGGTATCGAGAAAAATGCTTGCCACAAATCAATTACTGTGAACCACTTCACATTACAAGGAATTTGGTAAAGAATCACTACTAGATTGATCACTATCGGACAATAAGGTAGCACAATCTTATTAACTTTGTGCAAATCCTGCACAATCCTATATTTCCCACACGGTTTCTTAATTCCCATAATCGGTGAATTACAAGAACTTCCTAATATCTTTCTCAAAATACCTTGCTCAAACATTTGCTCAATTACTGGAGTAACTCTCTCTATAGTTTCAGGAGTCATTTTATACTGTAGTGCTTTTGGACATTCTGCACCTTACTTAACTATAATCTAAATAGGATCAACAACTCTCATTAATCCGATGTCTGAAAGGTCCCACACATCAGTAGTCCCAGTGTCTCTAAATTCAACAGGAAAATCACTTGTAAACATGGATTACAAATCGTTCTCCTCTGTCCCTTGCTTTGCTAACATAATTTTAAAAGCAACATCCTCATCTGGTGTTTGAAACGCAAAACCATCCGGTGTATAATAAATGGTGCAATCAATTTTGCACAGTAAGTCCCTTCCTAAAAGATTCACTGGACTCGAATCACACACCACAAACCAAAGCAAATCTTTGAATTTTCCAATATCAACCTCCATTGGTTTTGTCAATGGAGTTCTAATATGCTTATTTGAGACTCCTACGACTTGGATAGTTTCTCCCGAGAGAGGTAGGTTTGGAATGTCCGCTCTTTTCACACTAGAACGGGTAGCACCAGTGGCCACAAGGAATGTAATATCTTTACCTTCCACTTTCCCATCTACAAAAGGACCTGACTGATCTATCTCTAGAGATGCGCCAAGCACGCACTCTTCCTCCCCATTCATGCACCGTCATTGAGATGAATCTGAATCATTCTCAGAACACTGCAACCAATATTGCGGAACCATTTGTACATTTTGATTCTTACCAACTTGTTCACTCATGTAAAATCCAGCACTCGCGCTGTATTTTTGTACCTGAGCATTCACATTATTTGGCATAGGTGCTTGAGGCACTTGTACCTGTTGTATCTGTTGTACCTGTGGTGTAACAAGTTGTTGCTTTTGCAGTTGTTGTTGATTCACAACCACCTCACTCTGCATCTGTTGATTGAAATTTTGACCCATTCTATTATTTATTAACAACGGCTTTCACTCGTTCCTCCAGTGTCCTAACTGACCGCATCCATGACATGGAAATTTCTTTTTCATTTCTTCCTTATTACTTTCACCTCAACCTTTACCTGGTAACTGCACTTGAACACCTCCATTCGGTACAATATTCATAGGTACCTGACAATTTAGAAAATTCTGATTCTGCCCTTTCCTCTGGTAACCTGTTGGCGAACCATCAACATAATTCCCAATATTCTGTTGCGCCACTTTCACCTGTGCCCACATAACGTTTTCCTTCATTTTCATATGTCTTGATTCAATATCATCACTACAATACTTTATTCACTGTCTTGTTCTGCCAACAAATCAAATGCTGCTGGATCATATTGCTAATCTCCGGTTTCAATCCAAACACAAACTTATAGACAAAATGTCCCACATCCTTATCAGTAATGCTTTCAAAACCACTATACTGTTTGAACACCTGAAACAGCCTCTCATAATGTGCTCATTCTTTCGATTCCAGTGTCGTCCTGTCCATCTTAACCCAATTTGTCACTTTTGGAGAAATCTTACCTTTCAGATAGGTAATCACTTGGTTATATTTTTTCATCACCTTTTCTGAAGGCGCTCCTGTTTTAATATCTCTATGATATTCATCTTTTGGCCAATCTTCTTCAATCTTACATTCAGTCCACAAATGCAGATTTTCCACAGTTTTAGTGGGTAGAAAATCATGATTTTATTAAAGACATTGAGGCTAATATTATGCAATATTCCTTTATTGCTTTCTCACACACCAGCAACAACAAGCTTAGAATTAGAACAATAGCAACAGTCTAGAACACTGAACATGCATAATATCCAAACTCAGTGAGACATCTTCCTTCTTTTGGCAGCTGCAAAATTAAGAAAAAAGTCTTATTCCCTTGAACTTGAACGTCAAGCTGTAGATCCATATAACTCCATCCTTGTTTCTCCTTTCTTCAATGCACGAATCAGTTCTGTCCTAGACCAAATATAAAACAAAACATTAAAAAGGGTAGTGCATATAGACACAGGAGAGATCATATTAGCCTCTGTGCCTTAATAAAATCCTGATTTTCCACCCACTAAAACTGTGGAAAATCTGCATTTTATGACAAAGGCCCGGTGGCCAATATTATGCATGTTCAAAGCCCATCTAAAACATTCTGCACAACATTTTTTACAGGTTTAAAGTAGAACTTCCTAAAGTAGAATCAGTAGACCAGTCAGCCACTTTTACAATTGCACTTAAACTAGCACCCCTCATAAAAGCTTTCCGCGCCATAGCTCCCCTAACTGAATATGCACCAAAAAGCTCAATGTCAATCCCTGATTTTTTCATAACTTGCTCAACCCATCTAGCTAATGTAGCTGCTGAAACCGCCCTAAATGGCTTTCTATAGGAAATGAGAAGCTATGAACAACCAACCTCTTAATCCTACAGTTCTCCTCTCATACTCCTTCAAACAACGAACCACACATACATTATCATGCCCTTCCATATTTGGGTAACAAATCGTCATGGACATTGTCTTTGTTCTCTTCCTCAACTCGAAACACACTCCTTCAGGCTGATAAATCTGAGAAGATACCTCCAATGCCCTAATATCTGATATTATTGTCAAAGATACTAAACACAACAATACCACTAACTTTCATGACAATCTTTTCAAACTCAAACCACAATTAGAACCCCATTCCATCTAATTCTCTTGAAACCACCGAAAAATCCCATAGAAAAGCATACTTCGCCTTGGGGGGCAATTCTGAACAAACACTCTTAAGTGCCCTTTTAATCAAAATATGCAGACCAATTAAAACCCCTTCCACCAGCACATGTCCTGCTGATATAGCTGACCGACTTAAATTAACACAATTATAAACCAGCCCTTTTGAAAATAAATACGATAAATAATTCACTACCTCCACAACATTGTCTGATATGGGATCCAAATCCCTTTCAATACACCAATCACACCACTTTCGCCATGCTGATTGTTGTAAATTGTTCTTCAGAATATCTTAATGCGATTATAATGGTATGTTCCAACCACCCCTCCCCTCACGTGTAGTTAATGTAACCCTTTAGAATGTTGGTGGGGCGCTCACGTTAAAACGTTGTGTGAGGCTGGCAGCGGTGAGACCAGATGTACAAGAAAACGCTCTTCTTCAAGTTCCTGTGTGAGCAGTTTTATTCCAACAAATTGGCGACGGGGCTGCGCGGGGGGCAGCTTCTGGTCTTCCCCCGTTTCTAAAGCGCTGCTGATGAGCAGAGACATCTTCATGAGAAGAGTGCCATGAGTTGACCTCGACAAAGACAACGCGTGATTATAGCTCGCACCAGCGCGAGTTCATTTAAGACGTCTCAGGAAATAAGTTGGCTAAACTTTTTACAGCGCTGTTTAAAAAATATAATTTTGAATGCGGGTATTACACCGTAGTGACTGACGCTGTGTTGACAGCCGGAGAGACAAAATGATAATATGCGAAGTAATAATGAGTTGCGAGCTTGACAGTTATTGAATTCGGTGTAATTGAAGTTCAGAGGAACTGTTCCACCATTTGCGTATTGATATCTGCTCGTGTGGCGTCAAGCGAGATAGTGAAAGCCGTGAAATAAGTCCTACAGCTTATGTGATTTGGGCCAGGAGGCTTAGCATATTGAGATAAGTGTAGGCGCGGCAGTTAAGGCAAGGAACAGTCAGCTGCCGACTGTCAGGCGAGGTGGAACCATACGCTTATTTGTTTTCCTGTCAGCTTATCAGGCTGAGGCGCAGCATCGTGCGCTAGTGCATTGCGGCCACCAGAGGGCATTCACCCTGGGAAACCCATGGCGCTAAGAGAAGGAATTGTTCATGTTAACGGAAAAAGTATTCAGCTGAAGAAGGGTCATATGTGCAGATATTGTGGAGGAAGCCAATCGGTGACGTACAATTGTACAACATCACACTGATAGGCACAGCTGTTTGAAGTCTTGAGAGCCTGTCGGTGACGTACATTCGTACAACATCACTCTGATAGGCACAGCTGTTTGAGGTCTAGAGAGAAAACGGTATACTGTGACAGCGACCTGAAGTGTACTAATTGCGCTGACAGGCTCAGCATTTATGAGAGAAAAGTAAAGCCTGCCAGCAAGGAACTAATAAGAATAGGATTTTAGGAAACGAGTGAGGGTGCATTAATTTATTGGGTACAAGTGCACATATATATATATATGTGAAAAGACAGGAAAATAGAAATCTATGTGAACAAATTAACACGTTATTTTCTCCTTGAAGGGTATGTAACATATGGTCAAAATTTCATCTATCACATTGTGTACACATTTGGAATTGTATGCATGTGTTGAAATCGGTTTAGGCATAGGTAATCTATAGTGGTACCTGATTCAATCTCTAACATAATATCCTATAGCTCGTACCAGGAGCTTATTCCTTAATTTTATCATGGCAACTGCAATGTCAATGTCCTAACCACCCCCATTTCTTAATGAGGATGGGGAACCCCTCACTCCTTGGAAGAATTGGGTGAGGATATTTGAGTCCTATTTAATAGCTATTGGTGGAAACAGGTTCTCATCTGTGCGGAAGCTACACATTTTGTTGCATTATTTAGGGAAGCATGCAAGAGAAATATATGACAATTTACCTGACATTGTAAGTGAAAGTGGAAGTGGGAGTATTGATGGTGATGTTCCACCAGATGTTTATCAAATTGCCTTGATAAAGTTAGATGCTCAGTTTGGTAAGAAAATCAACGTGGTTCTGGAACGACACAAATTCTTCTCTAGGTCTCCGGGGAAGAATGAAAGAGTTGTGAATTATATTGCTGTGCTTAGAGGGCTATTTTCCACTTGAGATTTTGGAACTCTTACTGACTCCCTGATCAGAGACCAATTGGTTAGATGTACATCTGATAGAAAAATACAAGAAAAGTTGCTAGCAGATGCTCCTGATTTGAAACAGGATGTGGATATAGCTAAGATCATTGAGCACACAGCCTTCTGTATGAGTGAGATGAAGGACTCCGTTGAGGTAAAACAAGTTTGTGACGAAGAGGTATTAAAAGTATCAACAAAGACTGATAAAAGCAAAAGTGTACCAATGGGAAGTTCAATTCAGAGGGTTGTAACTCAAAAGTTAAAATGTTTCCGTTGTGGTAACCCTAACCACCTAGCAAATAATATTAAGTGCCCAGCTAGGAATGTCGTGTGTAGGAGGTGTAACAAACGGGGGCATTTCACAAAAGTTTGTCATGATATGAAGAAAGATGTAAACCATGTTATTCTTGATGAGGAGGTACCTAGAGGTGACATTGTATTCCAGGTGAATCAACTTCTTGAGAGCTCTGATTGTAGTTACCCGGAATGCAAGATATTGCTTGACAATGTACCTTATGAAGTTTACGCTGACTCTTGTTCCCCATATACACTCATAAGTGAAGCTACATTTAAAGCGAGATCTGTTAACAGAGAGTATAAGGTATTGCCTCCTGACATCAACCCGGGGGGTACAACCGTGATACCATACCCTTAGTAGGAATGGTCATTATGCAGATCAAATTCAAGGATAGAGTCACAGTGGGTAAGGTATACTTAACCAAGAAGGGATCATGCTTATTGGGGTGGAAACACCAGAAGGACCTTGGCATTAAATTAGATCCTAATGCTTCAGAGCCGGTGTACTTGGTGGAACAACCTAGCATAGGTACAGAAGTGTGTGAGGAGTTCCCCGAGGTATTTTCCAATGAGTTGGGACTGCTGAAGGGTTTCCTTCATAAGATAAAGTTGAGGAAACACTGCAAACCAACTGTGCATAAAGCCAGATCGGTACCGCTAGTGGTGAGAGACTCTCTAAAAAATTAACTGGAGAAGTTGGAATCCATTGGAGTAATTGAAAAAATCGAGAGCTCGGAGTGGCTTGCCCCCATTGTGGTAGCTTCGAAGGGAGGGGGAAAAGGGATTCGCTTGTGTGTGGATCTCAGGGACCTCAATGCCAACATCTGGGTGGAGAGGCATCCTCGCCCCAAGATAAATGAGATGCTCAGTGTTATAAAAGGAGCACAATACTTCAGTGTTTTGGACCTCTCGGCTGCATACCACCAGGTTGCCCTTCATCCGGAGTCTAAAAGCCTGACTTCTTTTATAACACCCTTTGGGGCATACCAGTACAACCGGATGCCATTTGGGTTGGCGTCCGCAGCTGCCGTATTTCAACGCATTATGCAGCACATTTTAGAGGGTCTTGGAAAAGTCTTGTGTTTCCAGGACGATATTTTAATCTATGGTGATTCAGAGACTGAGCATAACAAGAATCTGAGAGAGGTACTAAGTAAATTAAGCAAGGCAGGCTTTACAACCCAAAAAGATAAGTGTAAAATTGGTGTCAGGTCTGTAACTTACTTAGGTCACACTATTTCAGGAGAGGGGATCAAGCCCAAAACTAGTCTGGTGGACGCGGTGATGTTAGCTCCCGCTCCTTCTAATTAAAGACAAGCTTAGATCTTTCCTGGGCTTAGTGGAGTACATGACCACATTTGTTGAGAATTTTTCAAGTCACACATGCTCTATGAGAGAACTTTTGAAGAAGGGTTGCTCCTTTGTTTGGAGTTCTGAATGTCAACAGGAGTTCCAGTATGTCAAGTCAGCCATTGCCAAGGCACCCACTTTAGGCATGTTTGATCCTAACGCAAAAACTACCCTGACTACTGATGCCAGCATTAAAGGCCTGGGGGCATCCCTCACCCAAATGGTAGATGGATGCGAGAGAATAATTGCTTTTGCTTCCAGGGCGCTGAAGGAACCGGAGTCCAATTACTCAACAATAGAGAGGGAAGCCTTAGCATGCTATTGGGCAATAAATCGTTTAAAGTTTTTTTTGTGGGGAATCCCATTTACATTACGGACCGACCACAAGCCCCTAATCCCTTTGTTTTCAACAAAGAACATTGAGAGGGCCTCTCCACGCATTTCAAAGTGGGTTTTGGCATTGCAAGGGTACAATTTCAACATGTGTTAAGTGGTGGGTGTAAAAAAAACCATAGCAGACTGCATGTCAAGATTACCAATACATAGTGAGGACATCCTATGTAGTCCACCAGAGGAGTTTATTCTCGCAGTCGAATACCCTGCCATCAATCAGGAGGAGTGGGAGAAAGAATCTCAAGAAGACCAATGTTGAGGGATTTGAGGAGGTTAATTGAGAGAGGTTGGCCTGAGTCTAGCAATGAGCTGTCGGAAACTCTCACACCATACTGGGTAGTAAGAGATGAGTTATCCAACATGAGCGGCCAAGTGTGCAGAGGAAATAAAATTATTCCACCTGGTAGCATGAAGGACCGCATTATTGCATTAGCACACGAAGGTCATCCAGGGAGAAGCATGACCAAGAGTAAGATCAGGCAACACTATTGGTTCCTTAAGATGGATGGGTTGGTGGAGAACACTGTGAAAGACTGTGAGGCATGTGGAAGGTGTGACAAATCCAAGGTGATACATAAAGCACCTCTCATTCCGGTGTTGGTGCCAACTAAACCCTGGGGCAAGCTTGGGCTTGATATTATAGGCACTTTGAACCTACTTAACATCAACCAGAGGTTTATGTTCGTAATCATTGATTATCACTCTCATTGGGTCAGTACTAAGTTTGTATCTTCACTAACAACACCGGTCCTAATTGAGTTTTTGAAGGAGATATTCTCAAGAGAGGGAATACCGAGTACTCTAGTGACAGCCAATGGGGTCCAATTTACATCTGATGTAATGAAAGAATTTCTATCTGAGTTGGCCATTTCACATGTAAGAACACATTTCTACTGTAGGGGGACCTTACCTGCTGATTACGGGGGTCATTGCAGCCTTCCCTGCCTTCCACGCCGACCTTGCCGACCTTCCTCCTGCCGCCGCAAATCCACTCGCGGCCAGCGGCCAGCGGACAACGGACAAACTACAATCCCCAGCGTCCCCCGCTCCTGCTCTGCGGGGACGCCGCCTGCCTGCCAGCTGGGACTTCCGCCGGGAGGCATACATCAGGAAGCCCTTCCTTCCGCGTCGCAAGACGCGCGCGGGCGACGCCGGGCGGAGCCCGGGCAGAGGGCGGGCCGTCTAAGGCCGTCCAAGGACGACCAGGGACGGGACGGACCACGTCCGTAACACCTTCCACTATGGGTAAGCGCAAATTGGTTACAACAGCGGCAGATGAAGCTAAAGCGAAGGTGCCAAAGTATACTACAAGTATACTCACATACTTAACTACAAAGGTGGGCGAATTATCATCGCAGATTGCTGAGTCTGAGCGTGAACTGGGCCTTGCTCCTAGCCCTGGGATTGTTGATACTTCTAACTCTTCTGCTATAAACTGTATACCATTGGAGCCTCGGGTCATCATTGAGGCTTGTAGACCTACTTTGCCACTACCCGCCACAGTTCTTCCATGCCCGGCTTTATCTGAAACTGTGATACCTAACTTCCCTATGAACCCCGGGGATGTTGGAGGGTCTGCTTTAACTATGGCTGGCTCTGTCCAGCCAACCCTTCTGACGGAGGAAGGCATTATGGCCTTATTGGAAAAACTGTTCACAGATAGACTTGAGACTGCATTAATCCAGATTGCCTCGGACATTACTGAAACTTTGAAGGACTGTGTGCAAAATGTGATCGTATCAATGATGTTCTTAATACTCGGGCCCCTGCCTTTTCTATGCCTTTGGCTCCATGTTCTTCAGTTGTGCAGGTTTCTGCACCTAAAGTTTGTGGCCCACCCATAACTAGGCCAGTCAACATCCCTCTTTTACCTATTGTTAAATCTGTGCCACAAAAAGGGAAAGTAGATAATGGAATATATATCCCCATGACAGAGGCTGGCCACAGTGCAAGTTGCTCCACAAGGCCTAGAGGCCAGTGGGGGGCTGTGGAAAAAAGGGTACCTCCAATAAACTTACCTCCAGATGCAACACCCTTTGTCGCAATTTTGGTTAACGTGCCTAAACTTGAAGACGGGGTGGTGGAACAACATGAGACCCTGCTTAGGCACGTTAGAAAATGGTGTAATGCCAACTGCACGGGAGAAAGTAATATCGCAGACAATATTGTAACAAGTAGACGGGTAAATTGGGTGGGTAGAAGCAAGAAAGAGGTATCTGGAGACTGTGTCATTGTAAATTTCAAATCCAAGAATGTCGCTAGTCGACTTTTCTGGGATGACTCCCCTCTGGATCCTGTAAGTAAAGGGGTACGGGCGATGCCTCTTGGCTTCTTTTATCCCCGACTTTATAGGCCAGTTGTTAATGAGAACAATAAGTTACAGTTTACTGACAACACTTGGGCAGAGGATATTCTTATCTCACCTATGCCTATTAATGTCTGGATGACTAAGCCAATCAAAGGTAATGGTGGAGCAAATGTTGTAAGGAATACACCCTCCAATGATCTACCATTGTCAAACATGTTTTCGGCATTAGCTGATAGAATAGACATTGAATGACTAGAACCTGTACCTGAACAGGAAAACCTGACCCGCCAACCCCCAGGCAATACTGATGTGACCCTACCTGATGCCAGAGTTGAAACTGTTATAAACGACCCATTACAGTTAGGTGGAGGGCACATACGGTTATTATCATGGAACATTGCGGGCCTACGGGCAAAACAAGACGACCCAATTTGGCTACAATCAGTGAAGAACCATGATATAGTTGCCTTACAAGAAACTTGGATGAAAGATAAAGGCTTCTGGGTAGAAGGATACATTTCTTTTTTTGTTGATGCCCAGAGCTCCACATCGGGTAGGGACAGAGGGGGTTTGCTATTCCTTGTTTCAGTTAAAATTGCAGGTAATGTTAGAGAAATCCCTAGTTCTTCTCATTACTTTCAGCTGGTGGAAATTTGTTTGGCTGATAAGAATAAGATTGTATTAATAAACTGTTATAATTCTATGCAGTGGGGCCCCCAAATTTTGTTTTAGATGGTTTATCGGACTTTTTAACTAAATATATGTCAAAACAAACCACTTTTGTTCAGTGTATAATGATGGGTGATTTTAATGTTCATTTGTGTGAGTCCCATTGCCAGATCATTGATGATAACGGTCCTGATTACACTTCACCGCCACACTTTGAACATACCCCTAAGGGTGTGGCAATGGAAAACCTGCTATCATCAAATGACCTATATGAACCAGGGTTCTCAGACACAATGAACAGAGTGGTCACGTACAACGCAAGGGGCAGTGAATCGATTATCGACTACTTTTTTATGTCTTCAGGGCTCCTTCGTTATGTATTGTTTTATAACGCAATTGTAAGTGGGTTTAGTGACCACAAGCCTGTGTTATTGGTTTTGGATGCTCTTTCTGGTTTGCATAAAGGAGTATTAAGGGCTACCTCTATAAGGGACGTGAGGAGTAAAGATCAGGGTAGACGCCTTAAATGGTGTAAAGTCTGTCCAGAGGATTTTCATGGTCTTATTGTACAAGATATGGGAGTCGAAATTGGGAAATGCAGGAATAGAGAGATGAGGGGGGGGGAAGTCGTGAGTGCCTTTGAAGCTATTTGTGCTAGAGTAGAAAAAGAGCTTAGAGTTAAACCAGGGAGGGGTTCTGCTCCAGTGTGTAGATGGTTTGACCACTCTTGCTCACAGGCACACTCAGCTTTGCTGAAGGGTCTTAAACAATCCCCTAGAGATAGGACTTTGGTGGCTCGTTTAAGAAGACAATATGCTTTGACAGTCAAACTTCGGAAAAAAGCCATCAAAGATGAAGCATGGGTCTCTTTGATGGATCCCTTAACCCTTAAACATAGCTCCAAATTTTGGGCTATAATTAATAATCCTTTGTTCTCCCACACTAGCAATATGGATCTTGAAATTAACATCTCTGAAGCTGACTGGATTAACCATTTCTCTAATATATATGGTTCTAATGAAATTGCCGAGGCGTTTAAAATACCTTACTCCCCATCGTCTCCCACTAAATTAAATTTTACCAAATCAGAAGTAGAGCTGGCAATTTTAGGCTCAGCTGCAAACAAAGCCCCGGGCCCAGATGGGGTACCCCTGGACCTATACAAACTTAACTCTGAGATGTGGGCTGAGATTTTAGCTAATGTTTTTAATTGTGTGCATGAGGGGGGTTTGCCAAAAACGTGGTCTTGTGCTATTATAGTACCTACTTTTAAAAAGGGTCTAAGAAGCGACCCTAAGTGTTTTCGACCAATTTCGTTATTGGATTCCTCAATGAAGATTTTGGGCAAAGTCCTGCTTGCTAGAATTAACACCTGGTCCATAGACAATAATATTCTAGTAGATGCCCAATATGGGTTCCGTGCTGGGAGAGGGACTGAGGACCAATGCTTAAATCTTCATCTGTTAATTTCGAAATACACAACTGTTAAAAAAGGGTCAATTTTTGTTGCTTTTATGGACCTGTCCACAGCTTTTGATTTGGTGAACAGAGCTCGGCTGTGGACCATGTTGTTAAAGCTGGGTCTTGATCCTCCCCTTGTATATTTTTTGGCAGAATTACATAAAGATTTAAAAGCTTCAATTAGAATGGACCAAGAAGGTAATCGTACCGCTTGGTTCAAATCCAGCAGGGGCGTGCGGCAGGGCTGCATTCTTGCTCCCATGCTGTTCACTTTGTATATAAATTCACTTGAGGAAACTCTTTTAACTGCTACCTTGGATACTCCGCGTGCAGGGGAAACTCGTATTCCGGGTCTCCTGTACGCGGACGACGCAGCTTTAATAGCTCGGACCCCCATAGGTTTGCAAAAACTTTTAAATGCTTTTAATGATTTTATGTTATCATTAGATTTAGTGATAAACAACTCCAAATCACACGTCATGGCTTTTGGGGCTGGTAAAAACAACTCAAAACAGTTCTACTGCAATGGTGACGTGATCACTGATGTTAAAATGTTCACGTACCTGGGTGTAATTTTTGACACCAAGGGGAGTTGGGCTCCGCAAATTGTAGCTAAAACTAAAGCGGTCAGAAGCTCGGCCACTGCTATCCTAAGTTTTGCCAGGAGACTGGGCGGGAAGCCAACAGGTGCCTTACTTAACTTATACAGGGCAAAATCAGTGGCAATAGCCAGGTACGGCTCGGGTTTGTGGGGCTATGTAAATAGTGAACCAGTTCAAAGGGAAGAAAATAAGTTCCTGCGTTCCACCTTAGGGCTTCCCCAATCTACAGCTACGTTCTCAGTTCACCAGGAAGTTGGGCTTGGGTATATATCTGACACCCTTCTTATGGCCCCTATCTTGTTATGGATAAGGCTCTGGACCAATAAAAACTTGGGTCTAAATCATAAAATACTGGTGGACTGTTTAAAACTAGATAATTATAAAAACATTATTTGGGTTTCCTATATACAAAAGTGCTCTCTGGACCAGGTATCCTGATATTTTTCAGGCCCCTCAGGGTCTAAAGAAATCTGATTTAGATTGGGTGAAGGCCAACTTTATAACATTGAAAAATGTGGAGAGGGAGGAACGCCAACTACTCAAGCCCACGGTAAGAGCCCATTACCTGACCATTACCCGGCTTACCATACAACCGTACCTTACTATCGTCACTATCCCCTTTCATAGGTGGCTTCTGGTTAAACTCCGGTTTAACCAGATTTACACAGTTTTGTGTGATAGTCAAGGTTGGTTTAAGGAGGAGGATGCCCCTGTCTGTAATTGTGATAGTTTTTCTACACAAAATAATATGCACTTTATGTTGTTTTGTAATTTTTTCACTGAGCCCAGACAGAAATACCTGGTACCATTATTGAAGGATAAAGCTTTTTACCAGGCAAAACCTGCTCTCCTGTATCTCCAATTATTGGACTCTGCGTTGGCCATGTTTAGCGTGGCCAATTACCTTGTTGCTGCGGTTAGGATCAGGAGGAAAAGACTTAAAAATGCAAATATTAGTGTTTTGTGAAGAAGACTGAAATGGATGTTGTTTACATTTAAATGTCTATTTTATCGAGTACTTACTCTTTTTATGATGTATTTTTATAATGTATATTAATTAATTATTATCGACGTTTCCTCATATCATGTTTCACTATGTATATGTAAATACTACTGATTGATGATTTTTGTATTTGCTTATGAATTTGTATTGCCCTTCTTGTGATGTGATTGTAGAATGCTTTTATGATTTTTAACTAAATCAAATAAAGTGGTTTTGACTTGACTACTGTCCCAAAGCAAATGGAATGGTAGAAAGAGGAAATAGAATGTTGAAGAACTCCATTCAAATGGCCGTTACCATGCACGAACCGGTAGAGGAACCCATTAGGAAAACTCTATGGTCGTATCGTTCTTCCCCTAATGCTGTGACCGGAGTTTCTCCCTTCGTATCCCTTAGAGGGAGAAATCCAGGATCTAAACTCACCCCCAACTGGTTAAATGGAGGTATCCCAGTGTGGGTGGATAGAGATTCTGTTAAAGAGAAGGTGGGCCAACATCAAACCGATTACAAGACCAAATACGAACAGAAGTGGGGAGCTTCCAATAGAAAATTCCATGTTGGACAGTGGGTGGTAGTCAAAAGACCTGTTATAGGGCGTGCAAAAGTGTCCTCTTTCTCCAAACCATAGAGAATCCAGCGTGCAAACAGCAACTCTGTGGTTTTGAATGATGGCAGCACCTGGAGTATGGACAATGTAAGTTGTTGCCCTAATGTATGTGTTCCAGTACCTGGCTATGATGAGAACCAGGAAGTTGTGCTGCCTGATGTTCAAGTAGCCAGAGAGACCAGAGTACGCCACCCACCACGTTGGCAGGAGGACTTTACATGAGTCCACTCGCTTCCATCGCTCATCAACACAACCTCAACATCATCTCTTACGCCGACGACACCCAGTTAATCCTTTCCCTCACCAAGGACCCCAACACCTCCAAAACCAATCTCCACGAAGGCATGAAAGAAGTAGCCGAATGGATGAAGCATAGCCGCCTAAAACTCAATTCAGACAAAACGGAGGTGCTCATCCTAGGATCCTCCCCCTCTGCCTGGGACGACTCTTGGTGGCCTTCCGCTCTGGGCACAGCACCCACACCCACAGACCATGCACGCAACCTTGGATTCATCCTAGACTCCTCTCTCTCGATGTCCAGACAGGTCAACGCAGTCTCGTCCTCCTGTTTCAACGTACTTCGCATTCTCAAAAAGATCTTCCGCTGGATCCCCCTCGAGACAAGAAAGACTGTCACCCACGCACTGGTCACAAGTCGACTGGATTACGGTAACACACTATACGCCGGAACCACAGCAAAATTACAGAAAAAACTCCAACGCATCCAAAACGCATCAGCGAGACTTATATTAGACATCCCTCGCCAAGATCACATCACCAGACACCTAAAAGACCTCCACTGGCTTCCTGTCAACAAAAGAATTACTTTCCGCCTTCTCACCCACGCACACAAGGCCCTCTACAATCTAGGACCTGAATGCCTCAACACTCGACTGTCCTTCTACAAACCCACCCGCCATCTTAGATCATCCAACCAAGCCCTCGCCGCAATCCCGCGCATCCGAAAATCCACCATGGGTGGCAGATCCTTCTCCTTCCTTGCTGCCAGGACCTGGAACTCACTCCCCACTCACCTCCGCCTTACTCAAAACCACATCTCCTTCAGAAAAGAACTTAAAACCTGCCTATTCGACAAATAATGAACCCCCTCCCCAAGCGCCTTGAGACCCTCTGGGTGAGTAGTGCGCAATACAAATGCCCGAACTTGAACTTGAACTCCGGAATATACTGTGCTTGCACCATAATCTGTCTGTTTATTTATTTAGGCGATTTGTTAAGCGCTCAACTACCCGTGGGTGTCTCGGCGCTGAGTGAGAGAACTAGCTCATGAGGAGTTTATTGCTTGAACAGCCAGGTTTTTATCTGTCTGCGAAAGGAGAACAGAGAAGTGGAGGTTTTGATGTAGGATGGTAGACTATTCCAAAGTTTAGTGGTGGTCACTATGAAGGATCTGTCTCCCCAGGAAACTTTCTTAGTCCTCGGGACTTGAAGTAGTCCAGCGGTTGATGATCGTAGGGATCTGGTAGGTTCGTAAGGACAAAAGGAGTCTTTCAAATAAGCTGGTCCTTGATCATGAATTGCCTTATATGCAATGCAGAGAGCCTTGAACTTGGCTCTTTTTTTCACTGGCAACCAGTGGAGCTCCCGGAGTGTTCCGGAGATAGAGGCGTACTTGGGACATCCAGTAATCAATCTGGCCGCCGCATTCTGCACCAATTGCAATTTCTTTAAGACACCTTCTTGAGCATTGACTAGCAGGCCATTGCAGTAGTCAATGCGGGCCATGATAAGTGCGCTGATCAGAGTTTTTCTTATATTCATTGGTAGGTAAGGTAGAAGTTTTTTTATCATTCTCAGAGTGTAGAATGAGGAAGATACTACCGTGTTAACGTGAGACATGAAGGTGAGTTTGGTGTCCAATATAACTCCCAGATTCCTGGCCTTGGTTACAGGGGGGGGGGGAGGTCCCAAGGCAAGTCTGTCCATGCATGACCTCCAGAATTCCTTCGCCAATTCTGCTAGACCCCTCGTATAAGGACCTCCCAATTTGTTGACAAAACGGACCGCAGATATGTTGTCCATTTTCAATACCCCGTGTCCATTTTAAATAAAACACAACATTTAGCCTTATCTTTCATGAAACGCTGGAACCACAATATCAAAAAAGCCATCCAAATCTTTCAACATGACTTTTGAAACTTTTACAAATCTCTCTACCTGTTTGTACCATTCAACAGGCTTCTCCGTCAATCTGGGGAACTCATTAGTGTATCCTGTATTGACCAAGGGATGTGAATATATGCACCGCCAGAACTTCTCTCATTGGGTATATCATTTCAGCAGACTCTGTCTCTTTTATCGGAAGTAAAGGTGATGCAATCACACCCTTATCAATAAGTGTTCCTTCCTTCTTTCTCACCCATCTACCTTTCAAACGTTACACATTACCCCATCTTTTCAGAGTATTTATCAACTGCTTTATTTGCAATCTTTTCCTGGAAACCTTCAAACTCTCTAAATCTCTGCTCGTGAAATCCAACCTATACGTCTTTTGCAAAGCTTTTGACTTCTCTATATCCACGCCATATTCTTGTGCAGCTTTTGCCAACTTCTCATGTAAATTTTTTCACTCTGAATGTAATATTCTTACACATAAATATTAACTCTTCATCCTGATATTTGCTCAATCTCTCTGGACTAATTGTACCAATAATCATTTCTTTCAGATCTACTTTCAATCTTCCTAAATCCATACTTGGTTTAGATTTATTAGATGCCATTCCTCTTGTCCATTCATCCAACTCCTCTGGCGAAGGTCCCACTGAACCAGACCCGCTGATATCAAAGTTGTTTCTCTCGCATTCGGCAATCATTTTCTAGACCCTATCTGAACACTTCTTTTTGGCTTTTCAGTCACATTTCCATTTATTAAAAGATCAACTAAGGACATACCTGTCTCATTTCATTCTGTCCCAATAACATTTCTAACACCATTCACCGGAACTGTCAATGCATGTACTCTTGTAATATTTTGACCCTCACTATACAACGGAACTATAAGACCAATCGTCGCTGGAACTGACAACACTACTGCATTTAAACTCATCTGATTAATTTCTGAGTCAATCAATAACTCAGTCATTTGTTAAGCGCACTACATACCCGCAAAGGTCTCAAGGCGCTGGGGGTGGGGAGGTGGGGGCCTCTACTGATCAAACAGCCAGGTCTTTAGTATCCTCCTGAAGGTCAGCAGGTCTTGGGTTTGTCATAGGCTCAGTGGGATGGTGTTCCATGTCTTGGCGGCGAGGTGGGAGAAGGATCTCCTGCGGTGGTTGTTCTTCGGATGTACAGGATGGTGGCGCGTGAGAGGTCGGCGGAGCATAGCTGGCGGTTGGGGGTGTAGATGGAGAGCCGTCTGTTGAGGTTGGCTGGGCCGGTCTTGTGGAGTGCCTTTGGTGCGTGGATGTGGAGCTTGAAGGATATCCTCTTGTTGACGGGGAGCCAGTGCAGGTTTCTCAGGTGGGGGGTGATGTGGCCGTGTTATGGTACATCGAGGATCAGTCGTGCCGAGGCGTTTTGGATGCGGTGAAGTTGATTGATGAGCTTGGTCGGGGCTCCCACGTAGAGGGCGTTTCCGTAGTTGAGTCCGCTGCTGACGAGGGCCTGGGTGAATGTCTTTCTTGTTTCTGTCGGAATCCATTTGTAGATCTTGCGGAGCATGCAGAGGGTGTTGAAGCAGGAGGAGGAGACGGCGTTGACTTGCTTGGTCATTGAGAGCGTTAAGTCGCGGATGATTCCCAGGCTGCGTGCGTGGTCGGTGGGGGTCGGGGCTGCCCCCAGTGTCGTTGGCCACCAGGAGTCGTCCCAGGCTGACGGGTTGGAGCCGAGGATGAGGACCTCCGTCTTTTCCGAGTTCAGCTTCAGACGGCAGATCTTCAGTCAGTCGGCGAGGGCCTTCATTCCTTCATGGAGGTTGGCTTTGGCGGTGATGGAGTCCTTGGTGAGGGAGAGGATCATTTGAGTGTTGTCGGCGTAGGAGATTATGTTGGGGTCGTGCTGTCGGGCGACATGTGCGAGCAGGGCCATGTAAATATTGAACAGTGTCGGGCTGAGGGAGGATCCTTGAGGTACGCCGCAGATGATCTCGGAGGCTTCGGAACGGAACAGGGGGAGGCGGACGCTCTGGGTTATGCAGGAGAGGAAGGAGGTGGTCCATTCCAGAGCCTTGTCTTAGATCCCTGCGGCGTGGAGGCGTGCGCGTAGTGTGCGGTGGCAGACGGTGTCGAGGGCGGCAGAGAGGTCCAGGAGGGTGAGTGCTGCAGTCTTCCCGTTGTCTAGCAGGGTCCTGATGTCATCAGTGACGGCGATGAGGGTGGTCTCGGTGCTGTGGTTGCTGCGGAACCCTGACTGGGAAGGGTCTAGGATTCTGTTCTATTCGAGGTATTGGGTCAGCTGTCTGTAAACGATTTTCTCGATGACCTTGGCCAGGAAGGGGAGCAGAGAGATGGGTCGGAATTTCTTGAGATCTCTTGGGTCTGCCTTGGGTTTTTTGAGTAAGGCGTTGATCTCGGAGTGTTTCCAGCTCTCTGGGAAGGTCGCAGTCTCAAGGGAAAGATTGATGACATTGCGTAGGTGGGGTGCAATGGAGCTGCTTGCATTGTTGAAGACGTGGTGCGGGAATGGGTCTGACGATGAGCCAGAGTGGATTGTACTCATGGTCTTGATGGTGTCATCAACGCTCCCGCTGGTCCAGGCTAGCAAGGGGACGTGGTCGATGGTGTGCGGAGGGTCTGCTATGTTGCTGTCTGTTGGGGCTGCCTGGGTGTTGAAGATGTTGTGGATGTATGCTATCTTGTGGTGGAAGAAGGTGGCGAGGGAGTCGCACAAGGCTTGCGACGGCGGGATGTCGTTGGTGTTGGAGCTGGGGTTGGAGAGTTCCATCCCAATGTTGAAGAGCTCCTTGCTGTCGTGTGCGTTGTTGTCGAGGAAGCCTTCTTGGCAGACCTGATGAGGTGGTGGTGGTTGCGGACGGCGTCCTTGTATGCTGTGTGACTGTACGGAGTCAATTCTTCCTTTGCTCTATTAAGCATCTCAATCTCTTGGGGAGCTTCTATTTCAATTAGTGGTGCACTTGGAATAATTCTGTTCGGGCTCTCCTGATACAGGGAGTTATTTTCAGTAACAACTCTTTTAGTAATTCGTCATCAATTTTACTTAGATCCATATCTAATTCTGAAGTTTCTATATTATTATTTTTCTCTTTACATTTTCCACAAGCCTGCTCCTCAGCAACCATTACTGGATATATTCCATCCAGAATTACATCTCTCCTCCATCTCTTCATTTGAGCATCCCACTTAGCCTCTGAAAACCATCTCATCATATTTTTGTACTTCAATCCATTCCTGTCTCTCACCCTTCTGTACCCTTCATGCTCCCATTCTTCAAGCGCCTGATACTGCATAGGTCTAGGATTTGGTTTCAAGGAATTCATTCATCTCCTCAAATTCTCCAATATTTTCACATCAAATGTACCAATCTCTGGGAAAGCTACAATCCATAGCCCTCCGTATATTTTACCCAGTTCTCCAACCATGTACATGTATGATACACACTCTCTACCATCATAAAAGAAGCACGCGATCTTGGAGGAGGTAGAGGAATTCACTCACTAATCACAATCGGTTTATCCTTTTTAAAGAAATCCTGAATCACTTTAATCAACTCAATTTTCAACTCAATTTTCAACACTCTTTTTTCTTCGCTAACTATTTTGGAAAACCAATGAAATACTTTCGTAATTCCACTTATTCTATGAATTCAAGCTTGTCCAATGCCAACCCGGCTCACACTAATCAACCAATCACTGCACAATACACACCTGCTATTCTGACCAATGCCAGTGCAGCTTTTGTGATGTCAGGATAATTCCTACAACTGACCCTCCTTTTGCAAAAATATTACGTTGTTGTAAAATAAAGTTTTTCTTATTAGAAAATACTGCCTTTGTCTGCTTTACTAATAAAATGATAGTTCAATTACTCCAATAAATTCCTTTTACTTCCAGTAAAATAACGACCAGCGTCACTCTCCTCTCAAACAAGTGAAAAGAGGACTTGGTACTCCTCTGGAGATAAGGCCAAAGTTTCGGAAGAGGAAATTTTTTAGAAAAGAGGTCTAGGTACTCCTCTGGGGATTAGGCCAGAGTTTCGGAAGTGGACTTTCCACTATTTCATCCACTCTCCTTACAACAGAATATATCCCTAAAATAGCATCAACAGCCTTTCACTGTTCGATATTACAACAACAGACAATGAACTTCCAGTGGAATATTTCTCCACACTATTACTACCTTAAATAAACATCCAGGATCTTGGGCAACTCCGTACCCATACTTCCAGACTACATAAAACAAAGACACTAACTGTTCATATTAGTAATCCAAAGTCTCAATATCAATAAATCAATCCATAATTTGTCAAAATAATCAATATAACCATCAAATTCTGCTACCAAACCTGATCCAGCGATCCGGGACTAATAACTTTTCAAATGACAAGGCCCAATTTCCATTACCCACCAAAGGCCCCCTTTAGGATGGCAGGCGGATCACCCCCGCCAGGCCGGCGGTAGCCACCGCCGGCCTGGCGGGGGCGATCTGCCCGCCATCCGTGCCGGAATGACCCCCGGCCATATTAGCATGGCTGGGGGGTCCGCAGCGGACGGAAAGACTGCCCACCACTTTTCCGCCCTGGTCGCCTTGCGACCGGGCGGAAAAGGGTTTATATGGTGGCGGTGTCTATCAGACACCGCCAGCCATATTTGGATGGGCATTTACCAATGCCTTTCCGTGGAGGCAGGCATGCGGAGTCTACATTGGGGGCCCGTTGCGGGCCCCGAAGGACTCCGGGGGGGTTGGGGGTGCACATGGGGGTACCTATGGTACCCCCTGCATTTCAAAGGACAACATGGCAGGCACCGCGCGGTGCCTGTCACGTTGTGCTTTGAAATGCACAACATGTATTTTTAACATTGCGGCGGGGGGTGCCGCCGCAATGTTAAAAATACAGGATGTGCCCGCCACTGTGGCTGGCGCATCCTAATTCCCCCCACGGGACACCCGCCCTTTTGGCGGGCGGTCCTTTCCACGATGGGATGGCGGGCAAAGTCCGCACGCCATCCTAATGGGGGCCAAAGTCCCTTCACGCAGGATTAGTGTATTTTCAAAACGATACCAACTTACCACTTCTCATCTACTACTCTCATTACTAGTATACCAAATTTGGCAATGCAATCTTTATATAGTTGATTACATTTGGCAAATCAATACTCTGAAATGAAACATTTCTAATAAGGACAGACTTATTTGTTAATGTATAATGTTTATCTTGATAATGTGAAATAAATGCTCTTTAGTACCAACATACAGTACAAATCACAGATCGTCACAAGGCAAACAACATTAGAAGGGAAAATGTCAAACTTATTTAAATGAAAAATACATAAGGAGTGGATAGGGGAAGAGACAAAAGATTCAGAAGCAAAATGCATTTACAAATTAATATGCAAATTTAGATTTTCACGCTATACTAACCCAATTAGGAAATAAAGAAATACCACACTCTGGCCATGAGAGCAGCAAGGCCCCTCAAGAAGATTTGAAGAGGCAAAGATTAAGTCAGGAATCAACTAACAGGAACAGGACAGCAAAACCGATGACGGCGATGATCTCCCAGAAGTCTCACAATTCAGTCTTCCAACTCCTCCCACCATGCACCTCAATTATACCCTAAAACTCAAATGTCCAACCCACACATGTATCTAGCTGAAGGATTTCTTCACATTTGACTGGTTAAGGAAGGGGGTGTATAGTCACACCACTCTCAGCACATCCCCTTACTAAATGTCCCATTGTTTTATTTATTCAATGACATAAACTCCCACCCCAGGAAATACAAATTCGAGCCACTGTCACTTTTCTCTTCCTCTACTCGAGCAATTGTAACAGATTTTGTTTATCTTTAACGCTGAGCGCCTCTCTGCAGAGGAAGCTTCCCTCTGTTTGTTGCATTGTTCTTTCATTCAAATCTTGGCAGGCATTCAGGATTCAAAGGACAGAGTCTTAATCCATCTTCCCCTTCACTTCTCATTTTCTACGGAAAACAAACACAGGAAGTATTACTCACTTGTAATGCTTTTTCTCTACGCACCAAACTAATGGTGCATTTATCCCTACGCAACCCATGTTATTAATTAGTCCCTATTCTTTAGCAGACATTAATAACGTGCACAAAAGCAGCATTAGTCCTTTTCTATTTTTGTTAGTCAAGAAGCATTTGCAGTCTTCTTTTATTTCTTGAGTACGCGCTTGTGCAGTAGCAATTTCCCTCCTGTTAGGCATTCAAATGCATAATTTTCACTGCACACCGTTAGTAAATGTTACTGAGGATTCAATCCAAGCAGGTTTTATTTTAGCTAAAACCCTGCTTTATCAAGTTCACGCTATACCAGCATAAAACCAAAGTTCAAGAAGACAGCGGTGGAGGGTAAGCTGGCTACAAGAGTCATACAGAGCCCGCTGAAAAAGTTCCTTGGATGTAGCAAGAGTCGGCATCGAAGTCTCGATGTGTCGGTTCTGATTCACGCAGTCTGTCCGATAGGTCGTCGTCGAGCCTCGCAGGTTTTCATTCATTGTTGAATCCCTTACGATGCAGGTGCTGCATCTTCGTTGAGCATCGCAGGGAGGTCTACGGATTGGCACTGTATCGAACCTCGAAGTGATGTCTTCAGATTGGTGTTGTGTCATTGTCGTACCTCGCATTCGAAACCTGTGTGGTCATGAATCTGGGCAAGGATGTCCTCGGATCAGCACTGCATCAAAGGACACTTCGTCAGTTCCAATCGGCGTCATCTTGTCAATGCGCCACTTTTTGCAGGAAAACATCTGCACAGCCCACTTTCAATACCTAGGACTGGATTGACACCTCTTGGCAGGGCAGGACTCACAGTTAACAGAGCCCAGCAGCTGAAGCAGAACAAGTGTTTGATGCCCGAGACTTCAAGAATATGGAGCAAGCCAGCAAGTCAGTGGAGATACTTGGATTCAAGGATGTAGCGAACAGGTCCAGTTCTTCTCACTCCCAGGCAAGAGGCAGCAGGCCAGCACAGCTAAGCAGGTTGCAAAGTGGCAGTCCCTCCTACAGCACCGCAATCAGGAGGCAGCAGGCCAACACAGCAACATAATTAACAGAGTTGTAGTCCCTCCTACAGCACAGCAGCTCCTTGGTTCCAGCAAATTTCTGATTTGATGGTATCAGAGGTCCAGCACTTATACCTAGTTGTGCCTTTGAAGTGGTGGAGACTTCAAAGCGGCCTTTGAAGATTACAAGGTCGCTGTCTTTCCTGCCTGCTTTGAGACTCACAACAGGGGGGTATAGAGCTCTTTGAGTGGGGACAAGCACAGCCATATGTAAATGTAAATGTGTTGTATTTGTATAGCGCGAACAGTCACCCGTAAGTATCCCGGCGCTTGTACTCCTACCACAAGGGAACCCCTCCTGGCTTTTCCTTGTGAGGTGTCCACTCCTGGGCATCCCATGGTGAAACCAGGCATCCCTTGTGTATCGGGGGCCGTTGTGGAGACTAAGCAAGCTATTGCCCAGAGTTGCAGCGTGGGGCCCATGCTTAGATTCAGCACTGAGGCGAGAATATCCAGTCAGAGGAATTTAAGCCCGATCCCGCCGAGGCGGGAATCGAACCCTGGCCCCTGGCCAGCACTCTGCATCAAGGTCTGCCGCTCTAACCATTGAGCCACACTTCCCCACTCCACTTCAGGTGCAAGTGTCATCTCCATCCTCCCAATCAACCTCAGGACACCCCATCGGACTGGTGATGGACCATCAGGATGCAAATGTCACATCCCAGCTTCCTTTGTATGTGTCTGTCTGGAAGGAATGCACAAATCCCAGCTGTCACCCGTCTGATACTAGTATTCAGAGACAGGCAGAGGCAAAGAATGGTTAAAATAAGAGAATGTCAACTTTCCAAAGTTTTATTTGCAAACTTACAATTTAAAATCCTACTTCACCATAAGTTGTGATTTTAAATTGTGAGTCAAGCGACATTAAAAGCCAAGGGGCTTATTTACAAGCCCCTTGCACCGCTGGTGCACCACTTTTTATATGGGAAACAGTGACACATCTGCGACGCTAGGGGCTTGTAAATAAGCCCCCACATATTTATCTTTTCCCAATTGGAAATTACACTGAAAGAAGTTTTAAGGCAATCCCAATGTTAACATATGGGAGAGATAGGCCTTGACATAGTGAAGAATCTACTTAACACTTTTTCACTACCAGGACATGGAAAACTCAAAGTAAACATGTTCTACCTTGTAAGCACCCTGCACCCTGCCCATAGGGCTGGCTGGGGCCGACCTTAGGGATGACTTATATGTAATGAAAGGGAAGGTTTGGGCTTGGCAAATAGGTTAACTTGTAGGTCAAAATGGCATTTTAAAACTGCACACACAGGCTTTGCATTGGCTGGTCTGAGACATGTTAAAAGGGTTGAAAGCCCACTAGTAGCATTTAATATTCAGGCCCAGAGCACATAAGGGACTTTACTGGGGACGTATCAGTAAATGTAATATGCCAATTATGGTTAAGTCACTGTTCCATGTTTTGAATACAGAGCATATGCACCTTAGCACTAGTTAGCAGTTGTAAAGTGCCCAGAATCCCCAGCAAAACAGGAGTTCATATGGTAAAATGTCAGGGGACACCATGCCAAGGTTGCTAGGTTTAACAGTGTATACATTTATACAGTGCCACTCAAGGTCATCTGATCATGCTAGACCGTAAGGAAGTCACACATTCAGGTAGACCTCGATGAAGCGCAGTCCACAGACAGGGACCAGGTTAGTTCCACAGAAAGATACCTTCTCAAGTCCATTGAGAAGAGTTCTGTTTCTGGTGGAGGAGTCCACAAGGAGCAAGGAGAGTGACATGGATGGTCCTCACTGTAGCACGAAGAGCAAGCCTGGAATCATGGATGGTCATCGCTGTATTGCAAAGATCCAGTCGAACTTCTCAGATAGTTGTTGCTGGAGCCTCGCGCTGGCGGTCCCCACTGGCTGTCTTTGGTGTAGCATGAACTGCTTCTCTTTTGTTGCCGGTTGTCACTGGTGGTCGTTGCAGGACAAATAGTCAGATTCACTGAAGCTTTGTGTTGCTGGTCATCGATGTAGGCAGATCCTCAGACCGAATGGGCCAGTTCAAAAGGGCCAGGTCCAACAATGCCAAAAATTAGAGGATGATGGAACATGGCGAGCATATTGTTGGAACGGACAACAGTACCTTGCATGGATCTGAAGCGCACCTGTTTCTAACTAGCCATACCAAGCTGCAGATTATCATGTGCACCCTCATTTGGATAAACCTGCTTATTGTCAGTTTACTGGGTTACAGAGAACAGATATTGGTGGTGGGAATATGATTTCAGAAACTGGCCAGGTCTTTTTTAGCTTTCGATTGCTAGGGAGACTGACCTATCGGTCGGTCTCCCTTGATTTCTTTAAATAGTCTCCCAGTCCCTTGGAAGTTGGTCCTTTACCCACCTATGTGGCGTATCGAAGCTGCATGTGTGCACCATTTAGAGTGTGTAGAGAATGCATGTATAGATTGTGTGTGACACAGATGGCCATAGTCACACTCGCATCGATTTTGTATTTACGACATTGCATTGGTACCCAAGATAGAAGCATGGACGGAGAGCCCAGACAGCGTAGTGAATTGCAGGACTCCCTACATAGCGCTGCAGGGTTCCTTGTGGTGGCTCAGACTGCTGACATTTGGAAAATGAGACAGAGAGCCCTGCTGAAGTTAGGAAGTTTGCCTCTACCCTTTCATGGCCTATTATTCTCCAGAAGGACTACCCCCAGAGATTAACAGGTAGTGAGTTGGGCCAACTTCCCTTATCTTTGTGCCCTTTTCTGTATTTCACCTGATAGATTTTCAGCTCCACCCCACCTCCTGAGGAAGGCCTTGTCTAAACCATTCTGAATAAAAACTTACTGTCTGAGACCTTAGTATAAAAATTAGGCAGAATCCTCCAGCTAGTGTTCCAAAGTCTCTCTTACAGTGTCTCCACCCCAAGTGGTGACATAAACTTTCTCTACTCCAAAGTAACAGTATCCACCGATAACTCCCCTTGCCTAGTCCAGGACCTCAAACCTGGGTACTTCACTTTGATCTGCCAAGAGAGGTTGACTCTATTTTGAGGCAGAGAGTGTCCTCCTACAAGACTGCTCAGTAGACGTGAGAGGCCATGAAGGAGAAAGGGATATTTCTCTCTGCTCAGCTTCAAACACAGCATTAAGTGGATGTATCACACAGGAGACATATCCACCCATTTCTGTGCTTCCCGCACATTGAAACCTTCTTCAATCATACTCATTTACTCATTAGTCTTATCAGAGAGCTTTTCAATCACTCAACGCCTCTTCTCCGGCAACACACTCAACTTGTTGTTCAATTAGTTGCTTAGTCAACGGCTCACTTGTTAATTTTCTCAATCACCAGTTCAATCTCTTAGTTGTCACATGATCATTCACTCATTGCTTCATTCACTTTCTCATTCATTTGCACATTTATTCACAACATACTCTCATGTGCTTACTGATTTGGCCATTCCCTTACTGGCTTCCTCACTCACTTGTACAATCCTTCATTCACACTGCCGCACTGTTGATCACTTCCTCCTCCGATCCCCTATGTGCTACTTCACATGCCTTAATATTTGCTCACCGACTCACTTGCTTACTCGCCCATTCACTGATTTACTCACTTGCTTATCTGTTCATTCTCCCTCTAAAGTACACTCTCGCCTTCTAATCACTCATTGCTTAACTTGCATGCTCACTCATTTCTACATTCAATTGTCTGGCTTCCAGCTCCTCTGGAGACAAACTCCTTGACGAGACACTACTGCCTGCCCTGAGGGCCACCTGCCCACAAGGCAAGTCTGTAGCCAAAATCACATCCTGCTGCAGATGTGGCTCCCCAGTCTCCACCCTAGGATCTTGTGAATGCCCACTTGCATTCCTAGCTGTTACCCAAGCCCTCAGCGCCTTATGAAGCTTTTAAGATTTACTCATCAGTAAAAGAATATTTCTTCCACTTTTCCTCACTAGTTATGTTCAACTCTTGTTGTTTTTTTTGTCTGTTATTAAATGTGTTTGGATTGTGTGACTATTTCGTTGTAATCACATCAATGTGATAATGTATTCTTTCCTTTGATGTCAATTTCAGAATTGTTTTTCAGTTTGAATCAGTCCTATACTAAATAGAAAAAATTTGCTAAAATCAGAATTCAATAACTATCCATAAGAGATTTATTTGTTATCAAGACAATGTACAGATGTGTCTTTTATTTGTGTTCACAGAGCTCAATGAAATCTTCACCTTCATACGGGATATGGTGAGCCCACTTTCTGTTGGCTTGAAAGTTCGGGATCTAAAGACGCTTATTATGCTGAGACATGATATTGATCTGGAAGTCTTCAGAAAAGAGTTTCAATTTAAAGACATTATCAGTTTCTTATATGAGGTTCCAGGGTGCATGCTGGGTGATTCTTCTCAAGGTGAAGATTGTCTTGTCAGTGCGGTCCAGAGAACAGGTACTACAGGCCTAAAAGCATCTACCTTAATCATTCAGTAGCTTTACATTTACTTGCAATTTTCAATCCTGAAATCCTTAAAACAGCAATGCGTGATATTTTAGCAGTTAGGAATCCATTCTTTACGTCTTTTTTTTATTATTTTATACTATTCTCCAGTGTGTCCTTGATTCATAACTATTTGCAAAGTAATCATTTTTTAAACTGTTTAAAAGCTGTTACAATAGGTGTTATGGCAAGTAGTTCATATTGTTCCTTGTTTAGCAATTCCGATATCCCAGCTAATGGAAATTGCTGCAATACCCTCACAAATATGTGATTTAGAAACAGACCAGCAGAAACGCTCATATATCAGTATTCCCACATTCAGAGTCCAGAGTATGATAAATGAATATTATGAACTTGTAATTTGCTTCCTTGATAGCTGAATACATCGGACAAAGATGGCAATGCTACTTTCAAAGCAATATAGCTATTCTACAATGTTCTCATGAAGAATGAGCATAATTAACAACATTTTCCAGCAAAATAACTTTTTACGATGCGCAATAGTTTTACAATCCTTCACTTTTTTAGGTATCCAGTTGAACTTGCAGATTAAAGTGTTTATGTTATTTGCCTTTTAGTTAGATGCACAAAATTGCCATCCACAACTACAAATGCCATCCAATTCCATAGAATCTGAATCTACGGACATTTACCTGCACATAGAAATTACTACCACAGAATCGTCAACAAATCAATTGATTTTAAGTCAATACCCAGGCACTATTTTATGGTCACATTTATCACATTCCACAGCTGCAACACAATGCTAAGAATATCTCTATAAGAGAAACAAAGGACTCCGATATAATGAGACACAAGATTTTACTCTCTATAATGAGACAAGATTTTAGTTTGTCCTTTTTTCCATCTCACAAAGGTGTTTTTATTCTTGCTGCAAAATGCATGATCGAATATGGCCATCTTAGTTTGGGAAGACAGAAGAAGTTTGATATATCGGCATAGGATAGTACCCATTTTTGCCAGTGTTATCAACTGGGAGCAAGTATAGCTGACATAATGTTAGGTGTTTCACTAGTACTTTTGTATTTTTACAGCATTTGGATATTTAGGGCTGGGAATGCAAGATGACAAACCCTGTTTGGTGGCACTTGTAGGAGCTTCTTGTATTTCTACAGAAGTAGACAGGCTGGGAATTCAAGATTTATTTCAAGTTATATCGAGCTCTAATTAGAGAGCAATATCAAGAGGTTTTTTTAATCAAAAGCTGTCAAAAATAAGGAAAGATGATAATTGTGAATCAGATGAGGGTTGGCCCTTTTAGACGTATCTGAATTTCCCCATAGCTAATAATTTGTAACAAAAAAAAGAGGGGTTTGGTGAGGCATAGAAGAAGTTGTTCTCTCAGAATGTGACGGTCATGGGTAATCTGCAAGGTGTGGGTGTCTTGGAAGAATGTATTGGACTGTTGCACTAAAAGAACATATCCTCCAAGAGTACTCAGATGTAGATATGGGTTTTGTCATCAGATTATAATGTAGATGATGTTGAAAGGCTTATTGAGATACTTAGGGAAGTGTAAGACAAATTGCATAGGCATCCTTCTTCAGGAAAATCACATCTTCAGAGTGCCCAGCTGAAGGATTCAATGTGTAACGATTGTTATAATATAATATTGTGAATACATAAACCTCAAGGGGGTTTATTAAAGTGACAAAATCTAAAAAATATCAATGTTACACATGTAGTACATTATAGCCTTATAGCCCGCCGTAGCTACATAAATACCCTCGAACTTCGAGAAGCCTTTGTAGAACATTGGAATGTTGCTCGGCGGGCCTTTACCGGCCCGTAGAAGCTGGGAGCACTCCATTGTCTGCAATGGAGCTCCCAACATTCCAATGTTCTAATATTATTGTATTCAATATAGTTTTCATTACTACAGTAATATATACTACTATTGTGCTTATTATGATATGTATGTCCCTTGTTAGTTGTTCATTTGTTTTTAATGTTATTGTTATTCATTTTTTCTGGGTTAAGAGCTAATTTTAGTATTCAGATGGGGGAGTTTCAAATTTAAGTACTCCATAATGTGTTTTTTTAATATAATTTACATTTCTATATCCATGTTTAATTATGAAATGTTTATGTATATCCTACTTTTAAATGCTTATCTTTTATATATCTATATGTCTACATTAAAGATCTGGATCAATGAAAATTAAGGATGCACTACAAGCCTACAAACATGACAACAAGATAATAATTAGCTGAAAGTTGTTAAAAGTGGCATGTGGAGCGTTTTCAGGCCCAACATGCATTCTATTTTCTATCTGTTCACTGATCCTACAGGTTAGAATAAACTATGTTCATTGGGAATAAAGAATCCATGTTGATTAAATTGCTACAGTAATGTGCTTCTTGCCACACATCTGCCAATTTGTGTGATCTCTGAAATGTAGTGTTTTGCTCATTCCATCCCGTTAGCATGGTAGAAGTTGATTGTCTTCTGTGTACATTGTTTAATTGTTGTTCCATTTGTTTGCAACTTTAAAATTCCCCTGATCTGGTAAGCTTTCTCCTTTGTCTTTCTTTCCTTTTGAAAGTGGCATGGCAGAGCCTGCACCCCGTGTCTGCAGGGCATCAAGGCCCAATAGAAAATGTATTTGGATAGTCCGACATTTTCAGACAAATTTGCTTACTTGTGACTTATTACTGACTTTTTTTATGTCTGGCCTGCATACAGCTTTAGATGTTATACCAGCTTCAGATAATAAAAATATGGATAAATAAAAACATTATTTATTTATTTGTCCCAGTGTGTTTGACATTGGAGTTAGGATTGTAAATCTGATCCCTTCCCTGACCTTCTATGTATGCATTCTCTCTAATGTTCGTGGCCCTGGACTTAAAATAGACAATCTAACATCCCAATATATGCACTTTCCACACTGTTTGTGGGATTCGAGTTATATTATTAAATTTGAACCCCACTATTCGGACTTTCCCAATGTTTGTGAGACTGGACTTAGAGCAGTAAATATGATCAAAGCTAGAACAGTATATGGAGCCTTCCTCAAATTTTTGCACTTACTGGGATTGCAGTTAGAAAAGTAAGCCTCATTCTTTAAAATAGTAAACCCAAGCACTTTCATGTATATACTATAACCAGTGTTTGAGAGAGTGGACTAAGAAAATCAATATCACTACCTAATTATGTATTCGTAGCATGTGTTGGCTGCAGATACACATGCTATGCATTCTCCTGCTATCTAGTGTTGGGACTGGACCTTGCAAGTTGTTTTTCTCAAGGAAGCTTTATGATCGGTGTTGTGCGCCGATTGCACTCCCCCTCCAGGCATTGCGCATGTCAAAGAATTTGTCCCTCAGAAAGTTTATTTTCTTCATCTGACTCTGATGAATTATGTCGAAGCTGTTGAAGATTTGACGCCACAAGCCCTACAGGAAAAAAAATCATCACTGGAATCAACTTCTACACCTGGGAATGACTTACCTGATTCCGAATACACTCAAACATAAAAAATGATCATCTCTGGTTGATGGAGACGAAGAAAGAACTCTTCAGAAGGTGTCCTAGGAGCAGAGTATAGTGTGCACACTCCTACACACATGACATCCGTAACTTGTGCCAATCTCCGGAGCACCCCCTGTGCATTGTTTTAGAAAAAAAGACCCTTCGATCACGACAGGATTGACTGCTCGCTCACACATAATATGCAGGAAACAACAGTTGATAGACAGAATGCAGAACAATGTCATACATTCACCCCAGTACAGCGATCTGGGCCTAAATCCATCGTTTTTTTGCACTCACCACCCCAGTTCAGACATGGCCATATGCAAATCAGCCTTGACCCTGTGCCTCATGGGAACAGTCCAGCCCGAACTGCCAAGCCATGTCTTTACTGGACCAGAATCAAACATCCTATGACCGGTTTCTGGCTATCAGCCGTCTTCAGCCAGGATAGCTTGACTCCAGTGGTGTGGAGAGCATGGGACTCACGTATGAGCATATCCATCCCACTCGGGGTGACAAATGCAGAAACAACAGTTGATGGACAGAATGCAGAACAATGTCATACATTCACCCCAGTACAGAGATCTGGGCCTAAATCCATTGTTTTTTTGCACTCCACACCACCCCAGTTCAGACATGGCCATATGCAAATCAGCCTTGACCCTGTGCCTCATGGAAACAGTCCAGCCCGAACTGCCAAGCCATGTCTTTACTGGACCGGAATCAAGCATCCTAGGACCGGTTTCTGGCTATCAGCCGTCTTCAGCCAGGATAGCTTGACTCCAGTGGTGTGGAGAGCATGGGACTCACGTCTGAGCATACCCATCTCACTTGGGGTGACAAATGCAGAAACAACAGTTGATGGACAGAAAGCAGGACAATGTCATACATTCACCCAAGTACGGAGATCTGGGCCTAAATACATTGTTTTTTGCACTCCACACCACCCCAGTTCAGACATGGCCATATGCAAATCAGCCTTGACCCAGTGCCTCATGGGAACAGTCCAGCCCGAACTGCCAAGCCATGTCTTTAGTGGACCGGAGTCAAGCATCCTAGGACCGGTTTCTGGCTATCCTAGGACCGGTTTCTGGCTATCAGCCGTCTTCAGCCAGTATAGCTTGACTCCAGTGGTGTGGAGAGCATGGGACTCACGTCTGAGCATACCCATCCCACTCGGGGTGACAAATGCAGAAACAACAGTTGATGGACAGAAAGCAGGACAATGTCATACATTCACCCAAGTACAGAGATCTGGGCCTAAATACATTGTTTTTTTGCACTCCACACCACCCCAGTTCAGACATATGCAAATCAGCCTTGACCCTGTGCCTCATGGAAACAGTCCAGCCCGAACTGCCAAGCCATGTCTTTACTGGACCGGAATCAAGCATCCTAGGACCGGTTTCTGGCTATCAGCCGTCTTCAGCCAGGCTAGCTTGACTCCAGTGGTGTGGAGAGCATGGGACTCACTTCTGAGCATAACCATCCCACTCGACAGTGACGCGGAAAGTGAAACCAGTGTCCTAGTAAAAGGTAGATTGGTAATAACCAGCTCACACTATTCTGTGTCCAAAGTATCTTCTGGGAAAGAACTAGCTCCAGTACACCCAAAATCACAGGCTCTGACCACAGACCTATGATCGAGGACCTGAACAACTCCACGTATTTATTTTTATTTATTTAAAGGTTTTGTAGAGCGCGTAGTAACCCTAGAGCATCCCAGCACTAGAACCTGAAACTCAAGGGGGGTTCAGCAATGGAGGGGGTTATGGGTGAGGAAAGAGAAGGGTGTTTAGTGATTTCCTGAACTGGAGGAGATTGGGTTCAGTTCTCAGTCTCCGTGGGAGGTTGTTCCAGTGTTTGTCCGTGTGGACCGAGAAGCGGCGGCTTCCGGACCTGGCTTTTTTAACTCTGGGGACTGTGATGAGGTTCTCTCCGCTGGACCGGAGGGCCCTTTCCGCTTTGTAGGGGATGATGAATTCCTTGAGGAGGGGAGGGCCGTTGTTATAGAGGGTTTGTGGGCCAGACAGGGGGCCTTGAAGGCAACCCTTTCTCTGACTGGGAGCCAGTGGAGAAGCTTAAGAGCTGGCTTTGCCGATGATCTGGCGGGTGTGTCAGTGAGTAGGCGGGCTGCGGCGTTTTGAACTTTCTGCAAGGTGTTGAGGGTGGCTTCGGGAGCTCCTAGATAGATTGCGTTGCAGTAGTCAAGTCTTGCCAGGATGAGGCCCTGAATCAGGAGTTTCTTGGCGGTCGCGGGGAGCAAGGGGAAGATCTTTCTGCAGGCCCTGAGAAGTCCGAAGCAGATTCCTGCCGTCTTTTTTGCCTGTGTTCTGAAGCTCAGGTCGTTTTCAATCCATACGCCTAGGCTCTTGACCTCTTCCTTGGGTGCAGGGGGGTCACCCAAGCAGTTGGGCCAGAGGTGTGGCGGCAGGGAGGGCCCTTTGTGTCCGAGCAGCAAGATCTCGGTCTTGGAACCGTTCAGTTTTAGTGAAGAGGAGTTCATCCAGCTGTGGACTTCAGTGAGACAACTGTGGAGGTCAGAGGGGGATTCGTGAGGGTGTGAGAGGGTTACCACCAGCTGGGTGTCGTCGGCGTAGTTGATGATTGATACGCTGAACGGACTGACCAGTTTCTCCAGCGGGGCCATGTACACGTTAAATAACGTTGGGCTAAGGGATGAACCCTGCGGTACTCCACAGCGGAGGGGGATGGAGGGTGAGTGGCTGTCGTTCTCCCAGACTTGGAAGGATCGGCCTTCTAGAAAGGATTTTAGCCACTTCAGGGCCGTACCCCTTACTCCGATTTCTCCCAGTCGTTGGATTAGGGTAGGGTGGTCCACAGTGTCGAAGGCCGCACTGAGGTCCAAGAGGATCACTGCCACTGATCCTCCCGTGTCCAGAATGCTTCTGGCCTTCTCCACTGCTGCCAGGAGGGTGATGTCAGTGCCCTGGCCTGGACGGAACCCTGTCTGGGAGACCCCGAGTAAGTTGTTGTTCTCCAGGAATAGTGAAAGTTGTTTGTTCACTAACTTCTCCGTGATCTTACTATTACCTGTGAGAAGGGAGATAGGTCTGTAATTGGAGAGGTCCTGGGGGTCTAGAGAAGGTTTCTTTAGTAGGCCTTTGACCGCTGCCGCTTTCCAGCTGGGGGGGACTAGGCCCTGCGAGAGGGAGGAGTTGATAAGTGCCGTGAGGGGGGGTATGATGGTGCTGGTCACTTTTTTCAGAAAGCGGAGGGGGGCGGGATCGAGAGGGGACCCACTTTTGATTGAGGCCAGTGTTGCCGCTACCTCTTCCGTGGAGACTGGACCGAAGGCGTCCAGGGAGGGTGAGGGGCTATCAGGAAGAAGGGAGAGATGGATGGGATGAATGGCAGGATCCCTGTCCATTTGACTGGGTTCGATGGGGGGAAGGGCAGAGAGAATTTTTTGTATTTTCTCATCAAAGAAGGTAGCGAGTTTAGTGCATTTGCTTTCCGCTGCTTTGGGGTCCAGTGGTTTGATAGGGGGTCAGGGGCGTGAAGGAATTCCTTGAGAACGGCGAAGGTTTTGGTGGGCCGAACAGGCAGCGTTTTTAATTCTGTCTTCATAGAATGCGATTTTGGTATTGCGTAGTTCCCTTTTGTAGGATTTTACGTACCATGAGAACTACTAACCCCATAAAAAGATTATACATTCACACACCACCAATACACCGTCATGGTGCGCCACATTCGTCTGGTTCAGGCCGACACTGTGACGAAGCCTCAGAACTAAGAAAGGACAAGAGTATCCTGATCGGGTGGCCAGGCATTAGAAAGAGGAAGGTTCCGAAACAATTAAAGCACCAAAGGCCACATTGACTTTAACCAAGCCTTCGGCACCAAGGCATCAATCGGAACCGATAAAAGCATCAGCACTGAAAAGCTCCAAGACAAACATCGGAGCTGAAAAATTATTCAGAATCAAGCGGAACAAAGCCTAATACTTCGGAACCGAATTCTGAGAAACACCACGGACACTCTTCTAAACAGAAGAAAAGCCATGATTACAGTACTCTTAAGGCACAGACTGTTGCTAAGAGCACAATAACTGCACACAAGAAACAAACATTACAAAGTACTAAACCCACTGACGATCAAGGGTTAGTATTTGAGGGACTACAACAGTTCATGCAAAAAAAGAAAGGAGGCTACAAAAAGAAAACCAAAAGTGGGACAACTATCTGAGACTCCGCATAGTATTATGATCCAAACAGAAAGAGGCACAAACCCTATAGTTTTTAGTGTACCTGATTCACAACATACTCGTTCACCATCTCCACAAGGAGAAGAAGAGGGAGAAATACACAACACTGATTTCCAGGTTCACACAATACTGATGACACACCTGACCCATGGAAAGATGATGATGTGGTCCTACAAGGTTATGACATAGAACCACCTGTGCCCACAAAACATTCTCCCCCTGATGACACTTCCTCCTATAACAGTGTCATACAAGGAGCTGCTGAATACCATAAGCTCCCAATACATTCAACCGGGGATGAAAGCGACTTTCTGGTTGAAACACTATCACACGCATAAAGAACTGTCCAATATTTGCCTATGATTGCATCTATTTTAAATGTGGCTAAAGAGGTGTTCAAGGACCCAGCAAAATCAAGAGTCCTAACACACGTATTGAAAAGAAATATAAAGCCTCACCAAACAACCCAATATATATTTGAGGTCATCCAACTAAAGATCCACTGGTTCTCGCCACTGCTAGGAAGAGAGCTGCTGCACAAGGCACTGGAGAAGCACCTTCTCCAGCTAAAGAAAGCAAAAGAATGGTCACAGCAGCAAAAAGAGTTGCTACAGCCCATGCAAACCATTGGAGGATTAAAAACTCTGTTGGACTCCTCTCACGCTAAAACAGAGCTACCTGTGATGAAATACAGGAGCTCATGCAACATTGTTCAGAGGAATACCGAAGGAAGGGGGGGGGAGATCTAGTTAATGAAAGGACGATCATTTCAAATGATACCATCTAATGTAAAAGGAACAATTCATGGACGGAATGCTGAACAATGCAAACAGTCACCCCCGTCACAAAGATTCAGGTTTAATCCAGCGTTCTTTTGCTCACCACACCACACCCAGCTTATGCCTTAGATAGAGCTGACACTGTGGGAAGGGGCATGAATACTTCTATTATGCTCAGAAGGCATGCATGGTTACACATTTCTGGCTTCAAACCTGAGGTACAACAACATATTTTAAATGTACCTTTTGATGGAGAGCATCTTTTTGGGCGTGCAGTAGATGATCAACTAGAAAATATTAGAAAAGACACTGATACTGCAAAGCCAATGGGTGCTTTGCAAGCCACTACAGAGAAGCAACAGCTCTTTAAGAAGTACCAAGATAGAGGAGCAGCAAAACCTCTACCACAGCAAATACTTCCTATCAATTCCAACAATAGCAATATCATCAACAAGGGTGTGGTTATTATTGAGGAGGATACAAAAATAACAGAGGTAGAGAAAGAGGCACACCCAACAAGGGCACCTTCACCCCCACAACTAACTGACTTGTTAATACTTCCACCCGACCACAGAACACCTGTCGGAGTAAGACTACAAAAACGTCCATCTAGTGTGGCAAAACATTACATCAGACCAATGGGTCTTAGACATGATCAAACACGGCTATTACCTAGAATTACTTCAACAACCACCAAATATTCCACGAAACCGGCAGGTATTATATCCACAACATCTACACCTGCTCAAAGAAGAAGAAAAGGCATTACTGCAAAAAAGGGGCCATTACGAGAGTCCCATACAAATACTAAAACAAAGGAGTTTACTCTGTTTATTCCTAATACCAAAGAAAGACGAAACCTGAAGACCCATTCTGGATATACAGCCACTAAATCGCTATATACTGTCAAAACATTTTCACATGGTAACACTGCAAGATATAATACCACTACTCCAAAAAGGCAACTTCATGACTGCATTACACCTGAAGGACTTCCATATTCCAATCCTTCCATCACACCGAAAATTTCTAAGATTTGTGGTTAGTGGACATCTTATCAATTAAAAGTACTACCTTTTGAATTAACAAAAGCCCCAAGGGTATTCACAAAATGTCTAGCAGTAGTAGCAGCAAAACTAAGGCAATAAAATATTTATATGTTTACTTATCTTGACGATTGGCAGATCAAGATTCCAAACACAAATGTGTAGCAGACAACTAAAAGACAATACATTTACTGCATCAATTGGGTTTCTCAATCAACGTGACAAAATGAGATCTCCAACCATCCCAAATTCAACCTTATCTGGGGTCAATTCTCAATACCATTTCGGGGACAGCTTACCCAATCCTCAAAGGGTTCTCAATCTACAGAAACAACTGGATCTTTCTCAGCCACATTATCATCTACCAGTGAAACAGTCATGAGACTTTAGGAATGATGGCTTCTTGTATAGCAATAGTAACTCATTCTTGCCTACATTTGAAACCCTTCCAGGAGTGTTTAGCATCTCAGTCTGGAGGAAATCTGAAAGATCTAGTGTTGGTTCCAACAAAGGTTCATCGGGCTCTATCATAATGGAACAATCACAAGATTTTAGCTGGGAGAGTCTTCAAGGATCCAATCCCGCAAATAGAAATCTCAACAGATGCATCACTTCTGGGACGGGGAGCACATTTGAAGGACATCGTGGTCCAGGGACACTGGACACCGCAACGACAGTTGTTACACATCAACGTGTTGAAGCTATTAGCCATTTCAATGGCTCTCAACGCATTTCTTACAAAATATAAAAGGAAAGGCAGTCCTTTTACGTGCATGACTGCCATGTATTACATAAAGAAACAAGGGGGACCCATTCCATTGAATTGTCCCAGTTACCACAAAAGATATGGAAATGGGCCAACAATCACGAGATCCAATTCCTAGCACAATACATATCAGGAGAGGAGAACACCATATCGGATCTCCTCAGTAGGACATACCAGCAGGTAAAAGAATGGGAGATACACAGTACCTTACTACAAACATATTTCCAAAAGTGCGGAACACTCACAATAGAGCTGTTTTCAACAAAGGAAAATGCAAAATGCCGAAGCTTCCTATCCAGATATCCATACCCACAATCCAAGGGCAATGATCTATGATTCGTATTGCTGAGGTATATTTGGGTATTCTTTTCTACCTCTCCCACTACTACCTTTTTAGTCAGAAAACTAAGAAAGATTCCAATGACTTTCAATCTAATTGTACCAACATGGGCTCATCAACCATGTTATACAATACTAATAGAGCTCTCCATACGACCTTATGAGAAGCTACCACATTATCCAAATCTTCTAACACACAGCAATGGCAGGGTGAGACATACCAACCCTTAATAACTCCATCTTGCAATCTGGCACCTGGGGTCTTAGAATTTGGTATCTCAATCTACCTGAAGAATGTGTGCCAATCTTAAAAGAAGCAAGAAGACCTACAACAAGAGCATGCTATGTGGCTAAAAATGAAAGCGTTTTTTACATTATTGTGATACGCAACAGAACAGCTACTAATATGCTATCTGTTTTATTTACAAAAGTCACAAGTAGCATACACCTCAATATGAATACATTTAGCAGCTATTGCTGCATTTGTTCAAAACAGATAACACAAATCACGTTTTAGTATTCCTGTATTCAAAGCCTTCATGGAAGGATTAAAAAGGACCATTCCACCGTGTACACCACCAGTATCAGCGTGGAATTTAAAAATTGTACTAACACAGCTTATGGGACCACCATTTTAGCCACTATACAATTGTCAAATACATTTTTTAACATTGAAAGTAACTTTCCTAGTAGCAATAACATCATAAAGAAGTGTCAGTGAAATAAATGCTCTCACCATTGCATTGCCTTATTTCAAAGTCTTCACAGACAAAGTGTGTTTACGTACTAACCTGACATTTATACCTAAGGTTATTTCACCATTTCATTCAAATCAAAACTTGGAACTACCAGTTTTTTCTCCAAAACCACAAATTGTGGCGGGACGATTCCTACACACCTTAGATGTTAAAAGGGCACTTATGTATGATGTGGAATGTACTAAACCCTTCAGGAACACCAACCAACTTTGTGTCTCCTTTATTAATCCAACAAAAGGAAATGCTATATCCAAAGCTGTATAGCAGAATTGATTGTGAAATGCATTCAAATATGTTATGCAAAAGCAAAAAAAGATGATTACCACATGCACCAAGAGCTCATTCAACAAGGAAAAAAGAGCAACCATGTTTTTTTAGGAAATATGGATAAACCTACATACTTTTACAAAACATTATTTTGTGGATGTTCAATCAATGCACCAAGCTCTAGTTGGACAAATGTCCTTAAAACATTATTTCAAGCAACTGCACCATCTCATGCCTTAAGCCACCGCGTGGTAGGGTACTGCTTTGCAGTCTATGTATAGCATGTGCATCTGCAGCCAACACATGCTACGAATGGATTATGTCACTTACCCTGTAAGCATCTATTCTTAGCCTGTAATGCTGCAGGTTCACATGCACCCTCCCCCACAGGTATGAGATGGTGACAAATTACCTACAAAGCAGCATGTCTAAGAAAAGAATGCTTACAAAGCAAAATATATCCTCACTCCTTTCATGGCAAAAAACAAAACTGTCTGAGGAACAAAGACTTCGACATGCCTAATGCCTTGAGGGAGAGGAGAATCAATGCACAAAGCCGATCATAAAGCTTCCTGGACATAAACAACTTGTAAGGTCCGGGATCAACACTAGGTGGCAGGAGTATGCATAGCATGTGAATCTGCAGCACTACACACTATAAATAGAAGCTTAAAGGTAACTAACATAATCCTGTTTCAACAATATAGTAACAGTGGAGTACGATTAATAAACTTGAATCTCCCACAATTGATGTTTTTTTAATGTTGGTAGAATTTGCAATTATCATATTCAATTATTAGTCTTTAATTTTATTTTTTGGGATGAGTAGTGTACATTTTTTAACTATTTTATGCAAAATTATTACTTTTTTGAAACAGTTGCAAAAGGTTTGGAATGTAAAAAATTATATTTAATTAATGTTTTAATGAGTAGCATGAATGTCTTTTGTCTACTTTTAGATATATATATATATATATATATATATATATATATATATATATATATATATATATATATATATATATATATATATATATATATATATATATATATATATATATATATATATATATATATATATATATATACTAGCAGCCCATCCCGACGTTGTCCGGGTATGAATTGCTGCCGGCCAGTAGTATATTTTTTTGTAGGATTTCGTTTTGATAGCATTTCTGTGACAGGCCTGTGAAACGCTCCGATTCACAATGCACTGCTGATGCACTTAAGAGTGCGCGTTCAGTAGTGTGTGAACTCGAGTTTCCCCACTCTATTTTTCCTTGCAATATTATATAGCGCGAACTCGGCAACATGGCATGAGCACAATTTACATTACAGAAGAAAACATTTATTTGTGGTAGGCACGGGGAGACAAAGCGATTTGCCTGGAATCACAGGATGTTGAGCTGATGCCGAGATTCGAACGTAGCTCCCCAGCTCTAAAGTTCGCAATTCAAGAACTTGTGGTGGGAGGTGTGTCTAAAAGTGTATGTCAGTGCTGGCCATCAATGAGAGAGACCTGTGCATTTTTCAAATGGGTGGTGAACATATATGAGTATGTTGCTGGAGATGTGGGCCGCCGTGCCATCAATGTACTTACCGGGGGAGGGCAAACACCCATTATTGTGCAACTTTCTTTCCGCATACCATCACTCTGCATACTTTCAATAGGAAAGTACCATGACTCCGCAATGCCATTATAAAGCAAGCATTACATTTTATATGCTTTTACCACGCATATATTTACAACGAAATTCGTTGTAAATGCATGAATGGTAAAAACATGTTTTTTTTAAATGTTTGGATAAGGTAAGTATGGGTATAGGGCTATATGTTTTGGGGTACTGAGGTATATGTTTTGGGGGTTTGGGTATTTTAAGGTTTCAGATATAGTTTTGGGTTATGGGGTACAGGTGTAGTTTTAGGGTTTAGGGATAGGTATGGGTTTTGGGGTACAGGGGTATTTTTAGGGTTCAGGGCTAAGTTTGGGTTTTGGGGTATAGGGGTATTTTTTTTGTTCAGGGGTAGGTTTGGATTTTGAGGTACAGGGGTATTTATAGGGTTCAAGGCTAGGTTTGGGTATTTGGGGTACAAGGGTATTTTTAGGGTTTAGGGATCGGTTTGGGTTTTGGGGTACAGGGTATATTTATAGGGTTAAGATGGGTTAGTGTTTAAGGGTGTTGGGGTATTTTAAGGAGTAAGGGTGCGTTATGATTATGGGGTACAGGGGTATTTAAAGGGAGCAGGGTGGGATTAGTTTTTAGGGTGTAAAGGGTAATAAAATAATAAATACAAATAACATAAATAATGCAATTTAAAAGAATACATTTTTTAAATAAATTTAAAAAATGTGTGTATATATATATATATATATATATATATATATATATATATATATATATATATATATATATATATATATATATACACATACAAACAAATATTTGATGTTTTAATAATGTACTTTTACAATGAAAATGACTTTACCACACATGCATTTGCGTTATAATGGCATGCGTGATAAAGTCATATGCGTTGTAAACGTTTTAGGATTGATGTATTTGCGGAGTAATAGTCCTGCGTTAAAAAAATTGCGGAGTGATGGTATGCAGGATGTTGGTTTGCGGAATATCATCACATATTCCCGGGGGCGGGATAGTCCCTTTCTTTCTATGTCCGTGGAGGCGGGCCTTGTGTCCGGATGTGCGTGGCGCGAGGCCTGTGCGCAACAGAAGTGGAAAATCTCCAGTGTGCGCTTCAGGCGTCACAGGAACTTAAGGCGAGATTACATTTCCTGCACAATGGCCCCTGTTTGCGCTCCTTCCGGCCCTTGGGAATAGCGCCATGCCTGACCTCCATACAGTAAAGCAGGTGCACGTCACTGGGAGCGTGGGGCAAGCACACCCAGAGCTGGAATGTACAGAACCTGGGAAGAATAAACAATGAAATATTCGGCACAACGCTCGCTTTTTTTCCCCGTAATCCCGCACCCCGCACACGCCCCCACCCCCAGCACACGCCCACAGCACACAATATGAGACATGGCATGAAGGACGGAACATACCAAATGCCCCGAGCTTTTGTCACGCCCACAGCACAACGCAGACACGCCCACAAGGGACTACTTTGCTGGCACGGTTCTTTTACCTTTTAAATGTATATGGTGGGCGTCTGCATAGCCTATGTCCTTCTGCTGCAACTCCCTTTCCAAAGCTGTATTGGGTGTTGTGATTGGTGCTGTGGTTCTTGAGATTACCCGCCTCAAAGGTTTGGGCTCTCTCTTTATTATATTAGTATAGATATATCATTTTATAATTATTTCCATTTTTAGTCAAATTTAATAAATACATATATTTAAGACTAGAGTAATACAGATGATATTGTAATTATTAGTTTAGTTTCATATAATGTTTAATTTAAAAATTGTCAGATTGTTTGAAATGAATACTTTTTACTTTAAAATCATAATTTATAATTCAATACTTTTGTTTTAGTTTTAGATATAGTGTAAATAAACAAGTATTTGTTTTAGTTTGCATCAGTTGAACATGTTAAATATTTTAATTTTAATATAAATTACTTAATTAAATTCATATTTTAGTTTACTAAATCAAAATATTTTTCAAGTCAAGAAAATAAATATATATTAACATAATATTCTGAAGTTAATATGAAGTCCCATAATTAAATTGTTTCCTATCCAAATCTCCTATAAAAGTGACTATTTTACAAATGTGTGTCCAGATTGTTTCACAACAATCTCCCATACTCTAAAGTAGTCTATACCTATTTTTTCATACAGCTTTTGTAGGTATATTTGGCAAAATTCATAGTGTCAATGGATGCATATCGAGGTTTATGACTTGCACAAAAAAGGAAAAGTAGAATGTTTTATTTCTTTATTTAATTATTTACTGATTTATATCTAAGATTAAAAAAACTCATAGTAGTACAAAGGAAAGTCTAAAACATCACAGTGGGACAGTTTGCCACCTATAAATCCAATGTAACAAATACTATTACCATTTGGGGTACCCTGTTGAAATTTTAACAAACATAAACATCCTATCTAACATATTAAATACATCAACAGTTTCTGAACATTGAAGACAGACACATTCAAGTGCATCAGTAGTACGTGATAAAGTGACAAACAGTATTGTTAGCAGCATATTTTCTACATGTCAATATTAGCCACAGCATGATTTCACTAGAATGACATCTACTACGCTTGACATTCGTCTAAAGTAGAAGAACCTACAGAATTCATATCACATACATAACAATCAAGGTCAAACTGTAAACAGTTACCATGGGACTAGATTAGCATTCATCAAGTAGACTTCTTAAGAGACACCTTTAAACATTGGCCAAAGGCAAATGTTAATTAAGCAGAAGAAAGTCCGAAAATTAAACTTAGGGCCTTGTCAGAGTTTGAAAACCACCTTTTCGAAAAGAGAAGGAGCAGAATCATCTTTCTGTCTTCTAAGAGGAGACACAGTTGAAGAGAAGATACCTCAGGCAGTATTTAAAATTTCAACTACATAGGCAAAGAAAAGGCCTTCCTCTGAAACAATTTTATGGCAAATACAACCAAAGCACCTGGGAAAATCCACTTCAAAGCGCAGTCTAAACATTAGATCCCTAATCTTTCCCAGACTCTAAATAGGTAGGGATATATATCTTTCAATCATGTTCACTGTACAGATTTATTTTACGGTGCTCTTTGAGGCTAACTAAGAAAGCAGTATTGTGCTTAAAGCTTACTAGCAGCATTGACTAATTGGTTCCACTCAACAAGATAGCATGCTATCCTGAAGGCATATTTGAAGGGAATGCCAAAAGCATTTTTTTGCATGAACCTTCAAGTGGTTCCCAAACACAATTCTAGTCAAACGTGAACAATTCTGCTCCAAAGAGTGCTTTGGGTATTCATTTTCCACAGACTGCTCGAAAGAGCAGCATGAGCGAGTAGCTCCCATAAGTTGAGGTACATCTTCTCAAGGCATTGACAGTTCCTATTAAGCAATTTCCCAACTGACAAAAGTGGGTCACCAAGTTCAACTTAAATTCAAAATTAAGACCCAGTTATTTGTATGAATGACTCAAGTGGTTATTTATTTAAATACCACTGAAGCATGGCCTGTTTGGTTTTATATATATTTATAGTTAGATTATTTTATCTACAATAATCTCCCAAAACTTTGATCTTTCTTTGCAGGCCACCCTGGGTACAGGCTAACAGAATTAGTTTGGCAGCATACAAAGAAAGCATATGAATGGTTATAATAGTCTGCCAAAAATTAATTTACCAGAAGAGGAGCAAGTACACAGCCTTTGCGACTGTGTTTTCAATAGAAAATTTCCTGGTCAATATTCCAATCCCATTTAGGTATTTCTGCATGCAATTATGTAAATGGAGCTGCTGAATCATGTAGAGTAGGTATGTGACTTGGACAGACCATCCCCTTGTCAGTTTTAGCATTCCCATCCGGCACCAGCGCAAACCTGCCACCAATGCATCTGCTCGTCGCAGCTGGATAAACAGCACAGAACACAACTGGATGCACTGTACTACACACGCAACTTGCAGAAACACATCAAGAATTCCAACAGCTGGATCACCGCATTGCCAATACACTGGTTCTCCTGAAGCGAAACACAACAGCTAGACCCCGACCACATGCCATCGATTACAGAGGGGAACTCAGGCTGAGGAAATACCACTGCAAGCAACTGAAGCGTAAGGGGAGAATGAGCTAAGGCACCACAGACAAAAACATATTCAGAAATGCCCTGAGGCATTACCATCAGTAAATCCAGGACACTAAGCATACAGCCCTGCCAGACCCCATCAGTGCAAGCATGGAAAGCAGCAAGGTAATGTTTTAACTTTGCGGAAGAGTTTGGCATCCCTCAAGCTACCTCCAGGAACATCACCCCCTCTCAAGACCTTGCAACAAACTCTCAGAATTCTTCGGTAACAAAGTCACTGTTATATATTGCTGTTCCAACCTCAACCAGACCCGTCACCTTTGCAAATCAACTTTCCCTAACGGCCAAAGAACAAATCCCGACCATGTGGCCCAGTGTCACCACTGATCAAATCACAACCGCAATGAAATCCATCCACTCAGGGGCTCACTCTGACCTCCACCCTCACCATGCCTTCACCAAAGAACTCAGACAAGTCAGCGATGTTCTCACAATATTGTCCACTCCTCCATTGACTTAGCCACTTATCCTAGACACCTGTAAACATGCCACTGTCATCTCCCTACTCAAGAAACATGTTCCCTTCCTTAATATGTGTGCATTTGCTGATTAAAAAAATCCAAGTTAATGGCCTGTTTGGTGGTCTCCAGCCCAGGTCTAAAACCATACTGCAGGTCTGAGAAGATGTTATTAGAGTCTGCCAATTCCTGCAGACGAGCCAAAAGAATACGCCCAGCCATCTTTACTAAGGAATCTAAAAGGGAGATGGTCAGTGACATTTGTGGGGGGGTATAGATCGGAAAAATGCGCTGGCCAAGTAGCCTCTGTAATGGCTATCTCGGCTCGTGGGTGGTCCTCAAAGTTATAAGAAGGGATTGGATTTAAGCAAACTGTTCTAGGAATCCTCGTTTAGGGATTTTTTCCTATGCTTAATGGCCCTGTTATATACCTTTGTGCATTCGAGTACCTCCAGGACCTGGCGCGTTTTTCTGTCTATGGCACCTTTTAGCGTTTTGTGTTTTTTGGAGCATGTCGCATCAAACCAGCCAGGAGGGGGTGTCCCAGTATTATTCTGCGTGACAACCAGCCCTCCACGGATGCCCTTTTTTATAAAGTTAAATGATTGGACAAACTCATCTCCGCTGTGTTTTCGTCAAGACATTGTTCAAAACACTCCCTGTTTTCTTGAATTAATGTTGCTAGGAAGTTGAACGAATCCATATCCTTAACCAAGGATCCTATTAGAGCATACCCATTGCCGCATCAATATTCTGGAGCGTTATGGCTCTGTGTGCATCCCCCCTCTGGGCCAGGAGATTAATATTCAGCGTGACGCTTTGAGGAAAGTGGTCGCTGATGGCAGTGTTGTGTAATGTAAATCCTTGTACTGAATTAAAGTGGTGGTGGGAGAAGAGTAAGAAATCTAGCACGCTGTTCTCACCTCTGCCGTTGTAGGTACAGCGCACTGGAACGGGTGGACTAGTACGCTCGTTGCAGAAAGACCGGTTATGTTCACAAAGCATGTCATTTAAACAATCCCTGTAAGCTGTGTGGGAAAAATGAGTATTATCACTAATATCTGGGGACGTCATGCCACAAATCTTGTTAGGCGCATGCGAGCATGCGCGTATATTAAAATCGCGCCCCAGGGGATTAGGGAGTTCTTGCAGTAAGCTGGAAAGGCTATCTCTGAGTTATTGTTCCAAACAATTGAGAACAGCAGTGATTTCGTGGCCATAGGCATTGTTATAGAAATTAACAATAGCAATGAAAGAGTGTGCAGACATTTGTAAAATGACAATAAGGTAAAACGCACTGGTAGCAATTACAGTTGTATTCAAGGGAAACAGTAAATTTGATACATAAATACACAGGCCCCAATTAGGACGTCCGCTATTAGATTGAATCGCCGGGTAGTGATATGTTTTAAAACCATTTTAATGTATCGGATCCACAGACCAAGTTTCCTGGAAACATAAAATATGAAACTTGGTAATAAAGTCAAGCCACTAGCTCTTGACGCTTTTATTGCGTAGACCAGCAACATTCAAATATAAAACCATATTGGCTTCCATGGGAGTCTCAGTGACAGTGTGAGATGATGTCAATATACTGTGGGAAACAACAGTGTTGAGATGTTGTGCCCGAGGAGGACAGGGCTTGTGGAGCTTTTGGATCTCCTCAGAGTACAAGATAGAGGCCTCGGCACATTCTACAGATGTGGCAAGTTTACACAGTTTGTCACCGCTGGACTGGTTAGAATCCCTGTCAGTCAGTCTACACCACATAGGGTGGAGAGGGGGTCTAATCTGTTGAACATTTTCATCAAGGGATTTTGTAATGCAGGAAAGTGCATCTGGTGTTCTGGTGCAGGACTTCTAGAGCGGACGGAACGGGTGGCTGATAGGAAAAACCTATAGGTAAAATGACAATCTGCTTAGTCGTAAGAGATGGAAAACTAGCTCTCTCTTATATTAAATGTACTAAGTTAGGGGATGTAAATGAGAGCACCACGCAGTCTCCCTCCAGAGTTTTGCAACCTGAGCCCATCCATTTGACTCGCCTAATCATTTTTAAGTCAGCAAAGAGTGCATTATCAAAGCCTACCCCTGCGTTAAGCCAGTTCAAAGATTTATTCCGTAGCGACTCCCAGGATTAAGGTACAAACTAGAAACTGTGGGTACGTTGGCTAGAATTACCACGTAGGGAGTAGCTGCTGGCGGAAGCTCCAGGGGATCCATGTTGGATGTAGGGAAGACTGGTGGTGGCACTGAAGTAGCATAAAAAAAGAATTTCTGGAACCTGTTTGGGCGGCATAGGCTGTGTAACAGGATTAAAACTGGTTGCAAAAGCTTTATTTCTGGTACCTGCCCTATCTGTAGCAACCGGCAGAAGGCGATCGCAACCTTCTGGCATAGGCACAGATACATTACTCATGTCGTCAGCCCTTGCTAAAATTGTAGGGGGGATAGCAATTACCATGAGGGGTTTGTGCTGATTCCATCGAGGAGGGATGTGGAATCAGAGCTGGACGTTCCCTACAATTTGGGGCACAGGCTGATGTTGGGAAAGTCATTCCCAGCTTATCTAGACGGGATAGGACATTTGTCTGGAAACCTTTTAGTTGCTCTGTTAAAGAGCTAAGTGCTGTTGTAAGTTTGAGAGAAAAGCTCTGTCCTAAAGCATTTAGAGTGGCATATTCTGGGTGCTGTTGGTTAACTGGTAATTTAGGGGGGTTCATAGCCAAGTGTTCCCTTGCAGATGATGTTTTCTTTGAACGGTTGCCCGCCCTCCTCCCGCTCCACCGAGTAAAAAGGAAGAAGACTGACGATTAGTCGTAGAAAGAGTTTTAACATGTTTTCTCAGAGGTTGGGAATCTGTTATTACAATGGACGTAGATTTTAATGTGCGCTTGTCAGGGGCACTTGATAATGGGCTACCAGGGGCATCAGTAAGAGTTACAACGGGGGGCAACAGGGACAGTTGAAGACGTGCCCGGACTATCTATACTGCTGAAGTTACTACCAGGAATGTTATTGCCGCAGTTGGTTAAGGATTTTTTGACACTAGTAATTTATTTTTCCGATGCCCTCATGCGCCCATTATGTAATTCAAGATTGAGGAAGACCGCACGGTCACCTTTGGTACTCTGTGGCAAACTCGTATTCATATATGCTATGCCATGAATTAAAACAAAACTTAGCAGATATTATGTTTTGGCGGGACAAATCCTTTTACCATAGGAATCGATTACAGTTAGTTAACATGGTAAATAGGCTGGTAAGTGGTCTGTGGAGTCATGTGTGTCTTCCATCAGCTTTGGGAACCAATATGTCATTGCAGTCCCATGCCCAATCGGGTGTGTGATTTTTTACTACAAACAGAAAAGTTCATGTTAATTGGGAGGCCTCTGACTGTTTCATAAATTGTAAAGACTGTTGGAGAATTTGATTGGAAAACCATTTGAGAAGTGAGAAATATGTTCTCTTTAATTATTATGTGATCATCAAATGTGAATGCAGTATGTGCATACTAGGCTTATTTAAAATCAGTCTTTAAAGAGGCACTTAGAATACTTAGGGCCTGTTTATGAGTGTGGCATTCAGTGGACCACCAAACTCACGGTGGCACATCGGTGGCAGTGTGGCTACTGCCGTAGTGGATGTCCAACTGCTGCATTACAACTTTGATGGTTGGAACGTCATGGGATCGCTGCAACCACCAGGGATCCATGATCCTTTGGTGGTGGCAGAAGGAGTCTGGGGCAGCAATACGCTGGTGGTGCCACTACGACACAACCATGTATATTTCGACTTTTCAGACCTCCACACCTTTCATGTCGATGCGCCCGCCATGAAAATTGTTGTGGTCAGGAAAGTTAGGGGGCCTTAAAGGGCCCCCTGGTGCCCCAGTGCATGGGGTGTTGTGCCCACCTGTGTGCATACACCCCTGTTCCTGCACCGCATGGACAGCACATTCCATGCCATGCCAAAATGGGCTTTGGTGCTGCAATTCTAAGGCTCACATATGGGTCTTAGAACTACACTGCAGCAGGACCGCCAAAGCATCACCAGCCAGACCACAAAGAAACTCGCAATCTGGCAGGCAGGTGGCGGTCGACTTTGGTGGTGTGGTAGTGGGGCGGTGACGTGACGGCCCGCTCCCACATCGCCAGAGTCATAGTTAGACCCTTAATCTTCGTCTTCCTCTTTGACTTTTACAAGTGAAGTTCAACTCTTTTCAGCATTTCGTTCTGTCTGCATTACATTTTGGACATTTATGTTAGTAACTTTGCTTAAATTGTGTGACTATTTCATTGTAATCACATAAATGTAATGCTTTATTCTTTTCTCGGATGTCCATTTCAGAATTATGTTACAGTTTCCACCAGTTCTATTGTAAACAAAAAGATGTTGTTAGAAATAGACTTTAGTAAGTCTCTATAGGAGATTTAATTAAATTGGCAGACAATTTACAAATATTGATTTTCCTTGTATTCACAGAGCCCACTGAAATTTTCACCTTCATAAGGGATATGGTGAGCTCACTTTCTGTCGGCTTGAGAGTTCGGGACTTAAAGAAGTTTATGATGCTGAGACATGATATTGACTTGGAAGTCTCCAGACAAGAGTTTAAATATAAGGACATTATAAGTCTCTTAGACGAAGTTCCAGGGTGTATGCTGGTTGATTCTTCTCTAGGTGAAGATTGTCTCATCAGAGCTATCAAGAGAACAGGTACTGCAGCCCTAAATGTATCCACCCATATGACTCTCTGGCATATATTGGCTTTAAATTAATGTTGCAGTTTTAAAAGATTTCATTTATGATATCCTCAATATTGTAATGATCGATATTTTGGCATTCGGGAACCCAATTCTCATTTCCTATTTGTTATTTTAATTTATTCTGTAGTGTGTCCTTGATTCGTAACAATTTGCAAAGTAATATTTTTTCAAATTGTTCAAAAGTTGTTGCAATAGATAGTTTATATTGTTACTTGTCGAGAAACTCTCCTAGATGTCAGCTAAAATTGCTGGTACACACCCTCCCAAACGTGTCCTCCTGAAACAGAAAAAGATCCTTGGACATGGTCCCCCGTAAAGATCCTTGCACATTCAGAGCCTCATTTACGAGGCCCTAGCGGCAATTGTGCACTGCCGGAGCGTCACTTTGACGCTCCAGTGACGCAATGTGACGCAGCATATTTACAAGGCCACGCAAAACCATTTTGCATGGCTTTTCATAACCTTGTAAATATGTGTTCGAGGCATATGGGCTGCAGATGGTACATTATGAATAGATCGCCATCTGGTGTTGGGCTCGGATGATTGCACTTGTTTTTCTCTTGGAGAGTCTTTTGTATCTTGGTGACTCCTCCTTTGGTTGCTAGTGCGCATGGGCATCGGCTCCATCCTTAGATTGTTTTTTTCCGCCATTGGGTTCGGATGAAGATTGAAACACTCCAGATCGACTTCGAAAGAAGTGACTTTTCGGCGCATATTTCCTTTCCAATTCGACGGTATTGTTATCGAACGCGATTTTCATTTCCATTCCGACGCGTTTCGACTCCAACATCGAAGAAAAACTTTGATCTAAGTCGACGAACAGGAGGCCTTTCTCGACGTGGTCAAGCCCGGAGTCCATGGAAAGGACTCCATTTAAGAAATGGCCAACGTGTGGTGCTAAGTTCCCACACAAGGACCTACACGAGGTGTGCAACCTCTGCCTATCGCCTGAACACGAATCCAGGGACTGCGAAGCCTGCGCAGCATTCTCCTCCACGTCGACGATTAGAAACCGTCGAGCTCGAAGACACGAGGTTTCCAGAATGCAGTCGGAGGCAATCCCGGAGCTGTTCGAAGACCAGCACCTCGATGAAGAAGAGGATCAGTCGGGGTCGGAAGGGGACGAGTCGGATGTCGAGGAACTCGACGTGCAACAAACCGTGAGTGACGACGTCCCCTTACCCAAAAACCGACCCCGTGTGGTAACGACCCCGCCTTCGAGCCCGGTCAAACCGCAGAAGAAAGTTTCCGACGCCCCGCCTTCGGGCCCGGCAACGAAACCGAAACTGAAACTGAAACTCTCGGTCTCCCACCATGTCGGATCCGAGAAGCGGTCGACATCGACTTCGACGCCGAAGCTTCATGCAAGGGAAAGCTCGGCATCGAAACATTCCATGTCGAAACAGAAACATGATTCGACGTCGAAGACTCACTCGACACCGAAAAAATCGGAATCGAGCAAACACTCGGTGCCGAAAACACCGAACATTGACGATCGAAAGCAAAGGCACCTTTCGGAACCAAAAGCTTCGGTACCGACACAGGAGCAGCAAACAGATCCCAAACAAAACATTTTGTTTATCAATCCACAAACTGGCAAAGTAGTGACGAAGAAGAGGAAGAATGAACAGCTAGAAGACAAACCTCTTCCTTCTAAAAAGAGAACACTGGGGACAAATACAACTCCTCCTACTTCTCCTCGACCTAGAGTCACACCCTCTTCTCCTATTCCTCACACTATGCCAAATATTCCTCCACCTTCTACACCAAGACCATCTACACCTCAGTCAGATGTAGACAGTGATACAGGGGAGGGAGAACCTCAGGGGGATGATGACACTATCCCAGATGAGGATGGCCCATGGGAAAATTATGACGCGGGGTCAGATGATGACAACGACCCAGAGTTATATCCCTCAAAGCCTTCACCACCTGATGATAACGCAGGGTTTGTACAGCTCATTAATAGGGCAGCAAAATATCATAAGGTAGATCTACATACAGAACCTCAGGTAGAGGATTTCCTATTAGAGACACTACCTACTGCACAAAGAACATCAGGTACTCTACCTATGCTGAAGGGTCTTCTCAGTCACACAGCAGACATATTCAAAGACCCAGTGAGGGCTAGGGTGTTAAATCCAAGAATTGATAAAAAATATAAGGCAGCTCCAAAGGATCCAATATTTATCAAAGGGCAGGTACCTCTGGACTCGCTTGTAGTTTCAAACGCTCGCAAAAGAGCGAACTCATTATCTACAGGAGAGGCTCCTCCACCTGATAAAGAGTCAAAATTAATAGATGCATCAGGCAAAATAGTAGCATCACAAGCGCCAAATAGCTGGCGTATAGCCAATACACAAGCGCTACTTTCACGTTATGACAGGGCACATTATGATGAGTTAGAAAAACTCATCACACATCTCCCCAAAGAACATCAGAAGAGAGCAGATCAGCTAATACAGGAAGGAAAGATAATAACTAACACTTCCATTAAGTGCACCCTAGACGCGGCAGAAACTGCAGCAAGATCCATCAACACCAGTGTCATGTTAAGGAGACATGCATGGCTTAGAGCCTCAGGGTTCAAACAGGAAGTACAAACATCTTTATTGAACCAACCCTTTGATCATAAGACACTTTTCGGCTCAAGCACAGATGAGACTTTAGAAAAGATGAAAAAGGACACAGAAACAGCTAAGTCAATGGGAGCATTACAACAGCCAACACAAAGGGGTTCCTTTCGTAGATCCACCTATAGAGGGGGCTCAAAGAGTACAGGAACAAGTCAGCAATCCACCTCTTTTACGCCAACGTCACCCAGAGGTAATTCAAGAGGTAGTTACAGAGGTAACAACAACAAGGGTAGAGGTTGGGGAAATAATAACAACCGCAACTCCCCAACCCCAAAACAGTGACTTAATACAACTTCCCCCAGACCACATAACACCAGTCGGGGGACGTCTAGCACAGTTCCTACCTGTTTTGGAAAACATCACATCAGACAAGTGGGTGAGACAAATTATCCAACATGGTTATTGCCTAGAACTCACTGCTACCCCACCAAACATCCCCCCCAAACAGCGTCCAATGAGTCAAGACCATCTGACATTATTAAAGGAAGAAGTACTATCACTACTACAAAAGCATGCCATAGAGAAGGTTCCAAAACATCAACAAGGGACAGGAGTATACTCTCTATACTTCCTAATCCCCAAAAAAGACGGGTCCCTAAGACCAATCTTGGACCTCAGACTTCTCAATGCCTACATAAATTCGGAACATTTCCACATGGTCACGCTCCAACAAGTACTTCCTTTATTGAAGAAAGGGGACTTTCTTTCTTCACTGGATCTAAAAGACGCTTACTTTCACATCCCAATTCACAAAGCCCACAGAAAATACCTAAGGTTTGTAGTGGAAGGACAACATTATCAATTCAAAGTCCTTCCGTTCGGTGTCACAACAGCACCAAGAGTGTTCACAAAATGCCTAGCTGTGGTGGCAGCACACCTAAGAAGACAACAAATACATGTCTTCCCTTACTTGGACGATTGGTTAATAAAGGCCAAGTCACAAGAAGAATGCATTCACAACACACAGAAGACCATTCAATGCTGCACCACCTAGGGTTTACGGTGAACAACAAAAAATCACACCTACAACCAAACAAAATTCAACAATACCTGGGGGCTACTATAGACACAGAAAGAGCCAAAGCATACCCAATCCAATCAAGATACAGACAATGGTCAAGTTAATACAAAGATTTCAACCACAACACTCACTACCAGCACAAGTGTTTATGCAGCTGTTAGGCATGATGTCCTCCTGCATACTACTAATACCACATGCCAGACTACAAATGCGTCCACTACAGGAGTGTCTAGCGACACAGTGGAATCAGGCTCAAGGTCAGATTACAGATCTGGTGTTGGTAGACGACCGTACGCATCGCTCTCTGAAGTGGTGGAACACAACAAACATTTCCAAAGGACGGTCGTTCCTAGAACCGATTCCACAAGCGATACTGACAGCGGACGCATCGCTCTCCGGATGGGGAGCGCACATGGACAAATACACAGTGCAGGGGAAATGGAGTGTGCAGCAAAAGAAACTGCACATCAACTACTTGGAACTACTAGCAGTATTTCTAGGACTAAAAGCTTTCCAAATGCAGATAACAAACAAGGCAGTCCTGATCAGAACAGACAACATGACTGCAATGTATTATATTCAAAAACAGGGGGGGACACACTCTCTCCAACTGTCCAGACTAGCACAGGACATTTGGAGATGGGCCATTCCACAAAAGATCTATCTGTTAGCAGAACACCTACCAGGAGTTCAAAAGCAGATAGCAGACATCCTAAGCAGAGTCAGAACAAGTACACGAATGGGAGCTGCACAACCAAATACTGCAGCCATTCTTCCAAAGATGGGGACAACCAGAGATAGATCTGTTTGCCAATCATCAGAACGCAAAATGCCAAAACTTCGCTCCAGGTACCCACACCACCGGTCCCAGGGCAATGCACTATGGATAAATTGGTCCAACAAATTTGCTTACGCTTTTCCCCCTCTCCCACTAATTCCGTTAGTGGTTCGGAAACTGCAACAGCACTCAATGACAATGATACTAGTAGCACCCACGTGGGCAAGACAGCCGTGGTTCACCACGCTACTACAACTCTCACAGGTGCCACATCAAAAGCTAAGATTATTACCCATGCACCTTACACAGAACCATGGAGAAATAATGCACCCAGATCCCAAACAATTGAACCTAGCGATCTGGCTCCTGAGGTCATAGAGTTTGGATACTTAGATTTACCTCCACAATGTATGGAAGTCATTAAACAAACAAGACGTCCTACCACCAGAGCATGCTATGCAGCAAAATGGAAAAGGTTTGCTGTACACTGTAACAGTACCACATCAACCCTCTGGACGCATCTACTAAACAGATTATTTGCTATTTACTACACTTGCAGCAATGCAACTTAGCATATACCTCTATCAGAGTTCATCTCGCAGCTATAGCAGCGTACCTACAAAACAGGCAACATCTTTCCCTATTTAAAGTACCAGCAATTAAAGCTTTCATGGAAGGACTCAGAAGAGTCATTCCACCAAGACTACCACCTTCTCCAGTCTGGAATCTCAACATAGTACTTACCAGACTAATGGGACCACCCTTTGAACCTATGCATAGGTGTGAAATACAATTCCTCACATGGAAGGTGGCCTTCCTCATAGCTATCACGTCACTCAGAAGAGTAAGTGAGTTACAAGCGTTTACAATTCAAGAACCATTCATGCAGTTACACCAAAAAAAGGTGGTTCTTAGAACAAACCCAAAATTCTTGCCTAAAGTAATTTCAGCATTCCACATCAATCAGTCAGTGGAACTACCGGTCTTCTTTCCAAAACCACAGACGGTAGCGGAAAGGGCCCTACACACATTAGATGTCAGAAGGGCAATATTGTATTATATAGAAAGAACACAAACTTTCAGAAAGACAAAACAGCTATTTGTAGCGTTTTCTCCTACACATAAGGGCAATCCCATCTCTAAAGCAGGCATTGCCAGATGGATTGTAAAATGTATACAAATATGCTACTTAAAGGCAAAGAGGACATTAACTGTTCCTCCTAGAGCTCACTCTACAGGTAAACTAGGAGCATCTATGGCATTCTTGGGAAACATTCCACTAGATGACATATGCAAAGCAGCTACCTGGGTTACACCGCATACCTTCACAAAGCACTATTGTGTAGATGTGCACACAACACAACAAGCTAGATTGGGACAAGCTGTACTAAAGACTTTATTTCAGACTGTTGCAACAGACACGGGCGACCACCGCTAGGGAGAGAACTGCTGTATAGTCTATTCATAATGTACCATCTGCAGCCCATATGCCTCGAACGGAATATGCTACTTACAAGTATGCATCTGTTCTTGGCATAGAGGGCTGCAGAGTGGTACATGCCCTCCCAGCCTCCCCGGAAACCTGTGTCTGTTCCAACAATATCTTATTTAGATACACTTACATGGGCATTTCTATCTGTATTCTATCATACTACTCCATCTAACCCTACTATGGCAAAACAATCTAAGGATGGAGCCGATGCCCATGCGCACTAGCAACCAAAGGAGGAGTCACTAAGATACAAAAGACTCTCCAAGAGAAAAACAAGTGCAATCATCCGAGCCCAACACCAGATGGCGATCTATTCATAATGTACCACTCTGCAGCCCTCTATGCCAAGAACAGATGCATACTTGTAAGTAGCATATTCCGCCCCTTTCACGCAGAACACTGCTTGAAACTGGAATTCCAGGGGTGTCTCTGTGTGTCTTCCCGGACAACACCCATGGAATCTGAAGCATTCCAAGAATTACGAGGATTCGTAAACCTGGGAATGTGTCACATTCCTTTCCTTTCACAGGGGAGGTATAAGAGTGGTGCAACAAGGAAAAAATACTTTTATTTCTCCTCGTTTTTTCCTCTTTTTATGCAAGCTGCAATGTCGAAAGACGCTCCTCGGCAAGCATGCCATTGCCTGTTTCTAGTTTCCAATGTCCATGACTGCTTTCTCTAAAACTCTAGTGGCAGACAAATATTGCTTTTTACACCAAAAGGAGTAGGTAGCAATAAAAAGTCTATGTCTCGTGGTGGCACGTGCGGTGTGTCTTAATACTGCCCTCACTCACAAAATTGTGTGACATGCTTTATCATAGGGCTGCTACAAAGCACCCCGGTGCAGCCAACACCTGCGGTGGAGCAAGAGGGTGGGAGAAGACAATACAACACAAAAGAGAAAGAATGATATCAAAAGTGACTGAGAACGCCGGAAGTGAAAGTGTAGTGTGGTGTAGGTTAAAACTAGCTCAGAGGTGTTGCTGTGCCTATACTTTATTCCTGCCAAGGTTAAAAACGTGAAGGATGGTGGTGATTGGGAGATGTAATGTGCTCATTACACCCCTCTTTACTGTCAAGTAGTCAACATGTTTCAGCCTTGTGTATGTGCCCCTAGTTTGAGGTCACGTCGGCCTTCTTCAGGACTCTGCCGGTCACAGTGTAACTGTACAATTTTCTCACCTGGAGTTCTGGACTTTTTGGTTCCGTCCAGAGGTGTCAGGGTACAACACCCAAAGACCCCGGAGTCCCACCTGCCTTGGTGCACAAATGAACAGAAACACGGGCTTCTCGATGGTGGCGTCAAAGACCAAAGGTTTATTACTGCAGGGACACAGAAGTCACAGAATCTACACACGGGCAGAATCTAGGAGACTGTTCGATTTGTACAAAGTGGGTTGCTCCTTATATACTAAAAATTGTGCTCTAGGCAAATATTTCACATGTCGGTACATTCCCAAACCTTTGTGTCTCTAAACAATAAATATTTGGCGTTACACAGGAACTGTCGATAATATCTGATACCAAACATCATGAAGAGGGGTTCCCACCAGTCCATCACAATCCCTTGTCAATATTGCATTCAAGACCCGGACCGCCTCATCGTAAAGTTCGTTACCTCCCCCTAATAAAGGCCCAGAAGGAAAAGGAGCAGAGCCAGGTGCAGAAGATAGAAAACGGGATAAGAGATGTTTGTGGGTTGTAAATGGGCAAGGCTACCGGCTTCGGCCGCCTAATCATGATCAGGTACAATGGACAGGAAAACCAGTTCAGGTGGGCTGGCCTCGGGCAGAGGAGGCAGCCTTTGTCGAGTCATGCAGCTTCAGCGTGATCTGGTTTAAGGTGCACGTGTCATGTAAGAGGTGAATCTCCGGCTAAGGCTACGTGTCTTTAATCAAAGTGAAGTGAATGAAATGATCAGAGGCTATTGCATATGTGAGGGCAAGGAACCACAAAAATGGCGGCCACGATCTAAGATGGATGCCGTGTGTGTATCAGAAATGTGTCAGTGGAAGGAGTGCTCTTGCTCGTAGCGTAGCGAAAACACTAGGATATACTAAATGGATCATTTGCGGTTCGCTGATACTAATTTTATGTATTTCCGACAAACTTGAAAACACGGGTTCAAGTCGTCACGGAACCGTCACGGAACCTCAGACCCTCCTTTTGCCCTTACATAGGCAATTACTCAATCTATGTCTGAATCTAGTTCTATGCTCATCAGGTCAGTGACATGTTGTTGTATCATCATCCTTTCTCGTGTCTTTTCTCCAAATGCAGGTGGTTTCCTAAAACAGGTTGTAGCACAAAGACTACACAGAGCAGGACCACACTGGATAATCAGACAACATGAGAATAGTAATATTAAGATGACACCAATGACCATTAGAACCTTCCATCCCCACGCTGAGATCAGAGTCCAAACCCACTCCATAAAGGACCAGTTTCCCTCATCTACATGTATGGAGTCCGAAATCTTGTGCAACTTAGAGATCGCCTCGTAAACTGTTGGAGCATTATTAGGAATAAAGACACAGCAGCTCGATTGGATCATTCTGCATACCCCACCTCGATCTGCAAGTATAACATCTAGAACCATACGGTTCTGCAATGTCATGAGCCTATCCGCCTGAAGCTCAGCTGTCAGATTGCTAAGGGCACCAGCAGTTTCGGTAATAGTAGATTCAACTACCCGTGTTAGCTGACGTATGTTTCTACTATTGGCCATAGGCCCCCAGAACGGAAGGAAGCCTTTGAAGAAGTCTCCAGCTTCCTGACCAGCTGTATCTTCCTTACTGAAAACACCTCTAGCTACTCTTATTCTGTGGTAATCCGGTGAAGCAGTGTATGTCGGAGGCAATAATCGAGCAATATAACATGATCCTGAGAAGTCGGCAGGCAACCATGTATAAGCTCTGTCTCGACAAATGAAATAGGTACCCCTAGCAGTAAGAAAGGCAGGGGAAGAGTTAGCCGGAAACACATAAGTCTCTACGCACTCACTCCTCCCTAGCTGAGCTCTCGGATTTCTCCCATTACCTTGCAAACAGACCTGACCTCGGTGAGGTACGACCCAGATTGGAGTTGAGCTTTTACGCTTGCTTTCTCCTAAACTAAGGCGATACTCTGAAGTATTCCAACTTAAATATACTCGCAATTCGTCTCTAGGGTAAGATGGAGTATTATTGACGTCTTTGATCATGTCAATAATTCCCTGGACTAAAGCTTTGTTGGCAGAGTTATATTTAGTGGAGCGTGGTGGACGTGGAGGATAGGTCTCAAGAGCATAAGCAAAGATGGTTTGAAGGGCCTGAAATGATCCATTGTAGCTGAAAGGCAAAACCAGATAGGGAATACCTTTATCCATAGTGTGGGGTATCAAGCCACACACCCAACAGTCTGTCGTGTTAACTACCAGTTGGTGTTGGTGCAAGAGCTGTACAAAAGTATTATTAATGAATTCTGAGCGTCGAGCTTGCTCATGTTCCGGAAACGAGTGAAAAGAGTGTATAGAAGAAACAGTAGAAATAGCAGGATCAAGGGGAGGTACTGTAGATACTGGCACAAAAATCAAATTTATGCTAAAGACAATTCCACCCACCAGTGTTGCTAAAACAATCAAAAATGTAATGGCACATTGCATCAAGAAACATTTGCTATGAAGAATTCTATTTAGTCTGTTTCTGCGAACGTAAATCACATTTTCTCGTTGCAGCGCAGGAAGTTCCATCTTCTACAATCCGCTCGCGACCACTGATGATGTGTACGTAGATGAAAATGCCTCTGTCAGCCCTGGGAGTTCCCAGTACTAACAGAAAGATCGACCTTGTGTCAGACCCCTGCAAATTCAAACTAGGCACACAGCCACGACCCTACGGCTACCCAGACGGCAAGGCAATTTATTAAAAACAATAAACAATAGCAAACTTCCTGGCTGAAAAGCAAAAAAGTCCAATGTATATAAATATCAAAATCACAATATGCAGTTGCCTGCTTTATTAGTTCGTTTTATGGCTTCTAAGGTTGTATCTTTTCCTTGCTGGTACTGTTTGATCGGAAAATAGTGTATCACTAGCAGCTGTTGCAGAGTTTACGTTCGCAGATGGCAAAGTTTCTTCTGATGCTGGAGACAAATGTTCAATGTTCAAAGTAGTCTTTTCAAGAGGAGAGTCACGTTTCAAAGTGTCAGAAATCAAATCGGCATCGCTGAAAGGGACAAATTTTGGAGTTATTTCAGATTCGGAGGCACCAATTCCCTTCTTCACCCAGTCGTCGTAGGGCAGCGGCAGTGGAACACGCTTTACGTGAGAAGCGTGGATCCAGTGCTTGCGACCAGCAACACGTACAGCTGTCCTCGTCGCCAGCAGGATTTGGAAGGGGCCGATGTAGCGAGGCTGAAGATTCTTTGTCCTCGCAAAATTTCTGACCACCACGTGGTCGCCGGGTTTCAGCTGATGCCCTGGACTCTCCGGAGGTTTTGGCAAAGCATCAAAGACCTGTTGATGAATAAGACTTAATTTAGCAGTCAAGTCGTAAAGATAGTCTATCAACATAGGATATTCAATGGAGCAGAATTGTTTAGGCCTTGGCACACCCCAGACATTTGCCGGGCGGCCAAATACAATCTCATATGGAGAAAGCCCTATTCTAGAATGCACTGTTGCTCTCGTTGATAACAAGGCCAAAGGAAGTGCGTCTGGCCAAGCCAAACCTGTGGATGCTTGAATTTTGGCTATTTTAAGCTTGAGGGTGCCATTGTAACCCTCGACTAAACCAGCAGACTGGGGATGGTTCGCACTATGAAATTTTTGTTTCAATCCTAGACCAGCACACACACTCTGCATAACTTTCCCTATAAACTCACTTCCGTTATCTGACCATACAATCCGTGGCATTCCATACCTAGGGAAAAATTCTTTGAGAAGAATTTTGGCAGTTGATAAAGCAGTGTTGTCCTTTAGTGGGTATGCTTCTATCCACCTGGAAAAAGCACAAACTACCACCAGGACGTATTTTAAATTGTTGCAGCGTTCCATGTGAATGAAGTCTAACTGTATTACTTCAAAGGGACAGGAAGGAGGAGCAAAATGACCAGCTGGAGTTGGAGTTCCCTTGCCAGGATTATGCATCAAGCACACCATACAATTTTTCACCACTCTCTCTGCACACTTACTGATTCCCTCATTCTTCCAAACCGGAGCTAACATCTTACATATCCCTTTAGAACTTATGTGCGCCACTCCATGCGCCATCGTCACTACTGCAAGCACATACGCATCAGGCAACATCCAACGCTGCTGTTCTGTCAAATCGATCCAACATCCATTCGAGTCCAATTTGCCCGTACTTTCTCTCCATACGCGTTTCTCTTCCTCAGTCGCTTCTTTCTGAATCTCTTTCACACCTTCCATTGTGTCCTCACACATTCCAGACTCAGCAATCCATCTTGCAGACGTAGCAACATACATTCTACTCATCATGTCTCTAGCTGTCTGTTTAGCGGTTTCATCAGCAAAGGCATTCCCCCGACCAACATCATCCGTGATTGCTTTATGAGCACTGCACTTCACAATCGCAACTTCAGTCGGTAAGGTTAGAGATTCTAACAAGTCGTTAACTAGCTGACCATGTTGAATCTTAGTCCCATGGGACGTAATGAAACCCCTTTCTCTCCACAACCGGCCAAAACTATGGGCCACGCCAAATGCGTACTGACTATCTGTAAACACATTCACTCTCTTTCCCTCAGCTAAAACACACGCTCTCGTAAGAGCTATTAACTCTGCAGCTTGGGCAGAATTCTGACTCACTCTTGCAGTCTCCACAATCGTCTTCAAAGTCGTTACCGCGTAGGCAGCAGTCACATCACCATTCTCCAATTTAAAACATGACCCGTCCACATACAGCGTACCATCTGGGTCGGATAGAGGAGTATCTCTCAAGTCGATACGACCTTTTGTCTCTTCCTCCGTTTTGAAATAACAGTCATGTGGCTCAGAATCACTCGACTCTTGATCAGTCGGCAACAATGTTGCTGGGTTCAATACATTGCATCTTTTGATCTGAATATGACTCGCTAATAACGTCAGCTCGTAACCAGATAATCTCGCACTAGTAAGGTGTTGTGTCTTCGTTCGGTTCATGAGTGTGTCCACTGCATGAGGAACCATGACCACTAGCATATTGTTCATCACCAAACCAGCAGATTGTCGAATGGAAGCTGCAGCTGCCGCTGTAGCCCTCAAACAACTAGGCAATGCTCTAGCTACCGGATCTAATGTTGATGAGAAATACGCACAAGGGCGTTGTTTATCACCAAACTTCTGTGTCAAGACACTCAACGCGCAACCTTCTCTTTCGTGAACGTAGAGCGTGAATGGCTTACTGTAATCAGGTGTGCCCAATACAGGAGCTGAACACAAAGCTTTTCGTAATTCAGCAAAACTCTCTTGACATTCATCAGACCATGGCACCGGACTCGGAACATTTTTCCCAGTCAAAGCTACCAATGGCTTTGCTAAAAGTGAAAAATTTGGGATCCATTGCCTACAGTAAGAGGTAATACCTAGAAAGGCACGTACTTCCCTCTGTGTGCGTGGAACACTCATCTGCGTAATTGCTTTTATTCTTTCTGGGGTCAACTTCCTTCCCTCCTTTGACAAGAGATGACCTAAGTAGGTTACTTCTTGGCAGCAATATTGCATTTTGGAAGGTGACACCTTATGATTCAAATTAGACAAATGATGCAATAGTGAAATTGTAGCTGCCTTGCAAGTTTCCTTGTCATCGGCAGCCACCAAAAGATCGTCTACGTACTGTACTAGGGCAGAACCTGGAGGAAGGACAAAAGAATCTAACTGGCTTTTTAAAGCTTGACTGTAAATAGATGGACTTTCACAGTAGCCTTGTGGAGCGCGTTTAAATCTGAAACTGCGACCTCCTAAACAGAAGCCAAAAATATCTCTGCTTTCCTCGGCTATCGGAATGCTGAAAAAGGCATTCTTCAAGTCGATGACTGAGAACCAATTGGCTGTAGCGGGAATCAATGTTAGCAAGGCAGTAATGTCTGGCACTACAGGAAACTGCGGAATTACAATCTTATTAACTTCTCTAAGGTCTATGACAAACCTATAGACTGGAGGCTTTGTAGGATCTGTTCGTTTCAAAATCGGCAATACAGGACTATTACAAACATTTCCTCGCGTTTCTTCAACCACACCTTTTTTAATCAAATCTTGCACAATCAATAAGAGTGCACGCTCACCTTCATTCGATATTTTATATTGAGGAATTCTTGGAAATTTCACATTCGCTTTCAAAGTTACTACATACGGTGGAATCTCTAGTAGACCTACATCATTGGGACCAGTCGCCCAAAGAGAATCAGGGAGTGAACGTAGCTCCGGCGGGAGTTTGTCCATTGACAAGTACATCGGAGAGGTGAGTCTTTTACCCAAAGTAAGCTGTACTCCTTCCGGAGAACAGTACAATGTCGCATATAGTCGTTTTAACAAATCTAAACCAAGCAGATTTTCATTACAACCTGTCGTCAAAATTAAGGGTGCTTTCAATTGACACGGTCCAACAGAAATAGACAAAGGACCAGATATCGGGTTGTACACAGGGGCGCCTGAAAAACCTACGGAAACATTTGTTGAGCCAGACAAAGGTGCGCCAGGGAGTTTCGCATGCATGATAGAACTTTTTGCGGCACCAGTATCCAACAGAAACGGTTCGACTACACCTGATGTTGCTACTGCGACATAAGGCCCACTCTGATCCACTGGAACTGATACTACTCCCTCTCTCTGTCCATGGCTGTCCTAGTACCCATTTTGTTGAAATCCCTCTTCAACTTCACAATAATCCTCAACAAGATATTGCTGAGATCTATTCTGTTGAGCTGACTGTACATTTCGCTGATCAAAGTGATTAGAAGGACGATCATTAGTTTGTGGAGGCATAGCACCTCGTCCCCGACCTCTAGAATTCTGTGCAAAACCACCACGACCTCTCTGAGCTGCTGCCGCATTATTTTGCGCTAAAATCTGACAATCATTTTCATAGTGACCCTCTTTCTTACAGTACGCACACTGATTCCACTGGTATTGAGGCCTGGTCGAATTATAATCTGTCTTTTGATACGAATTCTGTTGCATATTAGTCTGATTCGTGCGAGGCGGATACGCCTGCTGTAAAAGAACTTTAGTCTTTAAATCTTTCGTTTTCTTCTCTGATTTCTCCTTTTCCTCTTTATCCCTATTTTCATAGTACTGTGCAGTCGCAAGTATTTGCGCTGTCGTAGATACAGCCCACGCACTTTCTGAGTCTTTCAATTTATTGCATAATTCGGGTAACAAATTATGCACAAATTTATCGACAAACAATCTCTGTCCTCCTTCAGTGCTCATATCCTGACCACTATGGTCTACAAAAGTCTCTTCGAACCTCGTGAAGAAGTCGGAGACACTTTCGTCTTTCTTCTGCTTGCATGCGGATAATTTATCCCAATTAACACGCAATGCTGGCATCAGAGTCTTCATTAAATCTATTATTCTGCCAGGAAGATTAGCAATTAGGGGTTCGGGTTTCGCACCACCTGTTTGTTGAGCATCTGCTGCAGTGATAGCTGCCCAATCACCACCTAAAGCAGCCTGATGATCCTCTCTACGAATTTTAGCCCACACTGGTTGTGGAACTACATTACCAAACAACATATCAATGTCGGCTAAGTTCATTATACAAGCCTCAACTGTCTGTGTCAATTCCTTGTAATATCCGGCTGGATTCTTACGTGGATCTGGCAAGGCCTGTTTCACTGCTAACACTTCTGCTCGCTTCCACGGAATATGTATCCATACTCTTTGGAACTGTGCTGGAGCAGCTGCAATACCCGCATTATCATCACGTTGTACTGCCTCGCGCCAAATTGGAGGAACTTCCCTCATAGGATATTGGCGACTTGGCTTCATTCTACCTTTCTCTAAATCTCTCGGGGAACGAAGAGATGGATCAATCCTAAAACTCAAAATGAGTTCCATCGCTATCTTTATATTATCGCCCACTATCATTCCAGCAGCAAACTCTTTTTGAATTTTAATTAAATCTTCCAAATCTGATTCGACATCGTCTTCTTCTATTTCCTCACGCAACAACGAGCACATCTCGTCGAAGACGTATCGCTGCGTTGGCTCTCCCCATTGCATAAATGTCTCTAACACATCTTTCGTACTATATCTTCTAACTTTTGTAATCCATCTGAGAGCTGTGGAGTCTAAAACTCCCCGTTCCTCAGTACTTGGAAGCTGACTCCGTCTCTGAACAGAGTCAGGAGTAGGAGTCTTAATCAAGGTTTTATATATAGGCGACAGCATATTAGTAACAGAATCAGTAATTCTTCGACGAACAGAAAGTGGAGTTAGTACACTCGCAGACATAGAGAACGCAGTAGAGGTAGGAATAGATGACGAAACAGTAGGAGTATCGAGGAAAATAGTTTGAGGACCAATAGGTACAGTGGTAGGTATAGGAGCGGGTAGTGCGGGAAGAGGAGGAGCTGTAGGAACATTTACATTCACCACAGGAGGTATAGGAACTTGATTCTGAGGAACAAGAACACCAGGTTGTCCAGCAACCGGTAATTGAACATCCGGTATAAGTGGAGCCGCAGCACCTTGTGCGTACGGTGGAGGCGACCGTAACAGATAAGATAGCAGAGGATCGTTTTCGGAATCCTCCAGTATCTTAGCCATTTTCGATGGCAAGGCAGGATAGCACTTGTCAATCGCTAAGTTACGCTCTCTAATGGCTACATCTATGGCTTTCTCACACTCGTCAGCCTGCAACTGCTTAGTCGCTTGCTCTAGAGTTAACTCTTCTAGTTCTTTTTGCTCTTTTTTCAACCTTTTCATTTCTCTCTGTTTGGATTCTTTCCGCCAATAACGAAAAGAGTCAAACATTGCCGGCCGGGCTTTCTTCCTAAACAATTTCGCTTCTAAATTGTCGAGAATCTCTTGTTCAAAACTACCATGCAGTGGCCAACTAAGGACACCATCCTTCTTACAATAACGGACCCATATCTCATTATAAGTTATAGGACCCACACCATACTTACAATATAGGTCATATAGGGGAGTCCCAATCGGAGGAACCAGACAGGAATCCTCTAATTGTGAGTCACTGTTGCAACTAAAACAAGACAACATTTTCCGACTTACCATTCTCAGTCCGGAACACAAAACAAACAAACACGGAACAAATTGTGCACTTGAACCAAGAACTTAGGCCTACCAAAAACGAACTGATGTATCGATACCCAAAACTGAACCAAATAGATTATCGTAACCAGAACAACTAGTGATAATCTTACGAAACCAAACCAAACCAAGAACCGATCAAGGATTTTTAACAATCCTCACAAAAGTAACCAGCTAGCTATCACTAAATACTTAACTGAGTCACTGAAGACGTCACCAAGGAGAAACCCGTCACGTTTCGCTGTACTAAGGACTGCACCACTTCGGGTCCAAGACAGGGCGACGGTCAAGGCAACGGCCCACTGCAGCCGTCCTGAACGGGAACCCTCGTGGAAGAGAACTTCAGGGCCACTTTTGCGATATGCCGGGATCGATGAAGTGGGGCGCCTCCCTCAGGAATCTTCACACGAAGCTTCTCGAACTCTTCAGGCTTTTGGACCGGTACCGAATGACGTCGCCCCACGTTGGGCGCCAATTGGAGTTCTGGACTTTTTGGTTCCGTCCAGAGGTGTCAGGGTACAACACCCAAAGACCCCGGAGTCCCACCTGCCTTGGTGCACAAATGAACAGAAACACGGGCTTCTCGATGGTGGCGTCAAAGACCAAAGGTTTATTACTGCAGGGACACAGAAGTCACAGAATCTACACACGGGCAGAATCTAGGAGACTGTTCGATTTGTACAAAGTGGGTTGCTCCTTATATACTAAAAATTGTGCTCTAGGCAAATATTTCACATGTCGGTACATTCCCAAACCTTTGTGTCTCTAAACAATAAATATTTGGCGTTACACAGGAACTGTCGATAATATCTGATACCAAACATCATGAAGAGGGGTTCCCACCAGTCCATCACAATCCCTTGTCAATATTGCATTCAAGACCCGGACCGCCTCATCGTAAAGTTCGTTACCTCCCCCTAATAAAGGCCCAGAAGGAAAAGGAGCAGAGCCAGGTGCAGAAGATAGAAAACGGGATAAGAGATGTTTGTGGGTTGTAAATGGGCAAGGCTACCGGCTTCGGCCGCCTAATCATGATCAGGTACAATGGACAGGAAAACCAGTTCAGGTGGGCTGGCCTCGGGCAGAGGAGGCAGCCTTTGTCGAGTCATGCAGCTTCAGCGTGATCTGGTTTAAGGTGCACGTGTCATGTAAGAGGTGAATCTCCGGCTAAGGCTACGTGTCTTTAATCAAAGTGAAGTGAATGAAATGATCAGAGGCTATTGCATATGTGAGGGCAAGGAACCACAAAAATGGCGGCCACGATCTAAGATGGATGCCGTGTGTGTATCAGAAATGTGTCAGTGGAAGGAGTGCTCTTGCTCGTAGCGTAGCGAAAACACTAGGATATACTAAATGGATCATTTGCGGTTCGCTGATACTAATTTTATGTATTTCCGACAAACTTGAAAACACGGGTTCAAGTCGTCACGGAACCGTCACGGAACCTCACACCTCTGATCTAGATAAGAAGGTGTCAAAATCCCTAATTCTGTGTCCGAGGGAATACCTAAAAGATAATCATGAAATTTAGTAAAAAGAACAAGGGGACAAGAGACTTTAAAGGAAAAGAAATTAGAAGTAATGATCTTCCTCTTGTTTCTAAAACTAAATGTATAAGTGTACATATAAACTAAAACGTGACCTATGCGATCACTCTTTCCACCACACACCTGGGTACATCACCCTAAAAAACTCCTATCAATCGGAATAACATAAATAACTCTTCATGCTTGCTGCTTTCTATGTAGGCGTAGAGACCAGCGCCACATGCACCATACCATATATTCGTACACGCGACAAACTGCAACAATAATGGCTGGAAGTGACCTTACTCACCGAGTTTCACCCTAATTCATGTTAGAAATGGCAGTAGGCAAGGAAAGGCCCCCTATAGTCACACTCTATGGGGGGAGAAATCACAAGAAAGAAAGACATTGTCATGGTTAATGGTCATAAGGTATCATAATATAATAAAGTAGCATACAAAGGAGTCATCTCAAATGGATCATACACACCTCTTGAATGGTGGTAGCTCCTTGTTCAGCCACAGCATAATGCAATTGTTAGGATATACTGCATGCGGTGTCTAAGCTCCTGTTAAAAAGTCTCAGATGGAATTGAATGCGAAGTCATAAAAACGTGACAAAGCAGCGCTCTTGACATTTTAATGGGAGCAGATGGCTTCTAGGAGCTGAAGATTATAGCTCATAACACATACATAGCCTTAATCAAGAATGCCGCCCTGCGCAGTATGCTAGAAACAATAATAGGCATATTAAGGAAAAGGCCCTAGTGCAGTGTAGCGCGGAGGGGTAGAGAATGCTTTTTGTCCATCCTGTGGAACGAAAACACCCTCAATGCTAAGGTGCCTCATGTAAACAAACATAGCCTTAATCAAGAGTTCTTCCCTGCGTAGTATGCTAGAAATAGTAAAAGTCATATTAAGAAAAATGCTCTAGTGCAGTGTAGCTCTGAGGCGTAGAGAATTATTTTTGTCCATCCTGTGGACCCATATCACCCTCAATGTTAAGGTGCCTCATGTAAGTAGGCCTGCGGTATTCTCCAGAGTGGCCCCAGCGTACCCCCCCTCTCTCCTTACTACTCCAAGGTTGGTGCTCCTCCCGTCAGCCGCTCGCCTGTTCCTGCCGTGTAGGTCTACGGCTAGGCAGCGCGGCAGTGTCGCTTTTATTTGCGTTTCGAGGACGGTTAGTTCCGGTCACGTGGCGCGCATGGTGACGTGATCAGAAGGCAGCATGGTGACCGGCAATTGCCAAAGTCCCGTACCACGTGTCCACCACGTCCTGTTGTCCAGGAGATCAGCCTCCTTTCAGGAGACCAAGATTACTGAAACAGCAACTTTTTATTCTAATTAATACACGCATCCCAAGGAATGCGGATTTGTCGCAATAGTGTTTCTTACTCTAAATCCGCACAGAAAAGTCCATTAACTTCCACTAGAAGTACTAAAGTAAAATCCTAGTATCTACCGGTAGACAATAGAGTATCAGTTATAAGTGTGGATGCAGTTTATACAGTGACCTCCACATGATATCACTACAATCATATTGTCAAAGGGTGGGCTGTTATCTGTTGATGGAATGCCACGGAATGTCATCGCTGAGGCCAATGAGATGACTTTTAAGGCGATACACCCATTTTTGCTCTTAGGTTCTGTGTGGATTTAGAGTAAGAAAGACTCCTAGGTGACGTTTGCTAGTGCTTTACGATCATTGCCCCTTTAAGATGCATATTGCGACAAATCAGCCTTCCTTCGGATAAGTGCATTAATTAGAATAAAAGTGCTGTTTTCATAAGCCTTGATCTCGTGACAGGAGGATGGTCTCCTGGACAACGGGACGCTGTGAACACATGGTACGGGACTCTGGCAATTGCCGTCACAATGGTGCATTCTGAACATGACACCACGTGCAAACCAGGAAAATAAGGTACCCCCTAGGTAATTTGAGGTCTAACAGGAGGGGGAAACAAAAAACTTAAAGAACATACCTCATGCGGCCTATGTTGGCACAAAGCTAACCCTATCCCCAAATTCATATCATTTTACACAATTAATTGCAAAAATATATTATTTATTTTCTTTTATTTTTCATTATACGAAATTGTTTTGTACTATTTTTTTATATATAATACAATTGTTCTACCTTTCCATAGTTTTAGGAGAAAACCAAAAACTAAATATACAAAGACCAACATGCTGCGCCTAACACCAGACAGCGAGGTGTCCACTAGAGGGCCGGCACTACAAATAAAACAATTATTGGAACTCATGCACAGCCTTCCATTGCCGGGGCTGACCTTTGAAAAAGTTTGAAGACAAACGAAACGCGTCAGGATTGCCCTTTCCACTGCTCAAAATAAATTGATGGTATCAATTGTGCACCGAGGTCGACTCAACTTCTTTCCAGACTGGGAGAGTAATTGCAAATATATATATATATATATATATATATATATATCTATATATATATATATATATATATATATATATATATACACACATATATATATATATATATATCTATATATATATATATATATATATATATGTAATACCAATTGCCCAGAAGCTCAGAGGAGCACACTCGGTTCGCCTCCCATCCAGGACTTTAGTTTCAGCCTGCTGCAATGTTCATTTGACTGAGCCTGACGCGTTTCAAGGAAAACCTCTTTTTCAAAGGCTATTGTCGGCGAACCGAGTGTGCTCCTCTGAGCTTCTGGGCAATTGGTATTACATATATATATATATATATATATATATATATATATAGATATATATATATATATATAGAATAAGAACCCAACAATCACCATCCATAAAACTAACCCACTAGTCAGACTTACTCATTCACACTTTCACTCATACAAAAAGAGAGATTCAAACAGCAAAGGAGGTCCCCAGATGATCTAATAGTAGCAGACTCTATAGTTGTTGATTGATGTGGGTCACACCCATCAGATGTCTGTGATGTGTCTGCATCTATAGGAGCTCCACCTTCTTCAGAACCAAGAGCAATAAAGTAGAATCTCAAATACGGTGGCTGGGTGTTTGCCATCGGATACTCCAATCTGTTCCCAGAATTGGGAATATTTCATTGACAACACAAGATCGCTTCGGACCAAGATTTGTATATATCCCTTAGGCCAGATATATATATATATATATATATAGAATAAGAACCCAACAATCACCATCATTAAAACTAACCCACTAGTCAGACTTACTCATTCACACTTTCACTCATACAAAAAGAGAGATTCAAACAGCAAAGGAGGTCCCCAGATGATCTAATAGTAGCAGACTCTATAGTTGTTGATTGATGTGGGTCACACCCATCAGATGTCTGTGATGTGTCTGCATCTATAGGAGCTCCACCTTCTTCAGAACCAAGAGCAATAAAGTAGAATCTCAAATACGGTGGCTGGGTGTTTGCCATCAGATACTCCAATCTGTTCCCAGAATTGGGAATATTTCATTGACAACACAAGATCGCTTCGGACCAAGATTTGTATATATCCCTTAGGCCAGATATAGGTTTAGTCCATGGCAGGACCGAGAGTTGAGCTTCTTTCAAAGAGAGGTACTGTGGCCAAAGTGTTTCTACGATATCTGCCAAGCATTTTTATTAGCCCAAGTTGCTGGTCATCGTGCTGATGTGTCTCAAAAAAAGGCTCCTGCTTGTCCCCTTCTCTCGTAATCAGCAAAGATATAACAATTTTGTTATATATAAAAAAAAGTACAAGACAATTTCGTATAATAAATAATAAAAGAAAATAAATATTATATTTTTGTGATTAATTGTGTAACATGATATGAATTTGGGGGAAGGGTTAGCTTTGAGCCAACATTGGTCACTTCACCACACGCGCCACGTGATTGGAACTAATTTGGTCTTGAAACGCAAATAAAAGTGACACTGCTGCGCTGCCTTGCCGTAAACCTACATGGCGGGAGCAGGCGAGCAGCTGAAGGGAGGAGCACTCTTGCTTAAGGCTATGTTTGCTTAAATGAGGCACATTAGCATTGAGAGTGTTTTGGTTCCGCAGGATGGACAAATAGCTTTCTCTACGCCTCCGCGCTACACTGTACTAGGGCGTTTTCCTTAATATGCCTATCATTGTTTCTAGCATACTGCACAGGGCGGCACTCTTGATTAAGGTTACGTGTTACGAGCTACAATCTTCAGCTCCTAGGAGTCATCCGCTCCCATTAAAAGGTCAACAGCGCTGCTTTGTCACGTTTTTACGACTTCACATTCGATTCCTTCTGAGACTTTTTAACAGGAGCTTAGACACTGCATGCAGTATATCTTAATAATTGCATTATGTTGTGGCTGAACAAGGGACTACCACCTTACCATGTGCAAGAGGTGTTTATGATCGATTTGAGATTACTCCTTTTTATACTACTTTATTATATCATGATACCTTATGACCATTAACCAAGATGATGTCTTTCTTCCTTGTGATTTCTCCCCCCCATAGAGTGTGACTATTGGGGGGGTCTCTCCTTGCCCCCCGCTTTCAATCATGAATTAGGGTGAAACTCGGTGAGTAAGGTCACTCCAAGCCCCTATTGTTGCAGTTGGTGGAGTGTACGAATAAATAGTATGGTGCACACGACGCTGGTCTCTACGCCGACCTAGAAGGCAGCAAGCATGAATGGTTGATTAGGAGTTATTTATGTGAAGTCGATTGATAGGAATTGTTTAGGGTGATGCACCCAGGTCTGTGGTGGAATAAGTGATCGAATAGGTCACGCTCTAGTGTATATTTACACTTATACATACAGTTTTAGAAACACAAGGAAGATCATTTCTTCTAATTTCATTTCCTGTTATGTCTCTTGTCCCTGTGTTCTTTTTAGTACATTTCAGGATTATCTTTGATGAATTCCCTCAGACACAGATTTAGGGGTTCTGACACCTTCCTATCTCAATCAGAGGTGAGAAAATTGCACAGTTACACTCGGACCGGCAGAGTCCTGAAGAAGGCCGGTGTGACCCCAATCGATGGGCACATACACCCGGCTGAAACATGTCGACCACCTGGCTGTTAGGAGGGGTGTAAGTAGCACATTACATCTCCCAAACTCCACCATCCTTCACATTTTTAACCCTGGCCGTAGGTTCCAGGAATAAAGTATAGGCACAGCGACACCTCCGAGCTAGTTTTAACCTACACCACACTACACTTTCACTTCCGACGTTCCGAGTCACTTTTGATATCATTGTTTCTCTTTTGTGTTGAATTGTCTTCCCCCACCCTATTGCTCCACCCCAGGCGTTGGCTGCGCCGGGGTGTTTTGTAGCAGCCTATTGATGAAGCATGTCACACAATTGTGTGAGTGAGGGCACTATTAAGACACACAGTGTATGCCACCACAAGACACAGACTTTTTATTGCTCCCTACTCCTTTTGGTGTAAATAGTACTCCACTTCCTTTTGTGTGCACTAGACAAATATAGCTCCAATAAATGAGTGGAGTACAGACACAGCGTACTTTGTCTGCCACTACTTGTGCCTATAACACCCAATCCTAAACTAACTTGATATATTACTGAAATGTCTGCTGAACCCAGGGTCATACAGAGTTCAAACACAAGCAGCCTCCTTCTAGTGCAACGACCAAACCAGTACAAGGATCAGACTCTTACTTTGAGTATGCAGAGATTGTCTTTAAGAAGTCCAGCTTACGATAGCATTGAGCTGGTAGAGTGGAGGTGCTCAGAAAGTGTTTTTCCCACTCAACGCAATTGCAAAGATGTGCAGAACACAGTAGAGTGGTTTTCGGACAATAAGGAGTTAGGTCTGTCATCCGAACTCTAAGCATAGAGGGGGGAATCCTATTTATACACCTACAGTGTAGGCAAGTAGGTGTGGTTAGCAAGGAAGCACCGTACTCAAATATTTAAGATTGACACGATAAACATATTGATTTCATAGGTAGGTTTACTCAAGTGGCATCAAAAAGGAAGCAAACTGATGGTTAATAAAAGGATGAAAAAGACTGAATAGCTGCATGATAACATTTTAAGTGGAACCGAAGTCGGGGGCATGGCCAAGATGGCAACGAGAATGGACAAGTAGCATAGAGCTCTGCAGTCGGCCCAGCAATTTTCTGTCTCCAAATCTCCCTACAGCAGGTTCTTCACCCCTGCTACTGTGGTAGAACAAGCCAAGTACCATTAACGACCCTGGCATGCCATTTCTGGCTGGTGCCAGCCACCGAACTGGGGTGATACCTGTTGCATGCAGGGACCCGGGTGGGCCCAAGCATGGGGTGCCTGCCGCAATCTGCTGCAGCCTGAGAGGTGTGTGACCATTAACTGCTAAGAAGGTCTGGTGGGGAACGCGGAGTGCAGAGACCCGTGTCTGCTGCAGCTTACCCCACCCATTTTAGGCACAGAGGACTGTGGTGCGCCTCATCCCTGGCTGGTGTCGAAGTGTAACAAGGCCCACCCGATGACCACTCCCATCGAGGCGCAGCATGTAGTTGTGACGCGGCCCAGATGAATGCGAGGCCTCCTGGGATTGCAGTATGGACAGTGATAAGGGATAATGTAAAGTAATGTAATGTAATGTAATGTGGGTTTCTTGTAAAGCGCCCTGTTACTCTACCCGAGTGTCCTGGCGCTGTAGACCGCTGGGGAACCCGTCCTGGTTTTCCCTGTGAGATGGTCCCTTTCTGGGTATCTCTATGGTGAAAGCAGGCATCCCCGGCGTCTGTGGGGGGCCGTTGTAGAGATGAGGCAAGCTTAATGCCCAGAGTTACCGAGTGTGTTCCCTGGTTAGAGTAGGCACTGAGGCGAGAATGATCAAGTCCGTTGACCCATGGTCCACGACCCTGCCGCGTCGGGAATTGAACCCTGGTCCTGGGCCGTTCTCTGCTTACATGTCTGCCGCCTCTAACCAGTGAGCCACACCTCTCCACATAATGGAGCCCAACGTACCCCATCGAGTTTTGGACCCCTTCTGACCACTGAACACTGCCTGCTGATGAGGAGGGGTGGCCGTTGAGGGCCCATAACTGCTGCCGCTCCCGTTTGGCAAGTGACTTTGTGGGCTGCGAGGCACCTAATTTCTAGATGGTGCAGCAGGGTCTGCCTAGGAGCCGCACACCGCATGCCAGCGTATTTTCCTCACAGCGGGGCCCAGAAGGCCTTCAGCCATCCTGTGTCTCCCCATAGTAGATTTCCCCGACAGCTTGTGAGACCTGGACCCTTGGCCATTGCCAGCTCCCATTTGATAGCGGGAGGTTCCTGCAGTGGAGCATATTGTGATACAAGCAGTGCAGATTCTAGAATGCGGTCAACCCCGGCTGCAGAATTAGACTTCTTCGGTGCTTGATGCTACTGATTACCCCAGGGGCGGGGATGGCCGAGAACGACCCGCGCACATTTCCCAATGCAGGTTTTCTTGTGTGGACTTGGGAGCCTGACTGGACCTGCCCAGTGCTGGTGACAGACCTTCCACCCCACATCTGGAAGACTACAGAAATTGTCACCAAAGGGCAAGTGACTGCATTCTATGGTGGATGCTTTAGTGATCGCACTGGGGTGCGGACGCCCTTGGTACCACCCTCCACTCCACCCTCATTCACATGGGCCCTGCTGCTTCATGGCAGAGGATGTACAGTGGGCTGCCGTGTCTGTGCAACCCCACCGTTTCTACATGGTGCTGACCCACACTCGAAATGCCTGGGCTTGAGGAGTGGCATCTCTGGATAACCCGGGGCTGGACCTGATGAGCGGGGGGACACCTCCCCACCGGACTCGACCCATGGATACTCCTCATCAGCAGGCAGTTTCAGTGGTTCAATAGGCCTGAATATGTAGAGGTGATACGACATCTTGGATTTCCTGCTTGTGCCCATATTAACTCAGCGACTGGTGACTGGTGGCACCAATTACCTTGCCTCATTCTTCAAAGTGGACTCTGATCCCTCTGGCCCAAATGGTTGCCTTTTTGCCTCTCATCTCTGGTACTTGGGTTGGCACTCGGTTTGCCCCGATATTCTTTGCTGAGCATCCGCTGTGCCGCCACAAAACACCTGCTGTCTGACCCACCCTCTCTGCACACCTGCTGCTCACCGATTGAATGAGTGCCTACCTGAACCTATGTAGCAGTTATTTGGAATTCACTCTATATTGCACGCTTTTGGACCCCTCTTTAATCGCTGCCCATGAATTTTGCTGATCTCTCTCCAAGAGACACTGAGTGGTCCATCACAGTGTGCATGATCATCTGAGATTTTCTCCCTAGATTTTGCGCTGGTTCCTGGCTGTGATGAAGCTCAAAAACACCAAACCCTAGTACGGGGGAGGCGGCACTGCTGAACCAGGCCCAACACAGGGGTATAAGACCCTCAGTAGCCTGCAACACCTGGAGCAGACTCTAGGCGCACTCAGCACCGTTGGATAAAGTACTCCAGGCCATCTTGGACACTAAGACCTCCCTGGAGGCTTGCATTGACTCAGTCTCAATAGAGGTAAACATATTGTGTGCCGATCATTTTAAATTGATGGACCGAGTGGAACGAACTGAGTCCACATTGGTAGCCCTCGTTCCTCGAAAAATAACTCAAAAGAGTGCCTACAGAAGATTGAAGTGGAAGTCAGAGCAGAGGACGCTGAGGGCAGTTCTAGGCATACCAACATCCGCCTGATGGGCTTTCCCAAACGCTTAGAGGGCAGGTTTTGGAACTATTATCAGAGGAATGGCTGTGCGGACTGTTCTTGGTTGCAATGCCCTAAACATCTTCTCCATTGAAAGGTCGCATCACACTCCAGGCCGGTCTCACAGCCCGGGAGCACCCCTATGTCCCATTATAGCCTGTCTCCTCAATTACCGAGACCATGACTTACTACTACAGTGCTTTCCTACAAAATACCGATGGTCCTATGAGAACCCTCAGATAACGGCATAGCCTGATTTCACCATGAAGGTACAAGGTCACCGTGGATTGTTCCTATGAGTCAAACAACGCCTCTGAGACCTGAACTTTAAATATGTTATTTTGTTTCCTGTTAAACTGCGTGTCGTTGATGGGACATAACCCACATATTTCAATTCCCTGAGGATACCTGCACTTGGCTTTACGCAAAAGGCCTGCTGAAACCAACACCACTGGAACAGACCAGAGATGCTTGGCTGTAGCCCAAGCCACGACAGCGGAGGCGTCGGCCTCCGGGCATACGACCTACCTAGGACTGAGCAACGGAGGAAGAGGCAAGGGCAGTGGTGGAGGTATCGTCTCATGCTGTGAATCCTTTTGCTACCCTCTAAGATGGGTGCCTTTCGGAGTCAGGGTCCTCATCAAGCAGGGGTCATCGAGGACCGAAAGTTTCCCCGGGGTCAGCTGATGATCTATAGACCCGGGCCAGGAACTGAGTCATGGGCCTGGAGCTGATGGGTACCCTATGATAATGTTGTATTTCTATATAGGGCCCTAATTCGAAATGCCCGATATATGCCCTTATGTGGTTATAATTAATAATATCCTTATAAAGGCATAAGAATCATATCCATATTCAGTAATAGCCTATGCAGTCCAAAGCACAGCACGGCTACTCCCATCGACTCCTAGGAAGCACAACGCGTTCTTTAAACAAACCAATCCTCCAGCAGCCCGGGAAATACCCCCTGCTTTTGCTTTGATTTGAAAAAGAACTCCTGGAGTCCAGAAAGAACTGTTAGTTCTTAGTGACGTCTTATGTCCAACCTTACGTTAAACTTGGCACCTTTCAGTTATAAATATACCAACAGTTGCCTTAAGCAAACACACGGTGGTTTGGAGCAGAGCGGCTATCTACTTGCCCGAGAGCCTAGCTGATGCGAGAGCCCACGGAAGCCGCCCCTCCCCTTTGACGCACTGGAGAAGCTACTTTTTCTCACGCCGAGAAAATCCAGCTCCGGTGTGCCCGAGTCACCTTTGCGGGTTGCTGGGAGATCGAGTCCTGAAGAAAGAGATACCAGACCTCCCACATTCTATTACCAAGTACGGAGTTGACTAAACCCTTAAAAGAATTCTTGATTCAGATCCTTGGCAAAAAATCTACTTAACCAACTTAACTTAAACTGCTACTTACTTACTCCTTCCCAAGTATTAGGCTTAGGTCAGGTACACCGGGGTAGGCGTAGTTAGAAGCACCAGTTGAGTACGTTAGTCAATGTTTTATGTATGTATATATTTTATCTATCTTAAAGTATCATATGGCTAAGAAACCATATCTATGCTTTTACAGTATTATTTCATAATACTACTTTTACTGTTCGCACTTTACTTCATGATACCTATTGCAATTGTGGCAATTCATTTCTCTTGCATGAGAAAGAAGACTGCTCAATAAAATAACACCTTTTATTGAAAACGCCCGTCTCTCTATTTCTCTGCACTCTGGTGAAACTAATTATGCACGGTTGACTGAGTGAAATAGCTGCCTATTGTTTTCACACGACTCTAGAGATACACTCTATTCTGAGGGAGAAAAGTTGTCATGTCTGTATGGTTGTCAGAAGCTAATCCCTTCTTGTCTAAATACGGAGAGTTAACTCTTTCCTGAACATTCGAGAAAGTTTCTAGTGACCTCTGAGCTAGCTGGCAAAACGAATTAAGTCTAATATAGTCAGTAGAGACCTAGTCGACCTCAGTCCTACGTCTACACTGCTGTTTATATTATTCCAATGCGCAGAGACTATTGGGAATATAGGAACTACACTACAATAAATTATGACACCACGAAGGTAAGCCTGCATAGGCATGAGACTGTGTGCAGGGCTCACACCATTGACAGGCTAGACTCTGTTATTATAACTCATGTGCTGTATTTACTGTTACTCTCACTGGGGGGAAAAGTAGGGAATGTTTTCTTGACGGGCGACTGTCCGTGGGGGGGGTTCTGTTCTCTGTTATTATTGTGGTTTTACAAGCTGCTCTACAAATGTCCAGGATGATACGTGTTATTTGCCGACATGCTAGGAACCCAGAGAACATGACTGCAGGCAACACTAGCTCTGCAAAGCTCTTATTGTGGTCTTACCTAAACCTGCTAAATCCGCTAGGGACCCCCTGGACTTCTATTTCTATCGGTCCTTATCTCTGCTCAGCTTAGACTGTAACATTTTGGGCAAGGTCCTGGCTTACCATCTTCTTCCCCTTGCACAGTTACTAGTCCACCCAGACCAATCTAGGTTTATCCCCTGCCATAGCACTTTCCTAAACATACTTTACCTTTTGTGCCTCCTTCATGGTACATGAGGAGAGGCTCCCGACCAAGTGACTGTGCCACTAGACATAGAGAAAGGCTTCGACACCCTGGGCTGAGATTAGCTGTTCTCAACCCTCACCAACATGGGGTTCAGAACAATATTTTTCAGCCTGGTGCGCACTCTTTAAGCTGATCCTGTAGCATGGGTTAAAGTGGGCCAAGTGATCTCCGACAAGTTCCTTATTTGCAAAGGCACGAGACAGGGTTACTCCCTGTCCCCTCTCTTGTTTGCCCTCTCCATGGAACCACTGGCTTGTCAACTTCACCAGTGGGTGGACGAGTTGGGCATACGCGAGCGAGACATGCACCACATAATTTTGCTATATGCTGATGATGCCTTGATCTTCTTGTGGGATGTGGGTTCATCCCTTCCAGGTCTGATGCAGATCTTAGATAGTTTTGGCACAATCTCTGGCCTTTGGGTTGACTGGCCTATATCTTGCATGTTCCCACTGGTTCATGTGCTGTTAGATGACTGCTTGGCACACCTGGATTCCTGATTACCATGGTGTTATAACACCTTCAAATATTTAGGCATACACATATACCATTCTGAGCGTGACCGCAAGGTGGGCAATCTAGACCAAGCGTTTGGATCCATCCACCAGTCACTTCCTTCTGGTGATCTCTACCGCTATCCCCACTAGGGGCCCGATACTGATGCGGGTTGGAAAGCTTCCCAACCAAATCGGTTTGGAAATGGTTTCCGACCCACTCGGATCGGGAGAGTCTGACTGACGGAGCACGATGCTTCCCGGTCCAATTTGGTTGGACTCCCATTGACTTCAATGGGAGCATTTGTTCCTAACCGCATCATAATTGGGCCATTGGTCGGTAAGACATGCTCCTGATCCAAAATGCCGTTAGGAGGCCTTCCTAACCGCGTCAGAATCAGGCCATAGGTGGGAATGTTTTCCTAACCGCATCAGAATCAGGCCCTAGGTTGGGTTGCAATCTCCAAAATGTTAGTACTTCCCAGCCTGCTCTCTTATTTTGCTACCCTCCCAATCGTATTTCCCAGGGTTTTTTTTAGACCTCCACAGGTTACTACTGGGATTGATTTCTGTGGCACTGCCCGTTCTTCAATGCCTGCTCACTGAAGGCTGGTTGGGGTACCCAGTTTCAAGCTGTATTACATAGCAGCACAATTACAATGGCCTCTGGCCTGGTTGAGCACTCCAACCCACCCTGAATCTTCACTTAGAAACGCAATGCTATGGAGTACGAAAGTATGCACCTGGCTTTCCGCCCTGAGCTTGAATTCCGACAAATGATGGTGGTCTGCTACTGCTGGCGTACATACCTACACCCCAAAGACCCACTGCTTCCGTATTCCCCCTAGATCCCTATTTGGGACTTGATGCTCTTGCAGCTGTTGCCCAGGCAATTCGACCCGACCCCATGGACCGAGGTTACATTCACACAGTGGGTGATCTCTATAATGGATCACTGAAATAATATCGAGGGACAAAATATCGACTTGCCAAAATATCGTTGACAAAATATCGACAGTCAAAATATCGAGTTTGTATCTACAAACAGGTAAGTACAAAAATATCGAGTACAAAATATCGTTAACAATAATATAGATGTAAAAAATATCGACTTTATTAAAAACAGTGTTAAATTAAATTAATATTAAATTTTAATTACTAAAATATACTTAAAACGACTTAAATTAAATTATAATAATTAAATAATAAATGAAAATAATAAAAATAATTTTTTACAATCTTATTTGTTGACCCTGAACCCTAAAAATACCCCTTTACCCAAAAACCCAAAACTGACCCTGAACGCTAAAAATACCCCTTTACCCAAAAACCCAAAACTGACCCTGAACCCTAAAAATACCCCTTTACCCAAAAACTGAAAACTGACCCTGAACCCTAAAAATGCCCCTTTACCCAAAAACTGAAAACTGACCCTGAACCCTAAAAATACCCCTTTACCCATGAACTGAAAACTGACCCTGAACCCTAAAAATACCCCTTTACCCATGAACTGAAAACTGACCCTGAACCCTAAAAATACCCCTTTACCCTAAAACTGAAAACTGACCCTGAACCCTAAAAATGCCCCTTTACCCAAAAACTGAAAACTGACCCTGAACCCTAAAAATGCTCCTTTACCCAAAATTTATCAATATTATTTAATTATCAATTAAATATTAATTAACAATAACAATAAAGTAAATATATTAGAACATTAGCTGTAATTATTTTAATAATTAATATTATTTTTTCCAAATTAATTAATTAAAAATAACACAAAATTATATATATTAAAAATGTACTCTAATTAATGTAATTAACTAATCACAATTAATTAATTAACAATTATTTACTAATACAAAATATGTTCAAAATTATATTAATTAATTAACTAATTAATATTAATTAATTATCAATTAATTATTAATTAAAAATATTAACAAACATATATTAATTAATTAATTATTATTAAATTACTTCCCACCCTATTCCCCTATAAACCCACAACCCGCTACAGAATTACATTACGCAATTATTATAAAAACAAAATTCATTTAATAAAATATTTTATAACATTAATACACACTATTCACACATATTATTACATAAAAATACACTATAAAATATTATATATTATTAAAAAATCGATATTTTTGCTATCTATATTTTATACAGTCGATATTACTTCACTTACCTGAAAAACGATATTTTTGTAGTCGATATTATGTCCAGTCGATATTTTGTCCAGTCTATATTTAAAACTCGATATTATGTCCAGTCGATATTTTGGAGTCGATATTTTGTCTCTATACCCTCTATAATAAAGGAAAGCTTATGTCATTCTAAGATCTGGGTGAATTGTATGGACTGAACGCTAGTCAGTTCTTAACATATTGCATAGTACAGCGTGTGGTCCACAGATATGGGGGACTGGTGGGGCTAAACAACCCACACTACAGGTTTAGGATACACTGTTGATGTCCGACACCACACACCATGCTATCATGTTTTTGTACACCGATCTCAATACTACCCCACCCGCTCATGCCACGGGACCACAAGCCAAATGGGACGCAGCGCTACAACAACCACTGATGGACACGCTATGGGCTTGCACCCTACAGATGAACAAGAATATACCCTGCAGTCCTAGGTTCCATTTCAAACAGTTTAATTACATTCACCACACTTATCTCTCCCCAGACCGCATTCAGCATATGTTTCCGGCACTTTACCTGGCATGTCCCCATTGCAAATTGCTGAATGCGGACCTTATGGATATGGTATGGGGTTGCACGCCAATAGCACAAGCATGGAAGGAAGTCCCATCCACTGTAGTGGAATCGTCAACACACCCTCTCACCCCCACCCCTGAATCCTGGTTATTGAAACAGTGCCCCCGAGTGAAGGGGGACTGACACTTGCAATGATTTATTGGCCTGGCCTTCATTCTATTTAAACGAAACATAGCCATGGCTTGGAAATCCCCGGCTCCCCTGGAGATTCGGCTGGCTGTGTGTCTTGCAAACATGGACCAGAGTGGAAACACGCTCTCTTAGAGAGCTACTCATGAGGGGCGACACTCACATGGGGGTGAGGAATGGGAGACATTTTTGATTGCAGTTAAAGCCAAAACAGATGGACACCCACCCTGAACACTTTGAACATCAAACGCACTCACTCATGTCGTAGTAATGGACGACATGATGGTGATCATCCTTATATTCACTGCTAATTATTCCTAAAATTACTCAACAGACATCCCCTCCGGGACCCCCCTCCTCCCCACACTCAGTCTTCCGACGGCACACACCTCCACCAGTGGCCCTCATGGCCTGCTGGCTCCCTCCCCTTAGAGTACCTGCTGCCCAATGGGCCTGTCCTCAATTGGTAAGGACGCACACTTGTATTTTCTTGTGGCACTATTTATTGATATAAATGTGATTTGAACACGAACGGCTTTAGTATGCTATAACTTGTATAATATAGATCTCTCACATTGTTGGATTGTTGTTCTCTTTAACCCTTCTCGTTCTCCTAGCTTCTCCCTTCCCCTCTCCTTCCTCTCCTTTTTCCCTGCACAGCAGGAGTCCTCTTGCTTCATCCTACCTTCATTTCTGCAACTTGTGAAAAGTGCCTATTAATGTAATGCTTAAAGTGTATTCTGACAATTTAATGTGCATACACCTTGGTTTACACTGCCAAACATGTATCATGTTACATTGATTTATATATAAATGACACGGTATGGGCTGCACTGTTAATTGTTGTGCACTGTACTCTATAAAATCAATAAGACTATTAAATAAAGTGGGACTGAAGTACAAAAATTATTTTTAAAAAAGGCCTCAGCATCCACAAACCTTAGGCTGTCTGTACTGAAGACACCACTTATCCCAAGTCACTAATGGATCTGAAGAGTTCAGATCAAATATAGCTGTCTGAGAATTTTGAGACCATGTTGTGAGGCAATTACCCAATTCTTTTCATCCCAATTAGTGTTTGTAGTAGAAACACCAATGTTCATATAATGCATACATTTCAAAACAGATAGGTTTTGCTTTCACAAAACAGCACTGACTGTTGCAAAATAGTGCACCCTAACAACAAGAGAGGAGCAAGAAAATTAAAACCCCTCCCACTTTCATCGATACCTTGAATGTCATCGGGTGAACAAAGTGAATAAGTCCTAGCCTCCCTGGAGGAGGTCCCTTCATCCCTCCTTCATCCATTTATCTCTCCATCCTTTAAGCTCCTTTCATCTATCCATTCATCATCTATCCATCTATTCACGCTTGAACCAATCTGCCCTTTGCATCCTTTCACCATGCCATCCATCCGTCCTTTACCATTCTATCCATCCACCCATTCATTAGTCTTCCATCAAACCTTCCATCATTCCAATCAAACTGCCAACCATTCATCCATCCTTTTACCCATCAATCCATCCATTCTTTGCCACATGTCCATCCATCTATGATTCCACTCTCCTTTTATCAATCCACCTGTCAATCCTTTTGTCCTTCGATCCATGTTTTCATCTAACAATCATCCAACCTTTCACCAATGTTTCCATTCGTTCTTTTGCCAACCCATGCAAAAATTCTTTTACCCTTCCATCCATCAATCCTTTCACTCTTGTACCCATCTTTTAATTATTTGGCCTTTCTTTCTTGTAAACAGTTTCTTCCTTCTTTTCATATATCCTTCCTTTCTCGCATCCTTCGTGTCCTGTCTCTCTCTTTCCCTTCATTTCTCCACCTGTGTCTGTGATTCACTTTGCATCATTCATCTCTGTTATGGGTTTCCATAACTGTTTTTTTGAAGAGATTTTTTTCTGTAGAGCTTCAGAGAGAGCAAGCTCATAAATATTGAAGGTATTTTATGTCACCACCTTACAATATTTAATAAGGTGCTAGAAAAGACATCCCCACAATTAATTTGCACCTGGGCAGTTTATTTGATCAGGTCATGTGTATACAGATTGATATTTTCCCTTTGTCGAATGATGTAAGCTAAACTTTTCACATATTTTTAAAAACACATATTTGATCTTCATATGCATGTTGTTCATTGGTGAGACTGAGTAGGCTATGGATTTGCCCACTTTAATAGTCATTTTATTTTTGCTTTTATTTATCAGTTTTTCAATATCACACACCATTTCAAGTAACACTTAACAGATTGTATACAATGAGTGTATCTTTTTGTTTTCAATATTCTAGTAGGCTCTGAAACAGTTTAAATTATGCTGACATAAATTGCGTAATTATGAGAATTTGAGACTCTAGAAAGTTGGCCCTGTTATTATTTCTAGCCCCTTTGCTGAATCTCTGCACTAACTGCTTAGGAAAGTGCTTAGCTAGCATTTCGATGGAAAGATCCTGAGACTGGAGACGTGTCCTGGGGCGTCAAGATGGTGGTCACACTCTAAGAGTGCTCCGGATCCCTCTGTCATTCACTCCAAACGATATCGCCATTGGCAACTATCCTCTCACCGTGCACCATTGCCAGCAACCGTACTTCACCTGGGCCATCTGCTAATGCTGCAGCATCGTGCATCCGGGTGCACCGATGGACTCTGAGCTTGGGCCTATGAGCTACCCAGCAGCCAACATGGCTACGCCAGTATAGCAGGGACCCTTGCCCGGCATGAGAGGCGGCTCCAGCACTCATCCTTGTGGTGGTTCGAGACCCTCTCGGACTGAGCTCTGCTGTCGGATGGAGATGCCAGAGGCAGGGGTGAACTCCGGGCCGCGAGCCTGTGTTTGTCCGGCAACCCTAGGGGAGAGAAGTGGCGCGAAACTTGGAGTGGGTCCTCAGCCTCCCCCCCTCCTCCGACCAGATCCCTTGGTGCCAATACCTGCAACCGCCTTGTCGGCTTGATCCGCAGGAAGAAGGCCGGGGGATCGGCCACGATACTGTGGGTTGGGCCCTCTGGGTGGGCCTCCTCCTTCCTGTGGCTGTGATCTGAGGACCTTTGCTGAGTGTCCTGTGCAGCGGCCACCCTCAAATCTGACGGTGGCAAGGCTCCGGGCCTGCCGGCGCAAAGGAGCTTCTGGGGCCAGTACCTTCTGCAGCCTGGTGTGTTGGATGGAGGGCGGCGTGTGAGGGGTAACGAGCCTGCCCCTACCTGGAGACTCCTGCCTTAGCACTGAACCACCAGAGACCTTAAGATCCTGCAGCCAATTGACTCAGGACCAGGAGGGAGTAACAGGGGGTGTCTCAGCTGTCACGCTCGGGCAGCAGGGTGCTCATGGGAGTCCCCCTGCCACCTTCCTTCCAGTCCGGTGGGAATCCTTTGTTGGCATTTTATTGTGCTGCCTCGCTTTGCGACCTGAGGCCCGTTTGGCCTGCGACACACCCAGCCATCTGCTGGTCCAGCAGTAATGACCACAGACACATCAGGCGGCCTGGACCATAGGCAGCGGGATCTACAGAAGTGGGAAATTGGCTTGGGTATCCTGGGTGGCTTGGTGCGGGAAGGATTGCTAGGTGGCGGGCGGAGAGGAGATCGGCTGCGGGACCTCGCAGTGGCAGCCCTTAGAGGACCCCCCTCCCGTGTCCCTAGACCGGACCCTATTGTCAGGGAGTGACCAGGCCCTGCCTGCCCTGAATGCCATGAAGGACCTACCGAGAGAGTGCGACCCCACCGCCCAATAGGAGCATAGTCCACCTGGGCCACAGCAAGACCAATCTTAGTATTACCATGAGGAGGAGGGCTACTTGATCAGTGCCCCGCATGGACTGTGTGCCTTTTGGTGATTCTTGCAGGCCGCCGAGGATATGGGCCTGTGGTGCTCGCCTGGAGTTCTGCCCCGCAGTGCAACACAGAACAAGGGGCTGGGGCCTATTGCTTGGGCCTGGGTGACGGCGGACCGCGCCCTCTGTGGATGGCATGCTGAGCCCACACTTCACCCTCCCCTCCTCCACTGACTTGGTTGTGCTCCTGGAAGAGAGCAAGATCCTGAACGCCCGTGGTGGATATGACCCCAGCCCACAACTCGGCGCCTCGAGGCAGTGAGGTTCACCTTGATACCAGTTGACTCAGGACATCAGCACTAACCCTAGGGGGTTCGCCCACAGCCGAGTTCACCTCCGATCTGGGGCTCTGCGTCTCAGACCGCTACAGACTTTTCGCTTGAAGCCAGGGGCACCCACATTGCATCAGCCTGCAAGGACCCGCACCAGAATCACCCTGCTACTGGCCCCCCACTGGTACTCTCTCCAACACTCGCCATGGGGAAAGACCGGTGTCCTAAGTCCTCCACCACCCACACGTAAATAAAGATCGACCAATTCACCACGTCTGACCATGATCCCCCGGTGCAAATTGAAGGCAGCCCTTCTCTCCAGGGCAAGAACTTGGCTGCTATCCTGCAGGCGATCAGTGCATCCTAGGCCTCTGTAGAGGGGAATATCGGAGAGGTCTGGGTTGACCTGTACCTTATCCGACAAGACCTGCGCAATACCACAGCCTGAATCACGGAGGCCGAATCTTGCCTCTCCATGTTGGAGTATGATGTTCATCAATTGAAGGAACAAGTACCGGAGATGCGACAATAGTTGGAGGCGACTTCAATGCAGTTCTCAATCCCCACCTCGACACTACAAGCACACCGTCTGCTGCAAGAACCACACACACCAAGCATTTGGCTAACTGGGAGGACTCTTTTGGGCTTGTGCGACGCCTGGCGAATCTGGCAGCCCCAGAGTAGGCAATTCACTCACACATCAGCCGCACACCGCACCCATGCACAGATATACATCATATTTGTCCCCCCCTACTGATTGCCAAACGATTAGAGACATCAGTATCCTTCCCAGGGGCACTCACCTGTACTTCAAAGCATTGGGGAACCTCCTAACTCGGCACGTCCGACTTGGCAGATGAATGCGTGGTTCCACCAGGACAAAGAGTTTATAAAAGCGATTGGGGCAAAACTTTAGCAATATTTCCTCAGCAACACCGGCTCTGTCCCCTCTCTGGGTACTCGCTGGAAGGCGAGCAATGCCACCATCTGTGGCTTTGCCAAGGGCCAAATTAAACTCAAGTGACAAGCTCAGACACACAGATCAACCTCCGAGAGTCCCAGGTGCTGCTTCTCGAACAATGCCCTCCTGAAGACTGAGATGAGACTCAAGAAAAACAACTCATATGCCTGAGGGGTGAAATCAAGGAACTCTACTTGGACACCGCCAAGCTCCTATGGAGATCCTCTATAGCAAGGCAATATACAGCTGAGGTGACAAGAATGGGAAGATCCTTCACAGTCTAGCCACATATCCTATGGCCAATCGCATAATTCCAGAGGTTGTGGACCAGGACGGTTTGGTACACCATCCCACCCGGGCAGTGGCCCTGGCTTTTTCCTCCTACTATCGCTAGCTATACTCAATGCAGTGCCCAGACACACCCAGCCATGTGCTGGTCCAGCAGTAATAACCACAGACACATCAGGCGGCCTGGACCATAGGCAGCGGGATCTACAGAAGTGGGAAATTGGCTTGGGTATCCTGGGCGGCTTGGTGCGGGAAGGATTGCTAGGTGGCGGGCGGAGAGGAGATCGGCTGCGGGACCTCGCAGTGGCAGCCCTTAGAGGACCCCACTCCCGTGACCCTAGACCGGACCCTATTGTCAGGGAGTGACCAGGCCCTGCCTGCCCTGAATGCCCTGAAGGACCTATCGAGAGAGTGCGACCCCACCGCCCAATAGGAGCATAGTCCACCTGGGCCACAGCAAGACCAATCTTAGTATTACCATGAGGAGGAGGGCTACTTGATCAGTGCCCCGCATGGACTGTGTGCCTTTTGGTGATTCTTGCAGGCCGCCGAGGATATGGGCCTGTGGTGCTCGCCTGGAATTCTGCCCCGTAGTGCAACACAGAACAAGGGGCTGGGGCCTACTGCTTGGGCCTGGGTGACGGCGGACCGCGCCCTCTGTGGATGGCATGCTGAGCCCACACTTCACCCTCCCCTCCTCCACTGACTTGGTTGTGCTCCTGGAAGAGAGCAAGATCCTGAACGCCCCGTGGTGGATATGACCCCAGCCCACAACTCGGCGCCTCGAGGCAGTGAGGTTCACCTTGATACCAGTTGACTCAGGACATCAGCACTAACCCTAGGGGGTTCGCCCACAGCCGAGTTCACCTCCGATCTGGGGCTCTGCGTCTCAGACCGCTACAGACTTTTCGCTTGAAGCCAGGGGCACCCACATTGCATCAGCCTGCAAGGACCCGCACCAGAATCACCCTGCTACTGGCCCCCCACTGGTACTCTCTCCAACACTCGCCATGGGGAAAGACCGGTGTCCTAAGTCCTCCACCACCCACACGTAAATAAAGATCGACCAATTCACCACGTCTGACCATGATCCCCCGGTGCAAATTGAAGGCGGCCCTTCTCTCCAGGGCAAGAACTTGGCTGCTATCCTGCAGGCGATCAGTGCATCCTAGGCCTCTGTAGAGGGGAATATCGGAGAGGTCTGGGTTGACCTGTACCTTATCCGACAAGACCTGCGCAATACCACAGCCTGAATCACGGAGGCCGAATCTTGCCTCTCCATGTTGGAGTATGATGTTCATCAATTGAAGGAACAAGTACCCGAGATGCGACAATAGTTGGAGGCGACTTCAATGCAGTTCTCAATCCCCACCTCGACACTACAAGCACACCGTCTGCTGCAAGAACCACACACACCAAGCATTTGGCTAACTGGGAGGACTCCCTGGGCTTGTGCGACGCCTGGCGAATCTGGCAGCCCCAGAGTAGGCAATTCACTCACACATCAGCCGCACACCGCACCCATGCACAGATATACATCATATTTGTCCCCCCCCTACTGATTGCCAAACGATTAGAGACATCAGTATCCTTCCCAGGGGCACTCACCTGTACTTCAAAGCATTGGGGAACCTCCTAACTCGGCACGTCCGACTTGGCAGATGAATGCGTGGTTCCACCAGGACAAAGAGTTTATAAAAGCGATTGGGGCAAAACTTTAGCAATATTTCCTCAGCAACACCGGCTCTGTCCCCTCTCTGGGTACTCTCTGGAAGGCGAGCAATGCCACCATCTGTGGCTTTGCCAAGGGCCAAATTAAACTCAAGTGACAAGCTCAGACACACAGATCAACCTCCGAGAGTCCCAGGTGCTGCTTCTCGAACAATGCCCTCCTGAAGACTGAGATGAGACTCAAGAAAAACAACTCATATGCCTGAGGGGTGAAATCAAAGAACTCTACTTGGACACCGCCAAGCTCCTATGGAGATCCTCTATAGCAAGGCAATATACAGCTGAGGTGACAAGAATGGGAAGATCCTTCACAGACTAGCCACATATCCTATGGCCAATCGCATAATTCCAGAGGTTGTGGACCAGGACGGTTTGGTACACCATCCCACCCGGGCAGTGGCCCTGGCTTTTTCCTCCTACTATCGCTAGCTATACTCAATGCAGTGCCCAGACACCTCTCTTTCGGAACTGCTCAGCTCAGGTCATCTCCACCTGCTGACTTGGACCTCCCCATTACCCGTGAGGAGATCAATGATGCCATAGCACACACCTCGCTGGGCAAAATCCCGGGTCCAGATGATCCCCCACAGGAGTACTAAGCTGAACATCGGGAGATCCTCATCTCCAATCTCTTCGCTGAAGCCCTCGAGAAGGGCTCCTTTTCCCCGAGACAGATGTGGCCACCATTGTTGTTCTCCCTAACATGCAACCGCCATCGTCCAACTGTATTGATTAACGCCCAATCTCCCTTATAAATACGGAGGTTAAAATATTTGCCGCGGTCTTCGCCCAGCAATTGAGGCCCTATCTCACCAAACTGGTCCACTCCGACCAATGGGGGTGCATGCCTATGCGGGAGACTAGACACTGCCTCCATCGTCTCCACCTGGCCCTAGCAAAACGCCATTTACTAACTCCTTATCTGGCACTTCTTCTCATTGACTTTGAGAAGGCCTTTGATTCTGTTGACTGGCGCTACCTGGACGACGTGTTGACTGAGATGGGTTTCTGTCCACAGTTTCGCAATCTGGTGAGGGTCCTCTACTGTCATCCTCATGCACGAGTGCTAGTCAATGGGGTACTATCGAAGGCATTTCCCATTAGAAGATGAATGAGGAAGGGATGCCCCCTCTCAACCCTCCCTTTCGCCTCAGCGATGGAACCCTTAGCAAGTCTCATTTGGCCCAACTTGGAGGAAGATAAAATTGCCCTATATGCAGACAACATCTTACTTTACTTACTTACTTACCAGGGGCACTCACCTGTACTTCAAAGCATTGGGGAACCTCCTAACTCGGCACGTCCGACTTGGCAGATGAATGCGTGGTTCCACCAGGACAAAGAGTTTATAAAAGCGATTGGGGCAAAACTTTAGCAATATTTCCTCAGCAACACCGGCTCTGTCCCCTCTCTGGGTACTCTCTGGAAGGCGAGCAATGCCACCATCTGTGGCTTTGCCAAGGGCCAAATTAAACTCAAGTGACAAGCTCAGACACACAGATCAACCTCCGAGAGTCCCAGGTGCTGCTTCTCGAACAATGCCCTCCTGAAGACTGAGATGAGACTCAAGAAAAACAACTCATATGCCTGAGGGGTGAAATCAAAGAACTCTACTTGGACACCGCCAAGCTCCTATGGAGATCCTCTATAGCAAGGCAATATACAGCTGAGGTGACAAGAATGGGAAGATCCTTCACAGACTAGCCACATATCCTATGGCCAATCGCATAATTCCAGAGGTTGTGGACCAGGACGGTTTGGTACACCATCCCACCCGGGCAGTGGCCCTGGCTTTTTCCTCCTACTATCGCTAGCTATACTCAATGCAGTGCCCAGACACCTCTCTTTCGGAACTGCTCAGCTCAGGTCATCTCCACCTGCTGACTTGGACCTCCCCATTACCCGTGAGGAGATCAATGATGCCATAGCACACACCTCGCTGGGCAAAATCCCGGGTCCAGATGATCCCCCACAGGAGTACTAAGCTGAACATCGGGAGATCCTCATCTCCAATCTCTTCGCTGAAGCCCTCGAGAAGGGCTCCTTTTCCCCGAGACAGATGTGGCCACCATTGTTGTTCTCCCTAACATGCAACCGCCATCGTCCAACTGTATTGATTAACGCCCAATCTCCCTTATAAATACGGAGGTTAAAATATTTGCCGCGGTCTTCGCCCAGCAATTGAGGCCCTATCTCACCAAACTGGTCCACTCCGACCAATGGGGGTGCATGCCTATGCGGGAGACTAGACACTGCCTCCATCGTCTCCACCTGGCCCTAACAAAACGCCATTTACTAACTCCTTATCTGGCACTTCTTCTCATTGACTTTGAGAAGGCCTTTGATTCTGTTGACTGGCGCTACCTGGACGACGTGTTGACTGAGATGGGTTTCTGTCCACAGTTTCGCAATCTGGTGAGGGTCCTCTACTGTCATCCTCATGCACGAGTGCTAGTCAATGGGGTACTATCGAAGGCATTTCCCATTAGAAGATGAATGAGGAAGGGATGCCCCCTCTCAACCCTCCCTTTCGCCTCAGCGATGGAACCCTTAGCAAGTCTCATTTGGCCCAACTTGGAGGAAGATAAAATTGCCCTATATGCAGACAACATCTTACTTTTCCTTGCAGAACTGGCCCAATCCAGTCCCTACTTTCTCCGGGCCCTGTACTCCTTCGGGCAGGCCTCGGGTATGCGACCTAACCCCGTCAAATCGGTCTTGTTCCCCCTATTTATTTATTTATTTATTTATGCGATTTGTATAGCGCGAACAAATGCCCGAGGGCGTCTCGGCGCTGTGGACAGAGCAGAATATGAATTGAGAGGGAGGAGATTTATTGGTTGAAAAGCCAGGTTTTCACTTTTTTCCTAAAGATAGTCAAGGTAGGGGCTGATCTGATGTCGGGGTCAAGGGAGTTCCAGAGTTTAGCTGTTAAAACTGTGAAACTGCGATCGCCCCAAGTGACAGTTCTGGTTCAAGGGACCGTCATGATGGATGCATTCATTGATCGAAGTGATCGTTTGGGGATGTGAAATGCAAGGGGATTTAGAAGAAATTGCGAGCCCTGTTTTTGCGCGGCTTTAAAGTCGATGCAGAGGGCTTTGAATTTTATTCTGTTCTTTACTGCTAGCCAGTGAAAGCCTTTGATGATGTGAGCGATAGGTTGAAACTTGGGAGTGCCAGAGAGCATCCTGGCCACAGCGTTTTATATGGACTGTAGTCTTTTGATGACTTTGAGTTGGGCGTTGACCAACAGTCCATTACAATAGTCCACGGAGGACATTACAAAAGCGGTGACCAGGGTCTTGCCAGAGCTGCGGGGAAGAAAAGGGAGAATCTTTTTTATGGTTTTTAGCTTGAAGAAAGAGGAGGAGACGATGGAGTTAACGTGTGCGGAAAAAGAGAGTTTGTCGTCGATGAAAACACCAAGATTTTTTACCTTAGTGACTGGGAGGGGAGGAGGGCCTAGGTCAGTGGGCCACCATGCATCAGGCCAGGTAGGAGTGAGCTTGTCGAATGTGATGACCTCCGTTTTGTTGGAGTTAAGTTTGGACAGTTTATTGAAATCCAGTTGCTGATGGCCGGCATGCCCTGTTGGAAGTTGGCGGCAATTTTGTCTCCATTGTCTTTGATGGTGAGAACCAATTGGGTGTCGTCTGCGTAGGATGTTAGGCTCATCCCACAGTCCTTAATGACCTTAGCCAAGTCTGTTACGTAGATATTAACCTCTTGGCTGCTAATGACAAGGGTAACTCGTCATGCACTTTTCATTGATTTCAATGGAAATTAGAGGAGAATAGTAAAATGGCCTTAGCAGTAAAGGGGTTAAAAAGGGTGGGACTGAGGGAGGGGCCTTGAGGCACACCACAGGGTAGCGTCATTTGTTCGGATTGGAAGGTTCCTAGCTGGACCGTCTGAATACGGTAAGCTAAAAAGGATGACAGAAGATCTTTTGCTTTAGCTTGGATGCCTATGGCGTTGACACGGTCGATCAAGATTTTGTGATAGACCGTGTCGAAGGCCGCAGTAAGGTCCAGAAGGATGAGCACAACCACTTCTCCTTGATCGAGAGCCGCTCTTATCTCATCTGTGGCTTTGATGAGGGCGGTTTCGGTGCTGTGGTATTTCCGGAAACCAAACTGGGTGTCATCGAGGAGGGAGTGCTCTTCAATAAATTGGGAGATTTGGTGATTCATCAGTTTTTCGACGATTTTGGCAGGGAACGGCAGACTGACTATGGGTCGGTAGTTGTTGTAGTTGTCTGCATCGAGATGTTTTTTTTTAAAAGAGGTTTGGGGAGGGTGTCTCTCCAGATTGTCGGGTACATACCGGAATGAAACACAGCATTGAAAATGTTGGTGAGTTGAGGTGCTATGATGTCTGAGATAGGGAGAAGTATGGCTGATGGGCAAGGGTCCTTGGCTGACCCTGATTTGATGGCGTTCATTGTTCTGGCAACCTGAGTGGGATTGGTGGTGTCAAACTGCAAAAAAGTAGGGTGGTTTTTGGTGGTTACAGTGGAAGGGGAGTCTGTGTTGGTTTTGTCAGAAAATTGGGTGTAGATGTTATTTACTTTATCGAAAAAAAATGTGGCTAGGTTGTTACAGAATGATTGGGATGGTTTAGGGATGGATTGTGGGGTTAGGTGGGATAGTTTGGTTACAACCTGGTAGAGTTGTTTGTTAGAGTTTTTGGCTTGCTCAATTTGGGATGAGTAGTAGCTGCTTTTTGCTTGCAGGATTAAGAATTTGTATTGGGTAAGCTCTTTTTTGTATGTTTTCTTCTCTTCGCTTGAGTAGGTCTTTCTCCAGTGTCTCTCTTTATTCCTGCATATTTGTTGTTTCTGCTGTCTGAGATCCTCATTAAACCAGGGTGCTGTGGGTGTACTACGATTTTTAGATATAGATTTGGTGGGGACTCATTTGTTCAAGGCCGTGGTGAGCCATTCGGAGTACTCTCCGGCTGCTATGTTAAGATTGTGGGAGAGCACAGTTATTGAGGAGGGCAGTAGTTCTCTGAGTTGCTGGTAGTCCAGATTTTTCCATGACCTAAAAGTATGTGAAGAACGAGTGTTTTGGTCGGGGTGTGGAGGAGAGTCGGATAAAATCGTGAACATGACCGCATGGTGGTCTGTCCACCCTATGGGGAAGATCTTAGTGATGTTTATATTTTTTTCATTTGTGAATAAGCCATCTACGGTGTGACCTGCTTCATGAGTGCTACCAGTAACCAGTTGCGTGAGACCGAGGGTTTCTAGGTCAGTTATGAGGTTTTTGGTATCGTTATTTGCCAAATTTTATTTTTTATTTTTTTTGAATTATTTTTATTGCCAACGTGAGGTCAAACAAAAGAAAAAGCAAGATACAATTCACAAGATCCAATAAGAAAAAAATTTGCAAAATTTTGTAGGGGAAAGTTGAAGTCACCTAAGATGGTAGTTGAGCTGCCGCTGAATCCCCTGGGTAGGGTCATTCTGTTTAAAATGATGATCCTCCCTAGATTCCTCCATGTCATTCAGAACACCCCCTTCTGCTTCCCACGGGCCTAGTTCAGAGATCTAGACAGCCTAGCCACTAAATTCCTCTGGGGTGGCCGTCGACCCCGTATAGCTTTAGCCCACTGCCTGATCCCACACATTGACGGGGGCAGGGGAATGACCAACTTATACTTATACTACTTGGCCACCACCCGCTCACATTGCACAAGTGGTTTAATGGGGGATGGTCAGACCCGGCCTACATACGTGAACTAGAGAGGTTGGGCCTACCTCGAATTCAAACAATGATTTATGGGGGGACCATACCTAGAACTCTATCTGGGGTGACACAAACCGTTCTTCTGGCCTGGCAGGCTTTATTGCCCCACACCCAATGGACAAATAAATTGACCCAGCACACTCCACTCTTGCATGGCGCAAGGCTAGCGGGCTAAAATGATTTTGGTCTTGGTATCTTATCGGGATCTCCCAGCTCGGGGATGTGTGGCCCAGCGACCACGTACGCTCCTTCCAAGATCTGCAATCCAGGCACTCCTAGCACCCATCACAGATTTATAAATACTTGCAGCTACGCCATGCTCTCCATTCACACATACTGGATGGCACAACGCTACCAGAATACAGACACCTGTATTTATCACTCATTAACCAACAACACCCCAACCACACTAGAACAGCTCAGAAACCAGTTGGAGGGATGGGTGGGTCCACTGGAGGAGGAGGATTGGAGGGCTGCACTGATGGCACCTAAGACGGTTACTGCATCTGCCAGGCTCTGCCTGATTCAACTGTACTATTTGCATGCAGTCTATTTAATCCCCACTCACCTCAACAGAAGCCGGCCTATACCCAATAGCTTCCAGTACACGCTGCGGCCAGGACCAGGCAGACTTCCTCCACATGGTTTGGACATGTCCCCTCTTGGTGCAATTCTGGAGGTGTATAGAACAGGAATTTACTGAGGTCTTGGATTGGGAGGTCCCACATGGCCCATTACACATGCTCCTGGGGATCACGAAAGGGCTGGACGGGTCCTGGAATGAAAAGATGTTCTTTAATACAGCGATGATAATAGCTAAGCGAGACATATCCACCAATTGGAAGTGGAGCAAGTGGGTTGACTGGTGTACCACACAAGAGAAACCCCTGTATTAAGCACAGGGCTGCCCAAAGAAATACGATAAGGTCTGGGGCAAATGTTTGGGTCAGATAGCTTGAAAATGTTTTGCTTGATTGACTGTGTGTACCACTTGGGACCTCTCGGGTCATGATATATCATGTTTTACCACCTAAACAAATGTGGGGTTTTATTATCACTCAGTTGTACTGTATTGCTGGTCTTTTTACTTTGTTTAAACTCAATAAAATTGTTTATCAAAAAATAAAGATCCTGAGACTGCTTGTCATTGGTTCCAAGATTAGTACAGATCCTCCAAATACACAGGAACAGCCCAAACAGTAACAATTTCTTCAGAGCAGGTGGTTTTTGGCTTGCAAAGTGTAGAAGAGAATCTGAAAGAAACAGGTTAGTGTTCAATCAATCAATCAAGGCATTTATAAAGCACACTACTCACCCGGAGGGTCTCAAGGCGCTAGGGGAGGGGGGTCCGCTACTGCTCGTACAGCCAGGTCTTGAGCTGCTTCCTGAAGGCGAGGTGGTCCTGGGTCAGGCGGAGGTGGGTCGGGAGGGAGTTCCAAGTCTTGGCGGCGAGGTAGGAGAAGGGCCTTCCCCCTGTGGTGGCTCTTCGGATGCGGGGGACGGCGGCGAGGGCATGGCCGGTCGATCGAAGCTGGCGTTTGGGAGCGTAGAAGTTGAGGCGGCTGTTGAGGTATCCTGGGCCTTGGTTGTGTAGGGCTTTGTATGCGTGGGTGAGGAGACGGAAGGTGATTCTCTTGTTGACTGGGAGCCAGTGCAGGTCTCTCAGGTGTCTGGAGATGTGGTTGCGACAGGGGATGTCCAGGATGAGTCGTGCTGAGGCGTTCTGGATCCGCTGGAGCCTCTTCTGGAGTTTGGCAGTGGTTCCGGCATAGAGGGAGTTGCCGTAGTCCAGGCGGCTGGTGACGAGGGCCTGGGTGACCGTCTTCCTGGTCTCGGTGGGGATCCACCGGAAGATCTTTCGTAGCATGCGCAGGATGTTGAAGCACGTCGAGGAGACAGCGTTGACTTGTCTGGTCATGGAGAGGGAGCAGTCCAGGATGACGCCAGGTTGCGTGCGTGGTCTGTCGGTTTGGGTGCGCTGCCTAGGGAGGGGGGCCACCAGGAGTCGTCCCAGGCGGAGGGTGAAGATCCCAGAATGAGGACTTCCGTCTTGTCGAAGTTAAGTTTCAGGCGGCTGTTCTTCATCCATTCGGCTACCTCTTTCATCCCTTCGTGTAGGTTGGCTCTGGCGGTGGCGGGGTCGTTGGTGAGGGAGAGGATCAGCTGGGTGTCGTCGGCGTAGGAGATGATGTTGAGGTTGTGCTGGCGTGCGATGGCTGCGAGGGGGCTCATGTAGACGTTGAAGAGGGTAGGGCTGAGCGAGGAGCCTTGAGGAACGCCGCAGATGACTTTGGTGGCTTCTGATCTGAACGGGGGAGGCGGACTCTCTGTGTCCTTCCGGCGAGGAAGGAGATGATCCACTCCAGTGCCTTCTCCTGGATTCCGACGTTGCTGAGGCGCTGTACTAGGGTACGGTGGCAGACAGTGTCGAAGGCCGCGGAGAGGTCTAGGAGGATGAGGGCCGCTGTTTCTCCGTTGTCGAGCAGGGTTCGGATGTCATCGGTGGCTGCGATCAGGGCGATCTCGGTGCTGTTGTTGGCCCGGAAGCCAGACTGCGAGAGGTCGAGGGAGCCGTTCATCTCGAGGAAGGCGGCCAGCTGCTTGTTGACGGTCTTCTCGGTGACTTTTGCAGGAAACGGGAGCAGCGAGATGGGGCGGTAGTTCTTGAGGTCGGTGGGGTCGGCTGATGGTTTCTTAAGTAGAGCGCTGAGTTCGGCGTGCTTCCAGCTCTCCGGGAAGGTAGCGGTGTTGAAGGAGGTGTTGATGATGTCCCGCAGGTAGGGTGCGATGACAGTGTTGGCCTTGTTGAAGACGTGGTGAGGGCAGGGGTCGGACGGAGATCCGGAGTTCCTTACCTTAGAATATCCCCAGGCGTCAGACTGGATCCGGAAAGTTTTGCGTAGCAATACTCCTGCGCGTCAGTAGGCGCCGTCTACGGCTCCACATCCATCGTCAGCGTCATTGGCGCTGGGATGATGTCGTCGGAGAATTTAGATGCCGCCCTTGCGCGCTGACGTCAGTTCTTCTTTTTTCTGCGCCAGCAAGCGCAGATCCAGAAAAAGCAGTACTCCTTAGTCACTTTTTGACTAACTTTTTTTGATCCTGTTTCGAGACATAAAGACTATTGGTGCCGGTAGGGATGCCCGGGTTCAAGCCTTGTGCCGATTGCAACCGACTGATGTCGGTTACCCTCCCCCAACGCCGGTGCCTGTATTGACTTGTGGCCGACCATGTCGACAAGTCATGCCCCGACTGCCGGGCCTTGAAGTCGAAGGCTAGGCGGGAGCTGTCACGGATGCGCCTCGAGGTCCGGCAGTCGGCCCGCGCCGTTCACGGTCCAGGTCGAGGAGGAGGTCGAAGGACTGGTCGCAGGGGCCACAGTCATCGAAGCTCTGCGTGTCAACACCTTTCGTCAGGCTCCATGTCCTCAGGTAAAAAGCACAACAAGTCGAAGAGACGACATCGCTCTTCTGACTCCCCCTGCCGCTCACGCGACACAGCCTGGGGTTTGGGCTTCATCACCCACGTGGCTCGGCCAGACCCTGGGTGAATGTGACGCCGGAGGAGATCGATGCCTTCCTCATGGCCATGAGGTCGCTCTCTCCTCTGTCGGGTCCCGCGCCGTCAGTGCTTCGGCTACGCCACCGTCGACAACTCCGGACCCGACGCCGCAGGGCCCTACTGGATCCAGGTCCAGATCCGGGTCGCCGCTGGTCCACCTTACGACCCCTCCGCCCCCGCCGACTCCCAGGGTGTCGCCCCCGACGCCTTCCCAGGTCGACGTCGTCCCTGGTCCCTCCCTCGGCGTTGGACCGGCGTCGCAGAGAGAAGAGCAATTCTTCTATGATCCCGCCCCATCCTTTGAACCTGACTATTAGGAGATGGGAGGCGAGGGGGACTGGAAGGGGTCTGAGGACCCTCAGGCACGAGAGTGCCAGTCGTTTCAGAACTGGGCAGTGCATCTAGGGCAGGCCAGTGGTTTGGACACTTCGCCCGATACTGACTTTGTCTCCCCTCCTACCGTGGCTACGGAGGAGGGGCTGCGTGGTGATGACGAGGGCAGCCAAGGCCTTGGGTCTTGAGCTCCCCGTCACGGCCGTGAGGACTAACCTTCTCACCGAGGTCTTTAAACTGCAGGCATGCTCTTCGGAGCCACTACTGCCGTTTAATGAGGCCCTTACTGACGTTCTGTTGGGCACTTGGTTCAGCCCCGCTACAGGTCCCCCTGTAGATCGGAATGTGGCCAGGCGCCACCGCCCGGCCTCGGGCGACCCTAGCTTCCTGTCCACCCACCCCACCCCGAGAGCCTGGTTATCCAGGCCTTTAACTCCCAGACCGCATTCCCGACTGCTCCACCTGATTGGGAATCCAAAAGGTATGAGCAGTTCGGTAAGAAGCTGTTCTCCTCACTTAGTTTGGGGTTGTGGTCGGTCAACACTGCTTGCCTTTTGGATCGTTATACCCACTCTTTGTGGGACACGGTTGTGGACGTGCTGCCAGCTTGCCTGGGTCAAACTCGCTAAAGCTCTTGCGGAAGGGCGGGATGCAGCACGGTATTCTATCCGATGTGGGCTGGATACCACGGACTCACTGGGCAGGGCGATTTCCATGACGGTGGCGCTTCGCCGCCATGCCTAGCTGAGGTCCGCCAACTTTTCGGCTGATGTCCAGAATTCCCTCATGGACATGCCGTTTGATGGTCGTCGCCTCTTGAGCGTTTCAAGGACTCTAGAGCTACAGCTAAGTCATTGGGCCTGTCGGGCCAGCTCCAGGAGACTTCTGCCTTTCGCTCCTTTCATGGCCAAGGAAGGGGTGCCCCCTCGCGTCCTGCCAGCCACGGGCTGCAAACTAACATCCAGCGCGGCGGCGGACGTGGTCACTGCCGTGGCAGTGCCAGAGGACAGCGGCGAGGCCAGTCCACATCCATCCGCAGCATCCTAGTCCGAGCTTTCAGGCCCATTCGATGCCAGTAAGGGGCAGGGTTCGCCATCACCTCCTCCACTGGCGCACCATCACATCGGACAGGTGGGTGCTGCAAATCGTCCGAAGGGGTTACTCCCTCCCCTTCGAGGCAACCCCTCCAGCCATGCCACCGCAGTACCACCGAGTGTCTGGGGAACACTTACAACTTCTGCAAGAGGAAGTTACGGCCCTCTTGGCCAAGGGGGCCATCAAGCGCGTTCCTGGGCCAGACGTAGGGTGTGGTTGCTACTCCCACTACTTTCTGGTTCCCAAGAAGGGCTAAGGGGGCCTAAGTCCTATCTTGGACCTGCGGATCGTCAACGGCTTCCTCCGGAAGGAGAAGTTCAAGATGCTGACTTTGGCTCAGGTCTTAGCTGCCCTAGACCCAGAAGACTGGATAGTAGCGTTGGACTTGCAGGACGCATATTTTCACTTCCACGTCCAGCCGGCCCACCGGCGTTACCTGCTGTTCACGGTAGGCCCTGAGCACTTTCAGTTTACCGTGCTCCCCTTCGCCTTACCAGCGCCCCTCGGGTGTTCACGAAAGTGATGGCAGTGGTCGCAGCCCATCTGCCTAGATTAGGGGTGTCAGTCTTCCCCTATCTCGACGACTGGTTGTTGAAGGCGGGCTTGCCCCAGACAGTCGTCAGCCACCTCCAGACAATGGCCGACCTCTTGCACCTGCTGGGGTTCTCCATCAATGTGCCGAAGTCACACCTGTATTTACAACAAGGGGTGGTGAGGGACAGAGTCTCTGAATTAAGCAGAAAGCTCTCACCCAGTCAAGAGATCAGGGCTAGATCCAACACCGTTTTTTAGCTCACTGCACCATCCCAGTTTCAGAACCTGGCTGTATGCAAATTAGTCTGTTCCTGTCCCAGTGCATGATGGGAACAGGGCAAACCAAACTACAAAAGCCAATTCTTACACTGGGAAGGAAACAAGCTCCCGGGGACCGGTTTCTGGCATTACAGCCGTCTTCGGCCCGGTTTGCTTGAATCCTGATGGTGCAATGAGCAAGGGTCTCACATCTGAGAATACCCTTCCATGCTTAGGGTGGACAAAAATATTTACAACAAGGGGTGGTGAGGGACAGAGTCTCTGAATTAAGCAGAAAGCTCTCACCCAGTCAAGAGATCAGGGCTAGATCCAACACCGTTTTTTAGCTCACTGCACCATCCCAGTTTCAGAACCTGGCTGTATGCAAATTAGTCTGTTCCTGTCCCAGTGCATGATGGGAACAGGGCAAACCAAACTACAAAAGCCAATTCTTACACTGGGAAGGAAACAAGCTCCCGGGGACCGGTTTCTGGCATTACAGCCGTCTTCGGCCCGGTTTGCTTGAATCCTGATGGTGCAATGAGCAAGGGTCTCACATCTGAGAATACCCTTCCACGCTTAGGGTGGCCAAAAATATTTACAACAAGGGGTGGTGAGGGACAGAGTCTCTGAATTAAGCAGAAAGCTCTCACCCAGTCAAGAGATCAGGACTAGATCCAACACCGTTTTTTAGCTCACTGCACCATCCCAGTTTCAGAACCTGGCTGTATGCAAATTAGTCTGTTCCTGTCCCAGTGCATGATGGGAACAGGGCAAACCAAACTACAAAAGCCAATTCTTACACTGGGAAGGAAACAAGCTCCCGGGGACCGGTTTCTGGCATTACAGCCGTCTTCGGCCCGGTTTGCTTGAATCCTGATGGTGCAATGAGCAAGGGTCTCACATCTGAGAATACCCTTCCACGCTTAGGGTGGACAAAAATATTTACAACAAGGGGTGGTGAGGGACAGAGTCTCTGAATTAAGCAGAAAGCTCTCACCCAGTCAAGAGATCAGGGCTAGATCCAACACCGTTTTTTAGCTCACTGCACCATCCCAGTTTCAGAACCTGGCTGTATGCAAATTAGTCTGTTCCTGTCCCAGTGCATGATGGGAACAGGGCAAACCAAACTACAAAAGCCAATTCTTACACTGGGAAGGAAACAAGCTCCCAGGGACCGGTTTCTGGCATTACAGCCGTCTTCGGCCCGGTTTGCTTGAATCCTGATGGTGCAATGAGCAAGGGTCTCACATCTGAGAATACCCTTCCACGCTTAGGGTGGACAAAAATATTTACAACAAGGGGTGGTGAGGGACAGAGTCTCTGAATTAAGCAGAAAGCTCTCACCCAGTCAAGAGATCAGGGCTAGATCCAACACCGTTTTTTAGCTCACTGCACCATCCCAGTTTCAGAACCTGGCTGTATGCAAATTAGTCTGTTCCTGTCCCAGTGCATGATGGGAACAGGGCAAACCAAACTACAAAAGCCAATTCTTACACTGGGAAGGAAACAAGCTCCCGGGGACCGGTTTCTGGCATTACAGCCGTCTTCGGCCCGGTTTGCTTGAATCCTGATGGTGCAATGAGCAAGGGTCTCACATCTGAGAATACCCTTCCACGCTTAGGGTGGACAAAAATATTTACAACAAGGGGTGGTGAGGGACAGAGTCTCTGAATTAAGCAGAAAGCTCTCACCCAGTCAAGAGATCAGGGCTAGATCCAACACCGTTTTTTAGCTCACTGCACCATCCCAGTTTCAGAACCTGGCTGTATGCAAATTAGTCTGTTCCTGTCCCAGTGCATGATGGGAACAGGGCAAACCAAACTACAAAAGCCAATTCTTACACTGGGAAGGAAACAAGCTCCCGGGGACCGGTTTCTGGCATTACAGCCGTCTTCGGCCCGGTTTGCTTGAATCCTGATGGTGCAATGAGCAAGGGTCTCACATCTGAGAATACCCTTCCACGCTTAGGGTGGACAAAAATATTTACAACAAGGGGTGGTGAGGGACAGAGTCTCTGAATTAAGCAGAAAGCTCTCACCCAGTCAAGAGATCAGGGCTAGATCCAACACCGTTTTTTAGCTCACTGCACCATCCCAGTTTCAGAACCTGGCTGTATGCAAATTAGTCTGTTCCTGTCCCAGTGCATGATGGGAACAGGGCAAACCAAACTACAAAAGCCAATTCTTACACTGGGAAGGAAACAAGCTCCCGGGGACCGGTTTCTGGCATTACAGCCGTCTTCGGCCCGGTTTGCTTGAATCCTGATGGTGCAATGAGCAAGGGTCTCACATCTGAGAATACCCTTCCACGCTTAGGGTGGCCAAAAATATTTACAACAAGGGGTGGTGAGGGACAGAGTCTCTGAATTAAGCAGAAAGCTCTCACCCAGTCAAGAGATCAGGACTAGATCCAACACCGTTTTTTAGCTCACTGCACCATCCCAGTTTCAGAACCTGGCTGTATGCAAATTAGTCTGTTCCTGTCCCAGTGCATGATGGGAACAGGGCAAACCAAACTACAAAAGCCAATTCTTACACTGGGAAGGAAACAAGCTCCCGGGGACCGGTTTCTGGCATTACAGCCGTCTTCGGCCCGGTTTGCTTGAATCCTGATGGTGCAATGAGCAAGGGTCTCACATCTGAGAATACCCTTCCACGCTTAGGGTGGACAAAAATATTTACAACAAGGGGTGGTGAGGGACAGAGTCTCTGAATTAAGCAGAAAGCTCTCACCCAGTCAAGAGATCAGGGCTAGATCCAACACCGTTTTTTAGCTCACTGCACCATCCCAGTTTCAGAACCTGGCTGTATGCAAATTAGTCTGTTCCTGTCCCAGTGCATGATGGGAACAGGGCAAACCAAACTACAAAAGCCAATTCTTACACTGGGAAGGAAACAAGCTCCCGGGGACCGGTTTCTGGCATTACAGCCGTCTTCGGCCCGGTTTGCTTGAATCCTGATGGTGCAATGAGCAAGGGTCTCACATCTGAGAATACCCTTCCACGCTTAGGGTGGACAAAAATATTTACAACAAGGGGTGGTGAGGGACAGAGTCTCTGAATTAAGCAGAAAGCTCTCACCCAGTCAAGAGATCAGGGCTAGATCCAACACCATTTTTTAGCTCACTGCACCATCCCAGTTTCAGAACCTGGCTGTATGCAAATTAGTCTGTTCCTGTCCCAGTGCATGATGGGAACAGGGCAAACCAAACTACAAAAGCCAATTCTTACACTGGGAAGGAAACAAGCTCCCGGGGACCGGTTTCTGGCATTACAGCCGTCTTCGGCCCGGTTTGCTTGAATCCTGATGGTGCAATGAGCAAGGGTCTCACATCTGAGAATACCCTTCCACGCTTAGGGTGGACAAAAATATTTACAACAAGGGGTGGTGAGGGACAGAGTCTCTGAATTAAGCAGAAAGCTCTCACCCAGTCAAGAGATCAGGGCTAGATCCAACACCGTTTTTTAGCTCACTGCACCATCCCAGTTTCAGAACCTGGCTGTATGCAAATTAGTCTGTTCCTGTCCCAGTGCATGATGGAAACAGGGCAAACCAAACTACAAAAGCCAATTCTTACACTGGGAAGGAAACAAGCTCCCGGGGACCGGTTTCTGGCATTACAGCCGTCTTCGGCCCGGTTTGCTTGAATCCTGATGGTGCAATGAGCAAGGGTCTCACATCTGAGAATACCCTTCCACGCTTAGGGTGGACAAAAATATTTACAACAAGGGGTGGTGAGGGACAGAGTCTCTGAATTAAGCAGAAAGCTCTCACCCAGTCAAGAGATCAGGGCTAGATCCAACACCGTTTTTTAGCTCACTGCACCATCCCAGTTTCAGAACCTGGCTGTATGCAAATTAGTCTGTTCCTGTCCCAGTGCATGATGGGAACAGGGCAAACCAAACTATAAAAGCCAATTCTTACACTGGGAAGGAAACAAGCTCCCGGGGATGGGGCAGTGAGATAAATAACGGTGATGGATCAAGCCCTGATCTTTGGACTGGGTAAGAGTGGTCTGCTTAATTCAGACACTCTGTTCCTCACCACCCCCCCTTTTCTGAATCAAAGTCACACCTGTGTCCCTCTCAGAAGCTCCTCTTCATCGGAGCGGTTCTTGACTCGGCGCAGTTTCGGGTTTATGCTCCCAAACAGGGGGTTCCGGATATTCGGGCTCTGATTCCGATCTTTCGGCCTTAACCCAGAGTCTCGGTCAGGTTGACGCTACAGCTTCTGGGGCTGATGGCCTCCTCCATCCTTCTGGTGCATCACGCCAGGTGACGGTTGTGGGCTCTGCAGTGGGACCTGAAGTTTCAGTGGGCCCAGCATCAGGGCAACCTGTCCGACCATGTCCTGATCTCAGAGGGCACTGCGAGACAGTTGCAGTGGTGGCTCACGGACCGGGATTGGGTCAACGGCAGATCCCTCTCCCTACCCCAACCGGAGCACGTAGTAGTGACGGACGCATCCCTCCTTGGGTAGCGGGCCACATGGGAGAGGCAGAGATCAGAGGCCTCAGGTCTCCGGCGGAGTCCCGGCTCCATATCAACCTTCTGGAACTGCGGGCGATCCAACTTGCACTGAAGGCATTCCTTCTATCTGTCAGGGGAATGGTAGTGCAGGTGTTCACGGACAACACCACCGCCAAGTGGCACTGCAACAATCAGGGTGGGATGGGGTCGTGGACCCTTTGTCTGGAGGCTCTGCGCCTCTGGCAATGGCTGGAATATCAGGACGTCACCCTGGTGGTTCAACACCAGGCAGGTTCCCTGAACGCCAGGGCGGACAAACTCAGCGGCCGGTGCATGATGGATCATGAATGGCGTCTGAACTCGTAAGTGGCGCAAGGTCTCTTTCAGCGATGGGGAGAGCCCTGGTTACATCGATACGCCACCGAAGAGAACGCGCAATGTCATCAGTTCTGCGTGTTGGAATTGCCAAGGCGGCACTCGCTCCGAGACGCTTTTCATCGCGAGTGGAGCTGCGGGCTATTGTACGCCTTTCCGCCTATACCACTTCTGCCCAGAGTGCTTAAGAAGATCAGGCGCGACCGGGCCCAAGTCATCCTTGTAGCTCCGGACTGGGCACGAAGATACTGGAATCCCGAGCTACTTAGCATGTCAGTCGATCCCCCGATTCGTCTGCCTCTTCAGGAGAACCTTCTGTCGCAGCAGCAGGGGCCGGTCCTCCACCCGAACCTGTCCAGTCTCCACCTCCATGAGTGGAGATTGAGCGGCGACAGTTGAAGCCATTTGATTTGCCTCCTGAGGTCTGTGATGTGATTCTGGCAGCCAGGCATCCCTCCACAAAATCGGCATACGCCTGCAGGTGGAACACATTTGTGGCATGGTGCACAGCAAAGGATGTGGATCCCCTTTCTGCCCCCTTTCAGAGGTTCTCCTCTTTCCTCTTTCTTCTTTCTCTTGCCCTGCAGGGCTCTGCTCTCGGCACTATCAGGGGCTACCTCTGTGCCATTTCAGCCTTTTTAAGGCTACCTGATCAGCTTTCTCTTTTCAAGTCCCCGGTTGTAAAAGATTCTTGAAGGGCATCACTTGCATGTTTCGTTCTGATCCTTTTGTGATGCCTCAGTGGGACTTGAACCTTGTTCTTAGTTATTTGATGTGCGCTCCTTTTGAGCCACTTCACAATTGCCCTCTTCATCTTCTCACTCTTAAGACTGCCTTCCTGGTTGCCATCACCTCTTCCAAACCTCCTTTCCTTTCTGTCCATCCGGACAAAGTTGTCTTGAAAATGCGTCCCTCTTTCATGGCCAAGGTAGTCATAGCCTTTCACATCGGGCAGTCCATCACCTTGCCCACCTTCTTTCTGCCTCCGCATCCCTCGAAAGAGGAAGCAAGGCTCCACCGTCTGGACCCAAAACGTGCGCTGTCATTCTATCTGGATCGCACACGCCAGTTCCAGGTGGACGACCAGCTCTTTGTTGGTTACGTGGGCGCTAAGAAGGGACGGGCGGTGCACAAACAGACCATCTCTCGGTGGGTCGTGTCGTGCATCAAGGTGTGCTACTCTTGGCTAAAAAGGAGCCTCCTGTTGGGCTGAGGGCCCATTCCACTCGGGCCACGGCAGCTACTACTGCCCTAGGTCGGGGAGTCCCATTGCAGACATCTGTCAGCCAGCTATGTGGGCCTCGCTGCACACGTTCGCTAGACACTACTGCCTGGACAGCCAAGTCTGGAGAGATGGCTTTTTCGGCCGTTCTGTTCTCCAGGAATTTCTGGTGTGATCATTGGTTCGCAGACCCACCACTGGGGTTGGTATTGCTGGAGTATCTATTCTAAGGTAATGAATCTAACACTAACCTGCTTCTTTCAGATGCACAAGTTACTTACCTTCGGTAACGATATATCTGTAAGAAACAGAAGTTAGTGTTAGATTCCTTACCGCCCCACCCATCCTCGCCGTTCTGCAAACCAATATCTACGGTTAAGGTTATTCTCTTTGAGGGACCTAGTTTCATGGCACCAGTGTCGGTTTTTATCATGGCTCTGCGTTCCTGGCACGGAAAAGCTATGTATAAGAACTGACGTCAGCACGCGAGGGCAGCGTCTAAGTAGTCCGACGACGTCATCCCATAGCAAACGACGCCGACGACGGAAACGGAGCCGCAGACGACACCTACCGCCGCGCAGGGGTACTGCTACGCAAAACATTCCGGATCCAGTCTGACGCCTGGGGATATTCTAAGATAAGGAATCTAACACTAACTACTGTTTCTTACAGATATATTTTTACCGAAGGTATGTAACTTGTGCGTTTGTTCTAACTAGTTTGGTATGTACTTCAATGATAAAACTTCCATTCTCAAACTTCCTCAGATCTTGAAAGGAAATGTATTGTCTATGTGTTGGGTAAACCTCAAATGGAGGTTAAGCCACATAAAATGTTAGGGTTGAAATTTTGACCTTTCCAAACAATGAACACATCTCCTATATATCACCTATATAGTGCTCTCACAAAGTGACATTGTTATGGAATGGGTCTCTAGTGTTTTATATATTCTTGACCTCAAAAATGTGGATGTAGAGGCAAGTAAGTCTGGGAACAAAAAGTTCCGGTTCTGCTCATAAAGGTCTGCTCTATTAAGTGGAAGAAGTTAGGTGTCAGTGAATCACTAATATAACGAGTCTGAGTCACATGGAATGCTTCCTACAACTTTGTAAGAAATTGAATTATTAGTTAAGGGGTAACTACCCATCATAAGTAAAAATCACAATCGTTATCAGCGTGAATCACTAAATTCATAAATAAACCTGAGCTCGACACCCTAGTAGCTAAGGCAGAAGCCAGGTATAGCCCTGTCGAAAAGTTTGACCTTTGGACTTAAGGCCACATGTATAAACCTTTTTGCCAAATGCAAAGACTCTTTGGCATGTACAAAGCCCAAATATGGATTTGGTAACTTGCTACTGAATCATAATTTGAGGTTTGCATCCCTTCCTAATAGCGACTCACAGTGCCATGGATGAATATTTTGGGAGCAAAATGCGGTTGCTCAACTTTCGCATTTTACCTCCTAATTCAAGTAGGTGGAAACCCAGTTGCTAATGGGAAGAGATCACCAAGAGCCCCCTTCCTCTTTGTAAATGGTTGAGAAAATGTTTTTTGAGAGCAGGCAGTGGTCCCAGAGGCCACTGCCTTTTCTTGAAAAAAGAAACTGAAACGTTTTAATTTTGTTTTTGAAATGCATACCGTTTTCCTTTTAGGAAAACAGGCTGCATTTCAAAAATAAAATGTTGCTTTATTTTGAAGCAAACACAGACATGGTCGTCTGATGTCCCCAGCAGGCCACCTTCCTTGTGTTTTTAGGGATTCCCAATGGGTCGCAAATTGTGACCTACCTTATGAATATGATGTAGGTCAATTGTGACCCCGTTGAGAATAGTTAAATCTGTCAATGATAAATTTGTACATATGTGTTTGCAATTTCCTAATAGTGAATCACAAAAATTCAGTCTTAGGAACTCGCTAAATGACACCTATGTACATTTGGCACTTAGGGCTACATGTGTCAACCATTTTTGCGTTCGAAAATGGGCTGATTCATTGAATCGGCCCGTTTGCGAATGCAAAAAAGGGGTTTCACATGTATCAAACCTATCACGATTTGGTAACATGTTACTGTATCGCAATTTGGGTTTGCGATTCGGTATTAGTAAGGGGTGTGTTTAGGGCATCCCTTCCTAATCCCGAATTGCATCGGTATGCATGAATGTTTTGAGACCAAAATGCGGTATTAACCCATTCGCAAATGGGAAGGGGTCCCCAATGGATTCCTTCCCCTTTGTGAATTTTTGTAAAAAAAAATTTTAAGAGCAGGCAGTGGTCCCATTTTTTGTAAAGCAGCCTGTTTTCCTTTAAGGAAAATGGGCTGTTTTACAAAACAAAATGCTTTATTGAAAAGCAATTATGGACAAGGTGATCTGCTGACCCCAGCAGGCCACCATGCCTGTGATTTTTGCTATTCCTAGGGGTTCGCAAATTGCGACCTACCTCATTAATATCCATGAGATGGGTCATTTGCGATCCCCTAGGAATTGCAGAATGTGTTCAACACACTTTCATGCATGCCGTTTTGCAATTTCCTTATTGTGACTCGTAAGGATTCGTAATTAGGAAATCTCAAAACAGGGCTTCAAACATCTGGCCCTTATGCCCAGATGCATCAAGCATTTTTGGAGTCGCAAACGGTGCGATTCCTTAAAATCGGCCGTTTGCGACTCCAAAAATGCTTTTTGATATGCATCATTAGTTTTTGTTAAAATTCGCTAATTTTGCGAATTTCTGAAATGCGATTGCATTTAAGGAATCGCAATTGTGCGATTCCTTAAATGGAATGCATCATTGTTAAAAAAGTAGCGAATTTTAAAATTGCAAGTGCAAATTACCACGAGTTTGAACCTCGTGGTAATTTGCAAAATTGTTTAAAAAAGCACAAAAATGCATTTTTTAAACTGTTAAGTTACAGACACACATGTCCACATGTAAAAGTGAATTTCATGGGTGCAGGGGGGGGTCCTTTGGACCCCCCTCTCCACCCTTGAAATGCTTTGTTGAATTCCGATTTTCAAATAGCGAATTCGCAATTCCCATTCATTCATATGGGCATTTCAGCCCATAGGAATGAATGGGAATTGCGGATGCGCTATTTGAAACTCGCAATTTTATTGCGATTCGGTAAAAATTGCGATTTTTACCGAATCTCAATAAAATTGCGAAATAAATGATGCATTGCCATTTGCGATTCCTTATTTGCGATTCCTTATTTTTCGCAAATAAGGAATCGCAAATGACAACGTTGATGCATCTACCCGATTGTCCCGTAAATGGATGCCCAAAATCTTCAGCGGGCAAGGCAGTGGGCTACATGCATTTTCCTCCTACACTCCTTCCATTAATAACACTGCCAACTTAGACAAACTATTCTATGTCCGGGCTTAATCGTTCATATGCTCCTGGACTGATATCTGCAGACTCAAGCTCCGGGATATACTCTTCTGCAGTTACGATCAAACAGCACACAATTCGGCAGGACAGCTCCTGCACCAAGGCAAAAAGTACATTTCAATGCACGCAGTTTCTTTGTTCTCGCCACCAACTTCACATCATCCCTGACTAATGTTACCTGACATCTGGTCACAGTGCCGCAGACTCCACACAACAGTGTAATTACCAGTGCAAATAATCACCCAATTCTAGGAAGCTCTGTGGTACGAGGCTGCAGCATGCAGTGTGCACAGACCTTTCAAAGAACAGGCAAGTAGCAGGGTCCTTCATACTGCATTTGGAGTGGATGACGTGCTCAGACCCATCCCATCCTTGCTTTCAGTACCAGCTTATGCTCCACCAACTGTAGCACCGTTCCTGTGACTCTAAATAGAGCGGGGCTACCACAGGTTTCTCGGGGTGGTAGGACTGCCATTTTTATCCTTTTTAGTTTAAAGAGCTTTATTGAAGCAAATATAAACATAGGTGCAACATTACATTAACAGTTGTAGAAAAATTGCATAAAATATCAAAGTGTATAAGCAAATTAGAGTAAGAACTCAAAAAACGACCATTATCTAAAACTAAAACAAAAGAGTGAAAGCAATATTATCTAGTTATGCACCTTAACAAATAGCATTTTACAATTTTCAGTATGGGAGGAGTGAGTAAAGGAAGAGGGGAAAGGAGATTAACAAAAAGCAAAGGGCAAAAGAAATCGACACCTTAACCAAATATCGTATGTAGGAAGATCTTAATACAATTGCTACAATACAGAGTAAGAACCATACATTGACTTATAGGAACTACATAAGGGTAATAAAAAATAATACTCAAGGCTGAAGACAAAGGATATGTCTTTTTTACCTAATGCAGAGGAAGATACATAGTTAGTGAGTGGGGACCACGAGATGTGGTGGCAGAAGCTCTATCCAACCTGTGATGATAACAAAGAAGGTTCCACCAAGCAGAAAAAGATACCTTAGTGGCATCCTTAGTGGCATCCTTCCAGTTAGAAGTAATTACCTGAAAGGCAATAGCAATTAACAAATCCACAAACAAGACCATCCTGTGAGCACCAAACCAATCATAAAGTTGCTACCAAAAAAGATGGAGTAGATATCAAAAGGAAAATAGATGGAACAGATGGAGGAAATTGATTTGCAGACCTTGGTCCAAAATGAAGTAAAACTAGGGCAAGGAAAAAAGGAGTGTAGGAATGTGCCAGGGGTGTTTTTACAAGACCAGCACTTTGGGGACATGTCAGAACTATACTTGGAGAGAGATAATGGAGTTAAGGACAACCTCTGATAAAAATAGTAAAGGGTTTGGGTGGTACTGTCAGTGCAAGAGGTGTGATGTATCCGTGCCCAAATGGAATTCCAAGTATGAATAGAGAGGAAACGCTGCAGATCAGATTTCTATAAAAGTTCAATTTTACTCTTAGGTCGGTTAGGAAGAGAAGTGAAGATATTTGTAATTATGAGATGCCCGGAAAGAGTAAGAGGTAGATAGTGATTCTAAAAGGGGGACTGATGAGGAGAAAGAGGATCCAGAAAGGAGGGAAAACTGGTGAATTATAGCAATTGTAAAGGGTCGTACTTGAGAAGAGAAGGGCCAGGCAGGCTAAGTTTAATCTGAACTTCATGAGGAGAGTGAAAATCCGAACCTTGTATTAAGTGTTTAATCTGAATAATGCCTTTTTGCCACCCAATGTTTCTAAAAAATAGTGCAGTTAAAATGTTTAAGGAATTTATTATGCCACAGAGGTGAATCTTCATAGAGGTTTATGAGATTTGCTAGTGACCAGGTTATAAATAGAAATACATTGTGAAATGGTTGGGGAATTAAAGAACAAGCATGGTGAGAGAAGTTAGCTAACAAGGGGAAAGAAAAAGGATGAATGAGAGATTTCTCTAATCTATGCCATACCTTTATTGGGGAATCTTCTGAAGTGGACAGGAAAGGTAGCGCTAGTTGGATTAAAAAGGAAGACTGATACTGGCGGAAATTGGGAAAGTGGACACCTCCCCGATCCTTATGAACAGACAGGGAAGATAAACAGATGCAAGCTTTACGATTGTTCCAGAGAAATTTACTTCAAAAACCATTAAGAGTTTTGAAAAATTTTCATGGAAGTTTCACTGTTAACATTGTCAGGTAAAAGTTGATCACAGGAAGCATCATCATTTTGAATGTGTCCAATCTGCCCTGCCACAACAGAATTAAGGGGGACCATTTTCCTGCCATACTATTCCCTTTTGATAAAACGTCTTCCAAATTAATTTGAACTGTTCGCACAATGGAGGAAGAATATTGAATTCCCAGGCAATTAATACTATTGATGATCCATTTGAAACCAGTTCCACCAAACATGCTCTTTATAAATGCAATCTTCCCTGAGCACTATACAATAATACATCAATATTAGTGAGAGTGAATCTCAAAACAATCTGGTATTTCAAAACAGATACGGCTAAAAACAACACCTATCTTCTCACAAAAAAATATCCCAAAATCTGGGTCCTATTGCATCAGTCAATTCCGAAAATATTCCATAATAAGGTCCATCAAATCTGTTCTTGTAACAATAATCCAAATCAGAAGTCTTCAAATCTTTTTATTTCAAGTCAATTTTCATGATTCCAAAAGAAAACCAATTCTTCCTCCGAGAAAAGAAGCAGCCAACACGTGTTTCGTCATGCACTATTTTGTGCCAAATGGCTTCCTCAGGGCTGCAAACCAAAACAACAATAATGTACACATCAATTCAATACATCATGTAACTAATATTAACATGATAATATAAACAAAGTTCCATATCAAATTCAAATTATACTATAATCTAATGAACAAAAGGATGGGAAAATAGTTAAAGACCAACACCGAAAGTTGTATTCAGATAGTAAAATTTGTGAAAATACAGCAAGTCACGAGTAACAAAAGTCACCAAAGTGCACAACTCCACCAAGAAAAGGAAAAACTTTAAATGGACTCTTGAATCACCTCATAAGATGGAATTCGCAAAATTATCAGTATTAGGTCTAGTCCAATTCAAGGATAGTACCACTGTAGAGAGATAAGATACTTGCTAAGTACTGGTTGACTATAGTCAGTTCAGTATATATATCTCAATTAACCTATTCTCCTTCACAGACCCTGGAGCATGCTAAACATGTTACCATTTCAATTTATTAAAAAACAAATCAATCCTAATTTCTTATTTCCTAATCCCACAAAAAATCGATTATTATAAAGGTTATTAGCGTTGGACCAATCGCTAGTTAAGATATCGCACTTCGTAGCTAAAAATGCTGGTATACATTCCAAACCCGTCCCACAGTATAAACGCTCTTATATCAGGTAAATATACATGTAAAATGTAGCTCACTGTATCAATTCCGTCCTCAAATTAAAGGTTTAGATAGTCATTCACAATTCATGAGAATCATAGGTATATATATTCCGATCCTAAAAAGACATATACAGTAGATTCGGGTAAATATCCCATAAAAACTAATGGTATAGGCGTATAGGCATATGTATTTGTATAACCACTACATGGAATTGGAGGTGAGTGGTTACATTTGGGTATAAATACAAATACATATGTCTATACCCGACTGGGGGCCTTATCCTTAGGTAGCTTAGCTAAGGCTGACTTAATCTTAATCTTTGTCTAAAATACAGCAGTCAGGAAGGGGGGAAGATCGAGGAGGCAACAAATCAAAAAATGCATCTGGGGCAACATTGGAAGGGGAAGATTCAGGAGTGTATAAGGACATATAAAAATCTGTAAAGCATTTCAATATTTCCTCATCCATAAATTGATTGACACCAGTATCATCAATGATATTAACTATTCTAGACCGCTGAGATTTGACTTTCAAATAGTTTGCAAACAAATTACCCGCTTTATTGCGGCCACCATAACATTTTGAATTTATTAAAATAAAGTCTCAGAAGCTCCCTCAGCGGATGTCTTGTTAAAACTCAATTTCGATCAGACCAACTTCTCAAGGGTAACCTCATTGTTAGAAGAAAAGTAGGTATGTTCCAATTGTTAGATATAGGAGAGTGTGGAGGCAGATTCCCTAAGAAATTGTTTCTTCTTAACACCCACATAGTCGATGATAAAACCTATGGCTGTCGCTTTGAAAGTGTCCCAAATGGGGTGAAGGGATGTATCCGTATTGGCATTAAAAACAAAAGACTCGTACACGAAATCTTAGAAGCGCCCAACGAAAGTAGGATCTTTGAGGAGATAATTATTGAAGCACCATCTATGAGCTTTGGAGGGTAAGGAACGAAGATCTAAATTTATAAAGACAGGAGCGTGGTTGAAAATAAGTATGGATCCAATTTCAGCATGATGAAGATTAGGGAGAAGATATGGGCTCAGAAAGAAATAATCAGTTCTTGAAGTAGAATTATGTGTGGGAGAATAAAAGGTAAATTTCAAACAATCAGGGTTATATATCACCCAGGCATCTACCAGTCCTCTCGAATGGATGGTGCTCGTAAAAATTTTTTCATTTTATTTGGGATGTACCTGTAAGCAGATTTCCTATTGATGAAATGATCCATGACTTGACTACAATCCCCGCCCACAATGAGATTTGGATCAGCGAGTGAGTGAAGTGTATGCGACATGGAGTGCCAAAACTGTGAATCAATACCTGTGGGACCTTAAATGCTGAGGCGAGAGATAGGGGAACCGTTTATGAGTCTATGGCAAAGAAGCCATCGTCCATCTGTATCCTTTTCTTCTTTTTCTATAGTGAAGGAAAGGGATTTATTAAATAATATCACCACTCCATTTTTCCTATCTTTAGCTAGGGAACAAAACAAATAACCAACCCATTGTTTTTTAAGAGAGTTAATATCATTGTCATTAAGATGCATCTCTTGTAACATAGCAATCTTACAACGTAATGTAGAAAAATGGGTATGTACCCTTTGCTTCTTGATGGGGTTACGTAGACCCTTTACATTCCAGGAGACAATGCAAACATTATCCGACATCATAGGAGGGAAAAGGCATTAAACAGCACCATGAGCATTTATAAAAAATTAACAAAAAAGTGAAAAATTGAGAATGCAAAATTTTGAAGTCAACAAATAAGTAACTGTGCAATGAAGACCAATATGAAAAAAGGGTATGAAAAAATAAAGAGTAAGAACCACAAAAAGGAAGAAAATAGGCAAAAGTGATAGATTGGGAAAAAAAGAGGAGAAAAGGAGCCATAGCACAGAAAGAAAGAAACAGGGAAAGGGAAACAGGAGTAGAGCAGAGAGAGAAAAAAGAAAAGTAAGAGAATGTAAATAATAGATGGGGAAAAGCTGACAGGAAGCCTAGAGACTTCAGCCAAGAAGGAAGGAATATATATCCAGACTAAAGAAGATATCATGAGGAAGCGGGGAGCAGCGAAGGGAAGACAGACGACAGAACCAGCCAAATCTACGAGAAACGACAGAGACCACTAGATATAGGAACAATATAAGGGGGACATTCTAAGAAGCAGAAGCCAGGGAATACAGATAACATATAAAACCGAAAGTGATAACATTGGAACAGGGAGACATAAGATACAAGCATACTCAATGAACACTTAAAACACATGAGGAATAGATGTGAACATTAGGAGCGGGATGGGAGGGCAGGAAGGAGGAAACATCAAGGAGGGGTGTCCATACGGAACAGAGATATCTGTGAAGAAAAACACCAAAGTTAATAAGGAATATCATCCGAAGAATGCAGACAAACACAGCAATGGACAGTTAAACAAACATGTAACTACGAAAGATGGAAAAATCACCGAGCCAGTAAACTGGAAGAAATTCAGCCAAGGAAACAGTGTTCAAGTCTTTCAAAAGTCCATTTCTTCTCCTAAATGGCAAAAGATAAATTGCTGTAGATCCTCGGGACAATCAAATGAGTAAGTTATTTCCTTATGAGTGACTTTAAAAAAGCAGGGGAGAACCAATCCGTATCTAGCATTCATAGAAAGAAGGGCAGGACAAAAAAAAAGGAACTTGCGACGAGCAGTGCTAGCACAAGCCATATCCTGGGAGAAATAAACTATTTGACCTGACCACAACATCTGTTTTCTTTGTTTTGCAGTCGATAGAACCATTAACAGTTCAGTGTACTCCAAAAAAAGAGCAATGATCCCTCTGGGGCGATTGACTGACGATGTATAGGGGGAACCTCCAAGCTAGGGACCAATGCGATGGGCACGTTGCAGATTGAGAATGGTTCGTTCCTCGAGACCAACAATTTTAGGAAAATGAGTTTTTAGAAAGGCAAGCATGTCCGACCCCTCCTCTCCCTCAGGAATAACGAAGGTTATTACACCAGGTCCTCCGTTTGCAGTTCGAGAAGAGCTATCTCGTTGGACATAGCTGCACCCTGAGGAATCTTGAGTGTCGCTAATCTTTTGTTCCATGGCAGACACCCTTGAGTCTAAATTACACCACTTTTCCCTCGAGCCTCTGAAGAGTAGCGTTGGGGTCAATTGCAAACGGTTTTATTAACTTTATTTCCTCCGTGAGGTCTTCCAGTGGTATGGGTAGTGGAGATTTAGTAGGAGAATTAGGCTCTTTCTTTTGACGTTTGGAGGTAGCAGGTGTACGGAGGGAAGACATTTTGGCGGAGGTACTCTTCTGATTGAGGGAGAGAGGAGGATTCATGTACATGTAGGAAAAAGTGCTGATATAACAGAGCCTCAAGAGGCACGCAATATATAGGGAAAAAGAAAGAAATCTGTAAAGCTGCAGAAAAGCTAAAATGGGACAGAAACCTCTTTTATATAACTGCAATTCTAGACTTAGCAGTCTGGGTAGCAGTATCTCTAATAACCAAATTAGAGCATAGAGGCTTTAAATAGAGCAGAGAGGACTGAATGTGACAAAGGGACATTAAGTGGTGGCTATTAAGAGGGGTTAGACCCTTTCCAAATGTAGGCAGTGAAGGAATGCTTTTAATTACATTCACGTCCCTCTAGAAACAAAATGGTGGGCGCTTCTAGGATTCCTGAGGAAAACGCAGCGCAGGGAAAACTGGGAACAAAAAAACGGCTCAAATAGGTCTAAAAAGACATCTACCTGTGTCCCCGCGCCTGCACCTCCAATATGTTAAATTCATGAAGCCCGAGTGAGGCAGCTCCCGCTCCGAGAAAAGAAAGCAATCCTGGTCGACTCACAGAGCCGCAGCCAGACGCGCCATCCTGCAGCTGCTCAAGCCACGCCCCCATCCGTAGGACTGCCATTTTAAGGCATTCCTTCTACTCTGCGAAATCTAACATGAGGGACTACAGATAACATCATGCCATTAAAAAACACACCCACTGCAATGATTTGCACGACAAGGCATAAATGCCCTTCCACAGAGGAAATTTGGACATCGGTGGTAATTCTAGTGCAAAAATACAAAAAAGACTAAGGACATCTGCTCAATTTTGCACAGTTCGGGTCAGTGTATGAATCGCAAGGTAAGGGAACGGTGGTAATTTCACATGTACATGAACTTTGCAATTAGGTTAGTGACTTGGAATGCCTCCACATTTTTGTCACAGAACTGGGCTGATTCCTTGGCCAATATTCCACTGCTTTTGGCAGGTGGAACTCCGCTCAGATTTTACCGCACCTGCTAATACCAGTTGCAATTAAACCGCATCACTTTTAATCTCTTTATTGCCAGACCTGTGGGGAGGAGTATATATATTTAGCCGGCATAGCCACTGGTGATCACAAAAATGTAAAAGGCATAGTAGGGAAGAGTAGGCCCAGTTCTTTGGTTGGATTGTTTAAACTGTTGTATGCTATTGTTAGGTTTTGGGGTGCAATACATTTCATGATGTTTTTAATTATTGCTACTCTAGTTTAAGAAATGTTTGAAAACCAATAGTAGAATAGTGCATGGTAGACCGCACCTAGCCTGGTACATTTGTCAAAAGAAGAAAGAGTGCCACCTAAGTGATTTTATCTTGTTACGAATTAATTGGAAATTTGTATAAATAATGCATTTTAAAGCACCTTGAGTGTGACATAAGCGATAGCTGAAAATAAAAACTTCTGTAAGGATTTTCTCTATTACTTTTTGGGAATCATATGCAGTACATATGTATTTTGAGAGGAGGAGTACTAGTTAAGATGGGACAGAAATTAAATTCAACTTTAGTGCATCCTAAACAGTGTGCTGTATTCTGCATTACTGCTGTTCCTATGCCCTGTAAAACTTAGATGCAGTGGAGTTCTCTCACAAACGTTCCATGGGAGATGTGTGACAAATGGTGCATTTTTACATTTCTGTCCATGCTGGAATAAATTAATTATAATGTGCCACATGAGCAGCCCATAGTGGGCTGCACAGGAGCCCTGGGCCTTCATATAACCTCCTGACACATAGCATTTTTCTTCTATCTACTGAAGTTGGGCAGGCAAAAAAATGCTGATCTCTTTGGTGATCCACTGAAAAATTAACTACCCTTCTGACTCCTACTCAGGGAAGTACGTCTTCCATTTAAGTGGGATGGGCAGAACCAAGGTAACTCTGGGTAATGCCTGACTCCAAGATGTCTCACAGCACAAGGAGAAGAGGGAGGAGAGAAGGCAGTGGGCTGTAGTTATGTCCACCCAGTGTAATGCTTTCCAGGTGTTTGTGGGTTTATCAGCTGACAACAGTTTTCCTATTCTTTCAAATTCTACTGTTCTTCGTACAGTAGGTGGAGATCACCCCGTCATATTCTCCTACTACTGGTTGTAAACCTCTATCGATAGTCTCTATATTGCATCCAGGGTGAGACTTACGTGGAAATGTATATGTGACGAGATCACTTCCAGTAGATTTCACTTTGTGATAAATGTCTATTTTTCATTTTCAGTGTTTTTCTACTTTATTAGCTTCTTCTAATACACGTGTTTTCTTTTTTAGGGTCAAACCGAAAGTCAGCAAAAGTTTTCACAACTCGGAGTACAACTTTGTCGAATAGCAAACAGGATGCAAAAATAGCTTCCATCAACGATGAAACGGTTATATGATTATACCACGACTTCAGTTACCACGCATGGCTTTACCACGCGAATTTTACCTCGCAAGTGGCTTTACCACGCTGGTATTTACAACGTTGCATTTGTCTACGAGTAGAAACGTCTTACCTGCACGTCTTTCTCCTCGAGCCCTTACTTCCATCCTCCTTTGAAACAAACGTCAAAACACGTACACCGAAATAAAAAAAGGACTGTTTTTTTGACGTACACGGCACGTCTTTGGGGGAGGCTCTTTCCTCTTTCTTTTAATTTTTTTCCCGTTTTTTTTGTTAAACTAATCTGCTTGTTTTTTTTTGGGGGGGGAGACCCCCCCTCAGCCCCCCCAAGCTCCCCTCCGAGCCCCCCCCCTCCCTCTGCCCCCTCATGCCCACGCTGATCGACTTCAAGGAATACCACGTCTCCCCCCTAGCCCGTGGTAAAGACGTCGTGGAAGGAACCCTGCGTGGAAGGCACCCTGCGTGGTAAGTGTCACGTGGTAAACGTGAGTAGTGGTAATGCCTTCGTGGTAAATGATGTTTCCCCGATGAAACTCGGGAACAAACAGCAGTTTGTTACTTAGATGTGCCACAGGACAGCTGGCATCCACAGCCTGGTACAGATACCCAAGAGAAGGCTCAATACTCCCAGAAGGCCCATATGAACTCAGGTACTGAATTAATTATGCATCAGTAACACATGTAAAAAATAAGTTTTCAACCCTCTCAAAATGTCTCGTAAATCCACAGGAGACTTTTCGAGAACTGTATTTGAAACAAAATCAGTAATTTTGTCTACAACGATAGACATATTTTATTGAAATGTATTTGAAACTGTACCTGAATTTTGTGTGCAATGATATCCACGTTTTCTTTTTCTTTCCTTCGCTTAAATCAGTCCCAATTATACACCTCGTTTCTATACAATCATTTCAGAAAAAGGTTTTCACCACAATCAAATAGTGTGACAAATGCCCAGCAAGTGGACAATTTGTAGAGTCTGGTTACACTTCTCAGTGTGGTGTGCACAACAGAACAAAGAGGATGAGAAAATGGCTGCAAAATAAAACGGGAAGCGGCAAGTAAGAGCTCCTAAAACGAGTGGGTTGGACTTGTGGTAAAAGATAGCACGAGCAACAACAGACAGGGGAGACTCAGGCAAGCCGTGCAAATATTTAGGAATAGAAAGTCTATTGATGGGTTGAAGGCTAGCACAAGACAATAGAAGAAAACCAGTGGGCGAAGATAATGATGTAGATGCGGGAGTCCAGTGCGCAGGGGGAGGCATGGCAGTATTTTCTTAGAAATAAGAGAGATAGTGAAACTGAATCATCTGCCTGCACACACGTGACAAAAAATAAAATAATTCACTGAAATAATAGCAATACTGTTATGTGCCAGATGCATTGGCAATAATTATATTAATCCAAAGAGCCATTTCCGTTAGCCCTGCCAGAATAGTCCATTGGGTTGTATCCTTCTGTTAGTGCAGGAGCGCACAAGGAACAACAGAAAAACAATAAACCATGTAGAAACCTCCCTCTGAACTTTATAATGCTACTTGACTCACACTTTTCTGGTTTATCTCTGATGTAAAAGGAAAACTTAATGAAAGAAGAAGAAAGAAATTCTTACAAGCTACCGCAAGTGCTGTCTAATGTTTAGTAAAAAAGGAGTGCTATTAAAGAGGGTATGGGACAGTAATTGAACATGCACTACATATCTTTGAAAGTGACCAGAGTATAACATTAGTGAAAATAAAAGTAATTATGGATATGAACCAGAGCAGGTCAATTTCAAACATTTAGGTACAAAATTAATTCTGTAACTACAAGGATTAGATAAGGAGGTTTTTACTAAACTCCTGAAACACGCAAAAGTGTGTTAGAATTGCTATCATGCTAACAGTTTTTCTTCTGTCAATAGTATTAACCAGGTTAAGTTGATTATTTTGGCAAGTTGTATATTGCCAATCTATTCATGTGAACATTCTGATCAGGTTACGGAATTTTAAGAACCTTGCAAAACTTTTGCGGGTGAAATATAAATGACGGCTTGTCTTTAAAAATTGACAATATAGGTGATGGACCTTTGCAAATATTATTTGCGTAGCTATTTACAAATATTACTAAGATAATAAAATAAAGAGGTTTAAACATGAAATTTTATGAGATTGTATATATGGTATTTAATACGTGAATCTTTAGAAATCTGGACTTGAACTTTGTAGCCTAATTTTTCATAAACAGATCCGAGTCAAGATAACACATGGTGTACATTTTCTTTTTTAATTTAGAAAGCTTTATTTAGTGCACATAATATATGGAACAGATTCATAAGCTAACAATTAGCCGATCTAATGAAATATAGCAAAAACAGCATGGAACTAATACATGGTCGCATACCTCTTTGTACATATCCCCCTAGGCTGTCAGGCGAGCGTCTGCTGGTGTTGTTGGCTGGCCACTATTCAACAACAGATTCATTCAACCCAAAAGACTGTTAGCATTTGCACAGTTTTTACCTAAGGAAGCAAAGGAGATTATAATAAAGTTTTGTAAATATACTTGTTCTTTTACTTTTCTTCTTTTTTTTCCTGCCATTTTTATATTTTGTATTTTGTAATGATTTTTAGAAACCGCACAAATAAAGGAATTCATTCATTCATTCATACTTCTTTGTACAAGCTTAAGAATTAAAAAAAGGGATACAGCGTTGAAAAATGAAAACAATACTTCCATAGTATGAATAATATAGAATAATTGCACAATTACACATAATCACATTTTACCACTTTCTTAAATTGTAGGTGCAAGTTAGTACAAACATCTGTAATGGGTAACCATTGTTTTTTTTGTTTGTTAAATAATGATAATTAAGTGATAAAAGTAGTCTCCTGTCTATGATGATAACAGACGGAGTACCACCAAGCTTTAAAAGAAACATTTAAGGAATTCTTCCAGTTACTGGTGATTGGCTTAAAGGTAATTGAAATCAGAATATCATTTAAAACTGTTGCAATAGACAGATTGAGACCAGAGCTATGCTGACCAGTGAATAAATAAATGACCTGAAAGGGATAATTAACTTGGAAGATTGCTTTAATTTGTTTAAGAAAAGCTCTGACTCTTTGGACAAAAGAATAGTATATGCATTGTGACCAACAACTGAAATCATTAGTTTTATACATTTTTAAAGTCTATTTCGGAGTAAGGAACAAACAATTGTAAATACAATACAATGTCTGTGTTATATTTGCAGCTCTTGAAATTTAATGTAGTCTGATCCAAAACTTATCCCACACAATAACATACCAAAACACATGTAAATCTCGTTCCCAAAGTAGTTCAGTTTTTAATTTAAGTCAAGAGGAAGTCGAATTCAAATATAATGTATTCATGATTGTTACACTTGGCCCTTTCTGCAGGTTCATCCCCAAACGTTTTGCCATCATCCTCTTATTTTCTGAACCTGTTTTTGTTGGCTTTTAGGACCCTGAACACTTTACCAATGCTAACCAGTTCTTAAGTACTTATGCTCACTTCTTTAAACATGATAGAATTGGCCTACATCCATTTTGCATATGTAATTTACTTGTCAGTCCCTAGCAAAGTGGTACTACATATCTCTAGATCATATAAAATAAATGCTATTAATGGGCCTCCACCCCTTATTGTGCCACCCACTTAAGAACCCCTGAAAATATGTCTCAGGCCTGCCATTGCAGCCTGTGTGTGCAGTTTTGAACAGCCATTTCCACCTGTCAAAATACACTTTTTGCCAGGCCCAACCCTTCCTTTTTAACACGTATGTCACCCCTAGTGTAGGCCCTGGACAGCCCATGGGGCAGAGTGCAAGGTATTTAAAAAGTGGGAAATGTACTTTTAAGATTTACATGTTCAGGTAGTGAAAATCTATCAAATTCGTTTTTCACTATTGTAAGGCCTACGCTCTCATAGGGTCACATTGGGTTTCCTTAATTCATTTAATAAGTGAGAACTTTCAATTGGGAGCAGTTCGACAAGTTGAGATTAGGTTCTATAGAAATGTAATTAAAAGCCCTCTTAATAGTAAACTCACATTTTTAATCACAATTCTGAAAATGCTACTTATAGAAAGTTGAAGAGAGAGAAACATAGATAGATTTCTAGGTTAACCTAGTGCACTACTAATATGTCACAAAACAGTGTACACCCAACGTTTTCAAATATCCAGTCAATCTATATGATAATACACTTGTAACAAAGTAATCAAAACATCATCAATGGTATCTGCGAAATTTAGAAAAAAATCATCATGAGCTTTAAGTAGTTTAAAGTCTGCAGAATTTATTCCAACTTCGTAGCAGTTCTATTCCAACACAAAAGAAAATGCAATGTTGCTGCTTGAATTCAGCATGCAAAATCAAATCTCAACGGTCCCCAATGCATTTCGGGCTTTTAGACAATAGCCCTTCGTCAGGAGAATCTGTAACAAGTGTATAAATTACAATAGAGTATTCAACATCTTCATAAATCATGATATAGGCTGACAAGAGCTCAAACAAATAGAATGGTGCCTGAATAATTCCAATCTATAGGTGCGTCAGAATGAAAGTAAGTGATGTAAAGGTAAACGTGATGTGGAAGGAAACTGTAGAATTAAAATTCAGGAGAAAGAGTACCATTTCCAAAGTGTAAGATAAAATCAATCAAAGTGAAATAAGAGGGGAAAAGTGGAGCGCGAAAAATGAAAATACAAATCAAGAGAGCTTCAAGGCTGTTCTATGTACCTTAAAAACGAAACTTTGGAATGACAAAAGAAGCCTCAGTCCAAAACCAGCTACTGGAGATGTCTATATCAACTAACCCTGGGCAGGCAACTTCGCTACGCCCACGAAGTGGGCATAGTGTTGCCTACTTTGCCCTTTGCAAAGTAGACGAAGCAGACAAAACTACGCCCACACCTTGGGCGTAGCGAAGTTGCCCGCCACCCGCCTCCCTCCCGCCCTCCCGAACATACCTCATTTCATTGAATGGGCACAAAAAAAAAAATACACCTACCTTGTCCGCGGCGTCCCGGGGCGCCCTCTGCTTGTTCGCGGCGCCGTCTGCTAACCAATGCGCATGCGCGGGCATGCTAACCAATGCGCATGCCCCGGCGGCCATGCATGCGCATTTCTCGCACGGCGCGTAGTGGGGCTATGCAAAGTGCGCAGGTGGGCGTAGTTTCTCGCCCACTTTGCGTAGCTTCGCGTAGCCCCACTACGCCCAGGGTTAATATCAACCACTAAACAAAGCAGCTGGGGAGGTAATAAACATACGTGAGTGAACGATTAAGACCCTAAACAAATCGTGGTGAATCACTATATGCGCAAAGGGGAATAGAGAATTGAAAAAATCGAATGTTTACCTTATAAAAAGCGCTACTGTGAAGTTGCTGAACACTGCTGTAAGATTACTGGAACGGTAGTCTGTCAATAGCGATCCAGGCATATCAGGCTCCTGCAAACGAGGTGCTGGGTTAAGAATCAAGGTAGCTACATCTGTGTGGACCCAATGGGGACTAAAGGGGGCAGTAGAGGGGGGAATATGGCTTAGCGTAATCAGCCAATCCTCCGTGATACTGCATTCAAAGCTCCGCTGGCTCAAAAGCAACGCCGGTGTGGGTTTACGAACCGCGTTCGTGCGCGGTGTTTTGAACAGTGAAAGGCTAATGGGCATGGAAAGAGGACTCAGATAATGACGCGGGTGGAACAACTGAAAGTTGTCCGCCATGTTAGAGTGGAAGGAACCGACTTAAGGAAAATCAAGAGAGTGCTCAAAAAGGAAACCTCAAATTCCTAATGTTTTGGTTAAAAAAGTGTGTAAAAATCAAAAAATGAATACAAAATAGGAACGTGAAGATGGAATTTTGGAGTAAAATAGTAACAGGGAAAACATAAAGAGAGATTGAAATAGGCACCCAAAGTGAAACATAGAAATCAAAAAGGGCTGAATAGAAGGGTCAATAAGTGGAAGTTAAAACTATATAGAGTGAAATGAACTCAGGCGTATATAATACGAAGTATACTGACATATATATAAAAATGTCCTGTTCTAATACAAAAATAGCTGTCTATGCAGATATATAAAATAACAATGAACAGTACTCAAATGCATATCAACCTCAATAATGTAAGAAACAGAGGTGATGAAGAATCATAGAAAACACGACAATTCAAATTTATCATTGAGCCCCATAGGGGACAGTGTTTGCATGTGCCATATCCAATGGGATTCTCGCTGTGATAACAACTTAGAAATGTCCCTATCAGATTGTTCTTCAACTATTTCCAACACTCCAAATCTGAGTTGAGCAATAGAATGGTGTTCCTGTTGCCAATGTTGTGCTAAGGGCGAACTCATGGTGTTAGTGCGAATACGACTCTTGTGCTCAGTAATCCTTGTACCTAGGATCCTCTCAGTTTTCTCAATGTAAAGCAAATCGCACGGGCATCTAATAACATAACTTACATGATGGCTATTACATGATGGCTTCACCAGCACCAGCCCAGCAGGACACACCTCAGCAGCGACGCATTGTCTTAACAAACCCCAGTGGCTTCCTCGATGACGACCCAGGACTTCACATCCCCATCTCAACATTGATGGTTTCTCAGCGCTGGCCAGCGCAACTTAATGCAAGGACTTTGAATAGCTCAGCCAACACGATCTAAGGTACTCTTGATCAGTGCCCCTACTGGGGTCCAAGTAGCCGGCCCAGGCCCCATCGCGGGCAGCCTGAACTTATGACTTTGGGCCTGATTATGATGCCGGTCAGAATTTCACCCAACTTGTACCGCTGCGGAAGCAGGACCACCCGACTAGAAGTCGGTAGTCCCGCCGCCTGCATTATGATGTGAACGCCATTACAGCGGACGCAATGTGTATACTTTGCATTGTGGTGTGTGTTGCCAGCTACATGAAAGAATTCTGGGTAACCGAATATAACCTTGTAGGCTTGGGCAATGAATAATTTGGGGTAAAGAGTGGCTACAAGGGATTTTGTTTGTCTACTTGTTTAAGTTGATTCACTAGCATAAGACTTCAGAGTTAGTTTTCAACAATCTAACCCAAATGTATCCATAGGATAACAAAACAATTCATTGATTATTAAAACATTAAATGAAGAAAGAAAGAAAAAAAAGAAAAAAAAAGCACACGGAAGAATGATTTTATCTGAAAGAGTGTTATATTGAATCAATAAAAAAATCAATTTATGGGGCGTGGCTACGACAGCCGGCATGGCGGACGCGGCTTAGTGGAGCTCCGTCCCGCCGCAACTCTCCTGGCCATTTATCCTGCCTTCCCCCCTTACCTGACCCTCCCCAGCGATAGCCTAGGTGTCGGAAGACATCCGACGGCCGCCCTGATAATCCTGGCGGAATCGGGAGCAGTGTGGCAGCGCGGCGAGCCCCGGAGGCGGTGAGGCCTACTCCGCATGCTGAAGCCGGGACCTCAATTTTTGAGGCGCCCCGGGGAGCGCGGCGAGCACAGGTGGCCGGCTGGGCTGGGTGAAGGTGTGGCCTGCCTCTACCTCCGGGACATTAGGAGACTCGCTGGAACTGGCGGCAAGCCCAGACGACCCTGACACAGTGCCTGGGGCCTGGGACGAGGCCCGGGGGCTGGGACCGGCTGGACCGGGGCTGAGCAGAGGACCCACGCAACACGCCGCCCCGAGACAAGGTAGCCTGCTCCCATTTTGATGCTATTGGTGTGGTGCAGCTAGTCCAGATGGCTCAGCGGTCAGGTCGGGCTTCAGCCGGTCGGGCCGTTGCGGCACAGTTGGCTGGTCCCCCTCATTGCCCGGGCAGATTCATACAGGGCATCGGTGGTCGGGTCAGGCCACGGCGTGCTTGTCTGGTAGGGCCCCCCCCCCCCCCTGCCTGTGCTGCGGAACGGGCGCGACGCCCCCTTATCCCTAAGCAGAGTGTACTGGGGAAGCGGGGGGACTCGGGCCTGGGGGACCGCCCTGGCCTTGTCTCTGCGCGGCCTGGAGTGCGCCGCGTATCGCGCCTATGGGTGTGGAGAGACTGAACGGGCCCAAGTGCAACGGCGGCTGGAGGATTGTGTGAACGGCCTGCCTGTACTTCTGAACCTGGTGTACCGGGCCTGGTGGCTGGGGCCCAGGTGCGGCGACTGGAGGAAAGGGGCCATGACCAGAGGCGGGAGCGGCAGCGGGGCCTCAAAACAGGCTACTCTGGACAAATTTACAGGCGCAGGGGGAGCAGCTGGTGCCTCCGG